>NC_065598.1:107749180-108052211 GCF_024542745.1 Macaca thibetana thibetana
GTATCTTTTAGTGTACAATGTCCTGATTCCTAGGATTTGTCTGTTGGCATTTTGTGTTTAGTTCTGGTACCTCATTAGACAAACATGATAGAAAGACAGTAAATACTTACAATGATGAAAGTGATAGAAACACAGCTTTGAGGGGAAAAAAGCAAATAATTTTTTTGAGTGGCCCAAATTCATTTTCTAAACTTTTTATTTTGAGATAATTATAGATTTACATATGGTTATCAGAAACAGTAGGGAGAGATCTAATGCACTCTTTACCCATTTTCTGCCATTGTAACATCTTGCAGTCTATTGTGTGAAATCACAACCAGGATATTGATAGTGATACAGTCAAGTTAAATAATGTTTCCATTGCCACTAGAATCCCTCATGTTGCTCTTTTATAGACACTCCCATTTCTCCCATCCCCACCCCCACCTTAATCCCTAGCATATACTAATCTGTTCTCTATTTCTATAATTCTGTCATTTCAAGAATGTTATATAAAGGAAGTCATGCAGTATGTAACCGTTGGGATTTTTTTTTCACTCAACGTAATTTTCTAGATTCCTCTAAGTTGTTGCATGCATTAATAGTTTGTTCCTTCTTATTGCTGAGTAGTAGTATGTGGTATAAATGTTACATAGTTTGTTTAACCATTTACCTGTTGAAGGGAATTTGGATTGTTTATAGTTTTTAGCTATCATGAATAAAGCTGCTATGAGCATGTATATACAGGTTTTTGTGTGAACATAAGTCTTCATTTCTCTGGGATAAATGCCCAGGAGTGCAATTGCTGGATCATATTGTATTTGCATAGTAGTTTTTTTTTTTAAATAGCTAAACTGTTTTCCAGAATGACTGTACTATTTTATAGTCTAACCAGCAATGTATGAGTACAGTTTTTCTGCATCCTTGCCAACATTTGGTGTTGTCACAATTTTTAATTGTCAATTTTATGGATGTGTAGTGACATCTCATTGTGGTTTTAATTTGCATTTCCCTGATGACTAATGACATTAAATATCTTTTCATGAAATAATTTTAATCTGTATATACTCTTTAGTTGAATGTCTCTTCATGTCTTTTGTCTATGTTATAATCAGATTGTTCTAAGGTTTCTTTTAACATTGAATTATAAAATTTCTTCATATACTTCAGACACTAGTCTAGTCTTCCCATCCTCACCAACACTAGTTGTCTTTTGTCTTTTTGATAATGGCCATGCTAACAGCAATGAGGTGATATCTCATCGCAGTTTTGATTCACATTTCCCTGATGATTAGTGATGTTGAGCATTTTTTCATACAACTATTTGCCATTTGTATGTCTTCTTTGGGGAATTGCCTAGTCAGGTCCTTTGCCCTTTTAAAAAACAACAACTCAATAGCAAGAAAACAAATAATCAATTTTTTAAATGGGCAAAGGACCTGACTAGGCAGTTCCCAAAAGAAGACATACAAATGGTCAATAGTTATATGAAAAAAAATGTTCAATATCACTAATGTAGTCTGTACTTGTTAGGTGGAGTAAACAGAGGGATAGGTCCTTGTTAATGCTGGGGTAGAGATGGAAGTCTAAGTTCCCCATCTGGTCTTCACTGACACTGTGGAGGGACAGCTCATTCTTGGCTGCCCAGTGATGAAAGTCTCAGCTGCTTGCTTGGCCTTATCTGGTACAACTTCAGCATGGCGGATGGGCCACCTCATTGCAACCTTGTGAGTGTGGAAATTTAGCTGTCTATTCAGCCTTTACTGGTGTGGGGGCATGAGGTCACAATTTTTTTCTGTGGTGTATGGCTGGAATAGAGTAGTATTGTATAAAAGTTTTTTCTCTTGCTAAGCTTCTTTACTGGTTAGAGAGACAAAGCTTTTGGAGGGCCTTTTTTTTTTTGTCTGCACCATTGACATTACTGGCTTTTTCAGCCACAAGTCTGAAGTATATGAGGCAAAACAAAAACCAAGTGCCCTCCCCTCCATGTCATTGCTTGGGTCCCAAGGTGTTTCACTGCTGTGCTTTCTTCTCTCCACCCTTCAGAATTTTCTTACATGTTTTTTTTTTTTTTTTTTGTATTTTGCATTTGTTTGTCTTTGTATTTTTGTATTTTTCAGGATTATAGTTGTACTTAGTGGGGGAAATAGAGAAAAGTACATCTACTGAATATTCCTGGAAACAGAAGTCCCAAATTAGTTTCTGTAGACGTGATTTTTATGATCATTTTTCTTCACAGCTTCATAAATAGCTAATCTCTAACTGCGTTTCTGTATAGTACAGGGATACAGAAGAAGATAAGTTCAGAGCAGAAGGCCTTGTCTGAGAGTCTGATACTGAGCAGCTGGTGGGAGATTAGGACTCACCAAAAAAAAAAAAAAAAAAAAGAAAGAAAATTGTGACTAAGCAGAAAATGGAGCACTAAAGAGATCTGCGGTTGGTATTGCCCACAGGGGGAAGCATGCTCTGAGGAAAATACTTTCATGTGTAGATAAATGGGACACTGGGAAAGAAACTGGGGCATTCTACTTTCTAACACATATCAGAGTTACCTATCTGGTTTATTGTCTCTCTCTCCCCACTAGCATATATGCTTAATGAAGTCAGAGATTTTTCTCTGATTTATTTATCAGATACATGATTTATTTATTATCATGCATCCCCAGAGCCTAGAATGGTATGTGTCATATAGTAGGCTCCCAGTAAGCATTTGTTGAATGAATGTATGAATGAATAAATGGCTCGAAGCCGGAAGAACTAGCATTCTCGTCCTGACTTTGCCACTAGCTAGAGATCTTAACCAGGCCACATTCCTTTTTCTGGGCTCAGTTTCTAAAGTTACAAAAGATGATAACTGCAGTAAAAGATCATGTCCTTTTGTCCTCTATTACAATAGTTCTGTGAATATTTATACTCTTTCTATAAATTATCTAAAATATCTATTTATTTACTCATTCATTTGCCCTTCCAGTCACCCATCCATCCATCTCCCCATCCATCTATTTAACTATCCATCCCTCCATTCAACATTTCTTGAATGCTGACTATGTGCCAAGGCCTCTAAGACATAGAAGGATTTATATCAGAGATAGAGCATGTGATGAAAATTGTGCAGATTGTTACTATGGAGAAATATGGAGTGTCGTGGAGTATATAGCTGTACATAACCTCTAAGCTAAGGGGCTAGGTACTGTTCTTTGTGCCACAACTTGAAGGAAGATTAAGAGCTAACTACGTGAGAGCAGTGGAATTGCAGAAGTGGGTAGAACATTACAAGCAGAGGTAACAACAGATATAAAGATCTGAGGCAGAAAAGTGCTTTACCTGTATAAGGGAAAGAAAGATGTGTTGGAAGGATTTAGTCAGCTAAGGGCAGAGTGGTATGAGGTAAGATTCAAGAGACTGAAATGCACCAGTAAGGCCTTGAAACAGTGCTAAGAAACGAACTATGGGCACATCTTGTCCTTCCTTTTAGCTACTTGGGGAAGAATGAATGAATGGTGGGTGGAAGAGGCCCCATTAACCTCATTCTATCTCCCCTTTATGCTTTTGTATTTCTTTATTGGAGACTTTGTATACAATGAAAGAGTGGTAGATGACATTGTTAGATTAGATTCAAGAAAGGATTATTTAGTTAAAAGTTATTAGGTTTGTCACAAGACTAACTGCTGTGTAGGTCACTCCTCATAAGACCATTTGGATGAAACTCACTTCCTAGAAGGGGCCCGCAAGCTCATTAAACAGTACCAGAAAATTACTCAAACATTTTTTCAATAATGATAGATACTTTTCAAAAGGAGCTATTAGTCACATTGCACAGCAAAGTTCTGCTCTGGATCATCCTCACATTTTAATAATTTCCTTTCTTAATTGTAAAAAGACTAGTAATGATAGTAGTCATAATAGTTAAATTTTATTGAGCATTTACTATGTGATGGGCACATTATTAATGGTGTTCTATGCAGTATTTTACTTGTTATGTGCCAGGCACTCTTCTATGTGTTTTATATAACTCGTTAAATCCGTACCACAACCTAGAGGTAGGAATCATGATCATCCCCATTTTACAGCTGAGGAAACTAAAACCTAGAGGAAGGAGTAAATTTGTTGTTTAAGGTCCCCCAGATGTTAGTAGGGAACTCATCATTCAAACTTAGGTAGTCTGACTTCAGGAATTGGGCCTAAAACTACTTGGCTTTGTTGTGACCTAAGTCAACACAGACTGTCAGTTTCAACATGCAATGTGACAGTGGGAAAGAGACTGGGATATTCTACTTTCTAACACATATCAGAGTTACCTATCTGATTTATTCTGTCTCTCTCTCCCCCTACTAGTATATAAGCTTCATGAAGTCAGAGATTTTTGTCTGATTTATTTATCAGATACATAATTTATTTGTTATCATGTGTCCCCAGAGCCTATAATTGTGTCTGTCATATAGTTGGCTCCCAATAAATATTTGTTGAATGAACGTATGAGAGAATAAATGGCTTGAAGCTGGGAGAACTAGAATTCTGGCCAAAAACTAACGAAGGGGTCAAAAATGCCAGGAGTTGACAAGTAGACAACAGAATCCAGTTATTGAATTAAGAATTGGTGAGAAGGATAGGTTCAGATAATGGGGTGAATTACCCAGGGCATCCTAACCTGAATGGGGTAGATTTGAACACCAAAGTGAGTGAGGCGATCCTGAGTAAAAGCCAAAAGGAACCAGAAGTCAGGGTGGAACCACCATTATTATCCATGAGTCCTCAATCATTTGGATTAGCTCTGGTGATTTGAAGACATGCTCCCTTTGAAATCCTGGTGTTGCTGCCCCATGTGAAGGTAGGCTTTTGTATTTTTCAGGGGCAGGATAGAAAAGCAAAAGAGTTGGAATTCAGAGAGTGTACAAAGCAAGAGGAGGGAAAGGAATAATGAGGAAGGATCTCTTCTATTACCACTATTTGAATCCTACCTTGTATTTGTCCATTTTCATACTGCTGTAAAGAACTGCTTGAGATTGGGTAATTGAAAAAGAAAAGAGGTTTAATTGACTCAGTTCAGCTCTATTGGGGAGACCTCAGCAAACTTACAATCATGGCAGAAGGGGAAGCAAGGCACCTTCTTCACAAGGCGGCAAGAAGATGTGCTGAGTGAAGGGAGAAGAGTCCCTTATAAAACCATCAGGTTTCGTAAGAACTCACTCACTATCATGAGAACAGAATGGGGGAACCACCCCCATGATTCAATTACCTCCACCTGGTCTCGCCCTTGACACGTGGGGATTATGGGGATTACAATTCAAGGTGAGATTTGGGGGGGGGGACACAAAGCCTAACCATATCACACCTCCTTCTTGTTATACCATTCTACTATTTGTATTTTGTTGTATGTGTATGTTGTAAGCGATGTACATAACTTGCATCCAGTCTTACAGCCCTCAAGTGGAATTCTCTTCCACTCACCTGTATACCAAAGTCATCTTTAAGAGAGTAAGTGCCTTTATTCGTGGTTAGAGTGCACTTGAAACATGTCAAGGACCAGAGAAATACAAGTAATAAACAGTGAAGTAGAGGAGGACCGAAAAGTACCTAACCCACCGGGAACACAGCTGAGAACCAGATAATAAGGAGAAAATAGCCTCTGAAAAAACAAAATAGGTTGAAATGAGAGCCTGCAGGAGAGCCTCCTTTTGTGTGAGAAGTGCATTTGTTTTATGACTTGGGTTTTACATTATGTATTTACTTTTTAAATATGCATTGATTTAAAAAACATTTTATTTAGGGATAATTGAAGCTACATGCTGTTGTAAGAAATAATACAGAGATATCCCAAGTACACTACCTAGTTTCCCCAATAATGACATCTTGCATAACTACAGAACATGTCACACCAGGAAATTAATATTGATAAAACCCACTTATTATATTTAGATTTCCTCAGTTTTACTTGGACTCCGTAGTGTGTGTGTGTGTGTGTGTGTGTGTGTGTGTGTGTGTGTGTTTACTTCTATGCAGTTTCATGACATGAGCATATTTGTGTAATCACCACCACAGTCAAGATGCAGTACAGTTTCATGACTACAAGGATCCTCTGTGTTGCCCTTTAATAACGAAACTCAACTCACTCTCACAGTCTTCACCCTTTCCACAACCCCTGTCAATCACCAATATGTGCTTCATTTCTGTAATTTTGTCATTTCAAAAAGTTATTCAAATCATGCAGTGGGTTACCTTTTGGGGTTGGGTTTTTTTCACCTATCATAATTCTCTGGAGAGTCATCCAAGTTGTTGCTTCTATCAATAGGTCATTCCTTTTTACTTTTGAGTAATATTCCATTTTGCAAACATAACATGGTTTGTATAACCTTTTACCTGCACAAGACCATCTGTCTTACTCCTGGTTTGTGGCTGTTATAAATAAAGCTGGTACAGATATCTGTACAGGTTTTTAAGTGCACATGAATTTTTAGTTATCTGAGATAAATGCCCAAGAGTGCTCTTGTTGAGTCATGTGGTAGTTGCATATTTAGTTTTATTCATTAATATTATTATTGTTATTAATATTATTATGAGACAGAGCCTCACTTTATCACCCAGGCTGGAGTGCAGTGGTGCGATCTCAGCTCACTGCAACCTCTGCCTCGTGGATTCAAGTGATTCTCCCATCTCAGCCTCCTAAGCAGCAGGGACTACAGGCCCAAGCCACCATGCCTGGCTAATTTTTATATTTTTAGTAGAAACAGGGTTTCACCATGTTGGCCAGGCTGGTCTTGAACTCCTGACCTCAAGTGATCTGCCTGCCTCAGCATGTTTAGTTTTATAGGAAACTCCCAAACTGTTTTCTGGAGTGATTGTACCATTTAAAATCTCAATGGCAATATATAAGTGATCCAGTTTTACTGCATCTTCCGTGGTATATGCTGTTTTCGCTATTTTTAATTTTTGTCATTCTGATAGGTGTCAACATTTTGTCATTGTTGTTTTAATTTGCATTTTTCTGCTGATTAATAATGTCGAACATCTTTTCATGTGCTTATTTATCCTCTGCATATCCTTTTCATAGAACTGTCTCTTCGTATCTCTTGCCTATGTTCTAGTTGGATGGTTTGTATTTTTACTGTTGAGTTTTGAGAGTTCTAAATACTAGTCCTTTGTTGAACATAGGGGTTGCAAATATTTTCTCCCCACCTGTAATTTATCTTTGCATCCTCTTAAAAAGGTCTTTCACAGCGTAAAAGTATTTAATTTTGATGAAGTCTAGTTTATCAAATTTTTCTTTTCTGAATTACTTTTGTAGATTATCAAAGCTAAGACATCTTTGCCTATTCCTAGAGTATGAAGATTTTCTCTTACTTTTTATTCTTCAAAATCACATTTTTAGTTTTATATTTAAGTCTGTAATCCATTTGGAGATACTTTCTGTATAGGGAGTGAGGTTTAGGTCAAGGTTCATTTTTATGCCCTAGTGTCCAAGTGTTCTAACACCACTTGTTAAAAAGACTACTTTTCCTTCATTGATTGAATTTTCTTCCTTTTTCTCATATGTTGGGCATATTCATATGGGTCCATTTCTGGCTTCTCTGTTCTGTTCCATTGATCTATGTGTCTATCCCTCCACTGATACAACTCTGTCTTGGTTGTATCCGCTATATAGCTATATAGTAAGCCTTCATATCAAGTAGAGTGATTCCTCCCACTTTATTCTTCTTTGTTGAGGTTGTTTTAGCTATTCTGGGGCCCATGACTTCCCACATACATTTTAGAATAAGCTTGTCCATGTCTAAAATAATTTTGCTAGAATTTTGATAATAATTGCTTAAACACAAAATAAAACAATTCAGGGAAAACTGACATCTTCACTAGTTGAATCTCCCAATCCATAAATGTGATATGTCTTTCCAATTATTGAGGTCCTTGATTTCTTTCATCAGCGTTTTGTAGTTTTGAGTATGGAAATGCTGTACATGTTGTTTTGTCTACATCTTAGTATTTCATTGTCGTTGGAGCAATTGCAAATGGTATTGTGTTTTAAATTTTAGTTTCCAAATGCCAAAAGACATATGAAGAGGTGCTCAACATCATTGATCATCAGAGACATGCGGATCAAAACTACAATGAGATATCATCTCACACCAGTTAAAATGCCTTATATCAAAAGACAAGCAATAACAAATGCTAGCAAGGATGTGGAGAAAAGGGAACGCTTGTGCACTGTTGGTGGGAATGTACAACCACTATGGAGATCAGTTTGAAGGTTCCTCAATAAACTAAAAATTGAACTACAATATGATCTAGCAATCTCATTGCTGACTATATACCCAAAAGAAGGGAAATCAGTATACCGAAGAGATATCTGCATGTCTATGTTTGTTGCAGCACGGTTCACAATAGCCAAGATTTGGAAGCAACCTAAGTGTCCATCACCAGGTGAATGGATAAAGAAAAAGTAGTACTTCTATACAATGGAGTACTATTCAGTCATAAAACAGAATGAGATCTGGACATATCCAACAACATAGATGGAAACGGAGATCATTATGTTAAGTGAAATAAGCTAGGTGCAGAAAGACAAACATCTCATGTTCTCACTTACCTTTGGAAACTAAAAATCAAAACAATTGAACTCACGGACATAGAGAGTAGAAAGATGGTTACCAGAGGCTGGGAAGGGTAGTGGGGGTTTGCAGGGGAGGTGAGGGTGGTTAATGGGTACAAAAAAATAGTTAGAAAGAATGAATAAGACCTACTATTTGATAGCACAACAGAGTGACTATAGTAAATAATAACTGTACGTTTTAAAATAACTTATAGAGCATAATTGAGTTGTTTGCTACTCAATGGATAAATGCTTGAGGGAATGAATACCCCATTCTTAATGATGTGCTTATTTTACATTGCATGCCTGGATTGACACATATCATTTCCCCATAAATATATACACATATGCACCCACAACTTTTTAAAAATATTAGTTTCCACATATTCATGGTTTGTATGTAAAAAATGTGATTGATTCTCCTGTGTTGAGCTTTTATTTTGCAATCTTGCTGATACCTGTTTACTTTTATTCCACTTATAGTTTCAACAGCTTCTGAATCCTGTTTCCAAACTTGCAGATAATTAGGAGGGAGAGGGATTGCTTTAGGCAGATGCACTTACAGGAGTGTAATACTGACATGAGAGGAAGAGGGTACAATGGATACAATTTTATTAGATAGATGCAAAAACCCCAAAAGCACAGAGCTCTGAGACTCTTTGGCAAGGGAACATGCAAATTATACTCCCTCAAAACATCCTTGTATAATTAAGGTTCTTATACAAGGTCATTAAGATTTACCTTGTATAAGAGTCATTTTATGACCTAAGAGTCTTAGGTCGTAAAATGAGGTTCTTAATAGACCTAAGAAAAAATGTGGAGCTATACAAATGTATTTTACCTTAAGAAAAGGAAACATATATCAAATAATTTTATAAATATACCTATACAAAACAAAGTTTGAATCCAATTCTTGGTCTTTAAGTGAGGTAAATGCAGCTTGGTTGATCATCCTAAATATCTCATTTCCCGAATGTGCAGTGTGCCTGGATTTTAGAGTGTATGTTCACAGATACACATGTGCAGGTACACACACACACACACACGCACACACACGCACACATACACATACCTCTCTCCATTGAAGAATTTAGACCAACAGTTGTAAAAAGACTCTTTATTTTTAAATTGGCCAGCAAGGAGTGCCCAATGGTAATCATAAATCTCTTTCCCTAGTATAGATCACAAGCCTTATCTCTACCATGTGTTAGGGGATATATACAGGGGAAACAGCCAAGTAAGTAAGAAAAGATCTGATTAAACATGGTCTAGCAAGATAGGCTGGGCATCAGGGATAATTATATGCTGTAATATTAATAAGGGACTGGGGCTTTTAGGATATGTTCCTTAAATATAGGTCATGGTTTTAAATTGCCTACACATCTTTCTGCTGAAATGGTGTAAATGTTTGCACACAGGTAATACTGGCTTTTCCCTGTGCACATTTTGAATGTCTTTTTATTGACTTGTGCTCTTCTCTTAAGGTGGGAGAGGAAGTATGTTTTTCTCTAGGCACATCTGTGGTGATGTTATTGTCTTTAGCTCCCGAGAAATCAAAGACTTAATCTTTTAAACTTTGCTGGGCTGGACGTCGTCTCCAGTGACAATATTAAACAACTGGGGAAAAGATGTTTATTTGCATTGCTTTCTCTTTACAACTTTCTCTCCAGTTCTTTTATGCAGTATTCTACTACTCATGGCTGTTCTTATATCTCAAAACAAAGGGGCCAGCCAGGTGACAGTATTTTACAGAGTGGAAAGGCTGTAATTCCTTGCCCCTCCTCAAATCTTCCTACCCACTGGCCAAATCTTGAAAAGCCAGCGTTACTTTTCTGTATTTATATGATTCTATCTCTCAGAAACTTTGACAGAAGTGACCACACTCTCCTTCCCAAAACACTCTCCTCTCTAGACTTTCATGACACCATGCTCTCCTGGTTTTCCTCCTATCTGACAGTGTTTCCTCTCTGCTCCTTTGTTATCTCCCCCTTTCCCTGGCTTCTAAAAGTTGGGCTTCCTCCGCGCTTAATTGTGGCCTGCCGTCTCTTCTCCTTCTACACCCATTACGTAGGTGATCACATTTTGCACATTTTGTTTTATGGCTTTTATATCATTTCTATGCTGATAATTTGCAAATTTATGCCTCTCTAGTACTCCAGATACCTTTATCCAGTTGGTTTCTGGACATGTCTTGAGTATCCAGTAAGTATCACAAACACATACGCTCAAAACATAATTCAGTTGATTCTGACCCCTACTCTTCTCATTGGCCTTGGTCAAATGTATCTTTTCATTACACGATATTTGTCATGTCACTTAAGGGCACTACTAAGCATTCAGATTCTTAATACTAAAACCCAAGAATCATCCTTGATTTCTGTTTTCCTCTCACAATTCACATGCAATCCATCATCAAATGCTCTCAACTTTACTTTTGAAGGTATATCCCACATGTTTACTTTTCTCTCTCTCTCCTGTTACCAATCTAGTTCACGTTACCATCATTGCTCACCTCAGTTATTGTAATAGTCTCCTTAATGTTTTCCCAATTCCTCTCTTGCCCTCTTCCACAACCAGCCCCAGGACTAATCCTTGGCAAATATTAATCAATCCATGCTTAAACTCATTTAGTGGGTGCATGAACCACTTCTCTTATCTTAACTCCATTCGTCTACATTTCTTGCACTGGCTTACTGAGTTCCAGTTGCGTTGTTTTTCTCTCTATATCATCTCATCCCAAACACCACCTTTCGGGGGGATTTTCTTCAACCCACACCCTATCTAAAATAGTCCTTAAACCTGCTACTCTGGTCACTCTATCCCATTACCCTATTTTATTTTCTTCTTTGGACTTATGACTACCTGAAAGTACTTAACTTTGTTTCAGGCTGAAAAATTTGTTTCAAAATGGATGTGATAAATTAATGGATGACAAATTTAACCATGTATTTTTGAGCAGGAAGCTTTCTTTGACATGCCAGTTTTACTACTTGGAGATTCTGTCCATGCTCATGGTCAACTGTGTAGATAGATTTCAGTAATGGCTTATGAATTTTGTTTTCTAGTGGCATTGTTTTGTTTTTCAAATTAAATCTTCTGTGGAACCCCAATATATCAAACAGATAAAAATAAAGTTGCTCTGGTGAAGCAGGAGATAGAGTGGCATACTGAGCCTGCCCAGTCAGTCTTTCTCTTTAAAACTCCTCCAGAGGCCCCTAAGACTCACTATGGAATCCTGGGGCTCTAAAACACAGCTTGATCCACTGGATTGGAGGTTTAATAGAATGGAATATAGGACTCTACTGCACACAACACTGGGCCCTAGTCTTCTAGCTTATGCTCATTCTAAATAGATATTTAACAGTAGTAATGGACACTGGAGACCCTACATAAATTGACCCCATTGAGTTGCGTGGCCTGAGAACATGTCCCATTTCGATAGATATTAGACCAGTGCATTGTTCAATTTGCTAAGAATAGAGACTTGTGGCATTGAGACCAAAGGTTTAATCAAAGCATCTCCTGCAAAGCCAGGGGAAATTACCCTTGAGATTAATGGATGATGCTATGACTTCAGATTGCTATTAGCTGAAAAGGAGTTCAGTGGAGAAGGTTGGCAAATAATTGTTTGTGTAGAGAAGACGTTCATGTTCCTCATTTCTTAATAAATCACTGGTGCTTACACAGATGAGGACTTCTGCGGTGCTGGGAAGTAGGTCCTCCTGGGAGTAACCAGTTCACAAGACATGTTTGATGTAAGAGGCCTCACCGTCATTATTCAAACTCAGATATTTTTTTCTGCTTTCAGAATCATGTCCCTGTAATAGTGGGTAGTTCTAAGGCCAAGTTCCCAGACTAGTCATAGTTTATCTGTATTGTTTTAGTAATTGATTCACAAAATAAGATCCCTGAGCTCTTCTCTAAGATTGTTTCCAGGAACTAGGATAGTATTCAATAGAAAGGGCCATTTGGAGAGACTGAAAAAGTCAGTATAGCTATTATCTATCTATGGCCTCAATTACGCTGGCATTCTAATCAAGGAAGAAAGTCAGCTTCAATATCTGTCTCACTAGCTAGATAAGGGAACCTTTTAAACTGCTTAAAAAGCAGGTCAAACTATTAGAAATTCTAGGTGTGTATGTAAAGACACAAATGTAAATACTCTAACCTGTTTTCAGACCAGGGAATGACCTCAGGGGCATAGTTCAACTGCATTCGGAAGTCCTTGGGAGAAATGGCTGTTTTTTTGTCTTTTTCAAGAACCTTACAGGTGTGGAATGCAGCCAAGCTCCAATGTGGTATCACAACTGAAGGACTGTACTTTGTTTTGTCCACACTCTAAGACCTTTGTTATCAGTTTACAGAACATGCTTCTTGGGTTCCTGCTGGTGACAACGTAACCCTTTAGATTGGGACACCAATCCACTCTCCACAAGCAAGATTGGGTTAGAAATAGAATCAGTCTGTTTACCAAAATGCACCTGAAAAGAGAAGGTTCAGTGTAACTGTGTATCATTTTCTACACCCATTCCCACCACCATACACAAATGCCCAGGGGAGATACTACAGTGTGGCCAGGCAGCACTATCTTCTAAATGTCCTAGGAAGCTTGGGAATAGAGCTCCTGGTGTCTTCAGAGAGATAGATCACAAATGACCTTGATAAGGGCCTTTGGCCCTTTAATATCTCTGATTCTGAGGCAAGTTTCTATGAACGTGTTCTTACATCTTCTGATTTCATTCTCACTTCTTGTTTTAAATAACAGCTTTATTGAAATGTAATTCATATACCATGAAATTCACCCTTTAAAACTGTAAAAGTCAGTTGTTTTTATTATACACAGAGTTGTGCAACCATCACTGATATATATATATATATATATATATATATATGTATATATATACCAGAACATTTTTATCGTCTCAAAGGAAACTCTGCACACATGTTAGCAGTCACTCCCCATTTTTCCATCCCTGCAGCTACTTCTGTCTCTATAGATTTGTCTATTCTAGAAATTCTCCTCCTAGCTGCATTCTTTTTCCAAAAATGTTTTCCTAGACATTAAGATAATTCTCAGTTTTCTTTCAAACCTAGCTTAGAATATCTGGATCCTTGAAACAACCAACCATGATCATTTCATGCTATTTTATTTTTACCTAGTGTATTAGTCAGGGTTCCCTAGAGGGACAGAAATAATAGGAGATATATATACACATACACACACACACACACACACACACACACACACACACACACACGGGAGTTTATTAAGTATTAACTTACATGATTACAAGGTCGCACAATAGGCAGTCTGCAAGCTTGAGGAGCAAGGAGAGCCAGTCTGAGTCTCAAAACTGAAGAACTAGGAGCCTGATGTTCGAGGGCAGGAAGCATCCAGCATAAGAGAAATATGTATGCTGGGAGGCTAGGCCAGTCTCGCCTTTTCACGTTTTCTGCCTGCTTTATACTCGCTGGAAGCTGATTAGATTGTGCCCACCAGATAAAGGGTGGGTCTGCCTTCCCCATCCCACTGACTCAAATGTTAATCTCCTTTGGCAACACCCTCACAGACACACCCAGGATCAATACTTTGCATCCTTCAATCCAATCAAGTTGACACTCAATATTAACCATCACAAGCCTACCCCTTGTCAACTTGAACCCTATACACATCTCCTGAGATCATGCATCATCTTTAAATAAAGACAATAATAAGGTCATAATTATACCCAACATAATACAACTATGCTTTATACAATAAAAAACATATCAATCCCCAACCCAAGTACTATTACATAAAGTTAACAGTACCTAAATGCTGATATGAAGTCAATAAATCTTATGTCACGTGATAAAGGAAAAGGAAATAAAATGAAATAAAATGCAGATATTTTCTCAGTACAAGTGTATACATACACAAACATGTTTTTAACAAAAGGAGGAGGAAATACTCATGACAGTTACAGTCCTCGGTTCTGTAGCTGGTCATGTGGTTGTAGCTGGTATTGGTGAGTACCTTCGTCTACTATCCATTCTGTATTCCCTCTGCCTTCAACAAACACCTCAGCAGGTCGTGTTTTGTTTTGTTTTGTTTTGTTTTGTTTTTTCCTGGTGGAGTGACCCAAACCTTCATTCCTGAGGGGTCTGTACCATTTGTAGTCCTGACTGAATTGGGCTGTTGTAGTTTCCCATTGACCTTTATCATAGGCCATAGTAATACTAAGAGATGGCCTAATGGATCTCCTGTATTCCATGCATACCCTTCCTTACCTCCATTGTGGAGTAGTAGACTGATTTCATCTTAATAGTCCGGGTCAATTACCCCCAGGCAACACTGTAACTCCCTTCTTAACCTGTTGACTTAAAGGTAGGAGGAGCCCAGAGTGTCCGGGTGGGAATTTTAACTTCCAGTTTAATGGAATCATTTTTGTGTCTCCTGGTAGCAGCGTTCCTCCCTCTGGAACTAAGACCTTTAGGCCAGCAGAATATAATGCTGCGGAAACAGGAAGCAACAATTTTGCTAGTGAATTACTAGGGGTGATGGTGAGTGGTGCCACTCCCACTTCCCCACCTTGATTCCTGGACTCATGAATCCTGGCTATGGGAGAAACAGTACTATATATTGGATGCTGATTCAGAGCATACACAGTGTTCTGGAGAACTTTGCCCCAGCCCTGCAAAGTATTGTCACCTAGTTGTGATTGTTACTTCAAAAGGTCATTCTATCATTTTATCAATCCAGCTGCTTCAGGATGATGAGGAACATGGAATTCCATGAGCATGAGCCCACTGCCGCACTGCTATAGCTGTAAAGTGAGTGCCTTGGTCAGAGGCAATGATGTGTGGAATACCATGACGGCGGATAAGGCTTTCCGTGAGTCCATGGTTGGGAGTCATGGCAGAAGCATTTCGGGCAGGATAGGCAAACCCATATCCGGAATAAGTGTATATTGCAATGAGGACAAATCTCTGCCCTTTCCATGATAGAAGAGGTCCAATATAATCAACCTGCCACCAGGTAGCTGGCTGATCACCTTGAGGAATGGTGCCATATCAAAGGCTCAGTGTTGGTCTCTGCTGCTGGCAAATTGGGCACTCAGCGTGGCCATAGCCAGGTCGGCCTTGGTGAGTGGAAGTCCATGTTGCTGAGCCCATGCATAATGTCCATTCTTGTCACCATGGCCACTTTGTTCATGGGCCTATTGAACGATGACAGGAATGACTGGGGAAGGAGGCTGAGTGGTCTCCATAGAATGGGTCATCCTATCCACTTGATCATTAAAATCCTCCTCTGCTGAGGTAATCCGTTGGTGAGCACTCACATAGGATACAAATATCTTCACAGTTTTTGACCACTCAGAGAGGTCCATCCACATACCTTTTCCTCAAATTTCTTTGTCACCAATTTTCCAATCATGCTTTTTCTAAGTCCCTGACCATTCAGCCAAACCATTAGCTACAGCCCATGAATCAGTATATAATTGTACATCTGGCCATTTCTCCTTCCATGCAAAGTGGAAAACAAGGTGCACTGCTTGAAGTTCTGCCAACTGGGAAGATTTCCCTTCACCGCTGTCCTTCAGGGATGTTCTAGAAAGGGGCTGTAGTGCTGCAGCTGTCCATTTTCGGGTGGTCCCTGCACATCATACAGAACCATCTGTGAACCAGGCCCTAGTCTTCTCTTCCTCTGTTAACTGACAATAGGGAACGCCCTATGAGGCCATCAGTGCAGGCTGGGGAAGAGAAGGCAGAGTGGCAAGAGTGGAGACCATGGGCATTTGAGCCACTTCCTCATGTAACTTACTTGTGCCTTCAGGACCCGCTCGAGGCTGATCACATATATACCACTTCCATTTGATGATGGAATGCTGCTGGACCCATGACCCACTTTATGGCTAGCTGGGTCAGAAAGCACCTAGTTTATGATAGGCAGTTCAGGTTGCCTGGTGACTTGATGGCCCATAGTCAAATGTTCAGTTTCCACCAAAGCCCAGGTCAAGAGCTGTCTTTCAAAAACAGAGTAGTTACCAGCAGAAGATGGCAGGGCCTTGCTCCAAAATCCTAGAGGCCTCTGCTGTGATTCACCTATGGGGGCCTGACGAAGGCTCCAAACAGTCTCCCTGCCACTGACACCCCCAGCACCATTGGATCTGCTGGGTCATATGGTCCAAGTGGCAGAGCAGCTTGCACAGCAGCCTGGACCTGTTGCAGAACCTTCTCCTGTTCTGGACCCCACTAGAAACTGGCAGCCTTTCAATCCAATCAATCCAATTGGATTGCATCCTTCGATACAATCAAGTTGACATTCAGTATTAACCATCAAACCTAGCCTTCTTAAACGCTTCCTCCTTGCCTTACCTGAGAGCCATTATAGGATAGTGTTTAATAATGTGATGTTTAAAGTCAGACAGACCTGCGTCATAATCTCAGTTCCATCACTTACAAAGCCTGTGATCATGGGGCAAGTTATTTACTGCTCTGTACTTCAGCTTTCTCATGTATAAAATGAGAATAGTAATAGCACCTTCTTTACAGTGTTGTTGTTAAGATTAAGTAACTGAATAAATGGAAAGAAACACACATATCCTAGTGCCATGGCAGGTTCTGTATGACTTTAGCAATGAGAACATTGAAAATATTGATATACAGAGCTAATATTTGAGTTTCTTGTACATTAGCACATTTTCATTATATCATGCAAAATTCAGGTTGATTACTTTCCTACAGATCAGAAATCCCTGGATCTTGTCATCTCAGATTCAAGCTGAGCCCTGCTGTGCCTGTGGGTATTCCACAAAGACAGCAACACAAACCAGTTAATCTAGTCAGTTGATTTGCATCTTGTAAAGTCCCAGCTGAAATTTTCAGATGGGTTTTAGGGCATCCCATCCAAGGGAAAAAAGGCGTCTTGTTAGCAGGCCTTAGATTTTTTAGCTCTCGTGAGAACTTAAGCAAAAATGTTTGCCTTTTAGCCTGGATTTTACAGAGTACCAGAGAACATCGAGTTTTCCCCGAAGGAGAGTGATTTTTCCACGAGAACTGTCTCCACTATAACATAGGATATGTGTTCATTCTTCACCAATAGAATCCAGTAATAGGAATGGCAAGAACAGAAGGAAGCTATTCGTTCAAAACAGTTGGTTTATGTGTTCTAAAACTCTCTGTATAAAAGAATAGTAAAGCACTGGAGCTGAGACTTCGCCCCCTTCAGAAAATGACACCACATGGAATGCTGCATACATCTCTCTCTGCATGAGATGATATTAGTGGCCTAGAAATAGAACTTGGTAAAATGAAGCTCACAGTCATAAATAGACAACTGAAAGCTTGGAAATGTAGGGAGGGGATTTAATCAGGAAAATGTTCATTTAATTTTAAAGGTTTTTCATAGCAGAGCCACTGAGAAGCTTAGAAAGAGGACTAATATAAACAAGAGGACAGAGGGTAAAATTGATGACTCTGTACTAAGACTACTGAAATGCAGATGAGTGCATTGACATAGCTGATTTTCAAGAAAGTCATGGGTTTGCTT
This sequence comes from Macaca thibetana thibetana, assembly GCF_024542745.1. Taxonomy (NCBI): domain Eukaryota; kingdom Metazoa; phylum Chordata; class Mammalia; order Primates; family Cercopithecidae; genus Macaca; species Macaca thibetana. The sequence goes on from NC_065598.1 coordinate 107,767,273, forward strand.
GTGTGAACCATAATTTTAAGACCTGTCCTATGTGGTAGGATGCTTTGTTAGAATATATTTTCTAACATTTGCAACAATGCTGCCTAGAATTGGACCATGAGCATGGCAAACAGAGTAAGATGGTATTTAATATCTTATCTAAGGAGCTCTGCCTGTTGTTGCTTTGGCTGCTTTGCACAGCACAGGGAGCTAGGTTTGTTGTGAACTTTACAGATGACTAAACCAGGGTGTTGGCAAAAATTTGGTGCTGGCAGCCCACAATGACTCAACAGTGTAATTGTAGTGGTTAAGAGCACAGGCTCTGGAGTTAGATCTTAACTAGATAATAGTTCCTCCCTTCCTTTTTGCTTCCCTCTCTCCCACAAGTGTTAGTTGAATGCTAAGTTATATACAAGCACTGTGCTAGACACGTTGATAGAATGTGGAACAATAATAGACACGATTCCTGACCCTTTGGGGTTCATAGTTTAGTTGTGGAGTGTTCAAACAAATAAAATAAATACAAATTGTCGGAACTGCTATGGAAACAAACAGGGTTGGGTGATAGATGTGAACAGGGAGTGTGTAATCAGATAGCATTGTATCTTTACTACCTATTCACTGTGCAAACTTACCCTTTCTTATCCTAAAATTATCTCACCTGTAAACTAGGCATAACAATAGTACCTTCTTTATAGAATACGTTTTTGTAAAAATTAAAAGAAGTGAAGTATATGCAGTGCTTAGGTCAGTTCTTAGCACTTAGTATAATCATTGCTACTGCTATTAGGACAAGGCCTAGTGGCTCTAAACCTTCTCTTCTCCAAACAAAACATCGTGGCTTCCTTCAGGCACTTACCTAAAATGCTTTCCTGATCTCTCACTGTTATGATTGTCTTCCTACCTGACACAAAGACTGGGATCTTGAGTATTATGTTTACAATCTTATAAACTAGAACTGAAAGAGGACCCATCTGACTACTGAGAGAGGGTTGCTAATGGCAAAGTTAAAATGCAAACACATTAGCAGAGTGGGCCTGAGGCAAAAAAAAAGCTAGCAAGACAATCAGTGTTTACTATTCCTCTAGTCACCTTTTGGTGTGTCTCAATCAGTGGATGTTTTTCTTTCCAAGTTCAACCAAGACTGTTTCTCCTTACTGAAGTCTATTCCCATTGAAGCTGCTCTACATAATTGCGGTGCTCTATTAAATGAGTAAGCTGGCTTACAAAGTGGGTTGTAGAGGCTGACTGCCACCCCCACCCCACCCTGCAAAATTGCTTTTAGGCACCAAATAACCCTGGAGGAGATATACTTGCGTGTTATGTGAGTAGTAATATTTGTTCTTTTCAATATGTTTTCCCTATGGGAGATTTGATAAGCTCACTTTTGTGTCTTTATTCCAAGTTGGGAGGAATAGCCAGTAAAATAGATAACAGAATCATCAGTCATGGCATTGGGGAACAAATGGCCAGGCAGCTGCTTGTGGGAAAGAAAAATTATCTGGGGGTTTATGATGGACCACAAGTTTGCTATGTATTATATTTTTAGGAGTCACATAATGTTGTTGGCTCTTCATGATTTAGTTTCTTCTTTGGCAAAATAAGGCCAATAACATTTACTTCACAGGATTATGGGGAAGATTAAATGACTTAATAAGTGGGTGGTCCTTGGAGCAATGCTTTGCCTATTGTAAGCATTCAGGAAGTACCACTATCATAGTATGAGATTAAGCCTATGCTTATCAAAATCTCTGATCCAGATCAAGAAATGTGACAAGGTCTGCTATACTTGGTGCTGGCCAGACCACAGTTGAGTCCAGTGCTTGGTGACATACAAACATATTTTGTTTTATTTGTACCATTGAGTGTTTTGTTTCTTTGTTTGTTTTTACTATTAAGTGAGCTCCAGACTATACGGATTTCACCATTTCTAAAATTGTGGTATAATATACATAACATAAAACTTAGAATGTTAACCATTTTTAAGCATACCGTTCAATGGGATTAGGTCTATTCCAATTGTTGTATAACCATCATGACCATCCATTGCCAGAAGTTTTTCGTCTTTCCAAACTGAAACTCTGTACCAATTAAACAACTCCCCGTGACTTTCTTCCTGAGCCCCTGGCCACCACCGTTTTACTTTCTTTTTCTTTTCTTCTTTTTTAAGTACCACTTCGCTGTGATATTTATTCACATAAAAAGAGCTGTATATACTTAATGTATACAACTTAATGAATTTGGAGGTAAGTATACACGTGTGAAACTATCACTACGATCTATGCCATAAACTTATTCATCTCCCAAAGTTTCCCCTTGCCCTGCTTATTCATTTATATTTCAGGATAAGAACAATTAACATAAGGTCTGCGCTCTTAGCAAATTAAGTATAAAATGCAATATTGTTAACTATAGGCACAATGCTGTATAGTAGATCTCTAGGACGTACTTATCTTGTGTAACTAAAACTTTATACTCTGACTAATACCACTCAGTTTCCCCCTCAGCCTCTGGAAACTGCCACTCTATTCTCTTCCTCTACGAGTTTAACTATTTTAGATTCCTCTTACAAGTAGTGTCATGTATTATTTGTCTTTTTGTGTCTGCATTATTTTAGTTAGCACAATGTTCTCCAGGTTCATCTGCATTGTCACAAATGGCAGGATCTCCTTCTTCTGTAAAGCTGAATAATACCTCATTACATTTATATTCAACATTTTATTTATCCATTCATTTGCAGATGGAAATTTAGGGTTGCTCTCATGTCTTGGCTATTAGGAATAATGCTGCAATGAATATGAGCAGGCAGATATCTTTTTGGATCCTGATTTCAATTCCTTTGGACATATAGACAGAAGTGAGATTGCTGGATCATATGGTAGTTCTATTTTTAAATTTTTGAAGAACCTCCATACTGTTTTCTATAATGGTTGCATCAATTTACATTTCTACCTACAGAATATAAGGCTTCTCTTTTCTCTACATCTTTGCCAACACTTGTTTTTTGCTTTGCTTTGTTTTGTTTTGTTTTGTTCATAATAGCCATTCTTAAAACGTGAGGTGATATCTCATTGTGGTTTTGATTTGCATTTCCCTGATGATTAGCGATTTTTTTTTTTTTGAAACAGAGTCTCACTCTCTCGCCCAGGCTGGAGTGCAGTGGTGCAATCTCCGCTCTCTGCAAGCTCCGCCTCCCAGGTTCATGCCATTCTCCTGCCTCAGCCTCCCGAGTAGCTGGGACTACAGGCGCCCGCCACCACACCCAGCTAATATTTTGTGTTTTTAGTAGAGATGGGATTTCACCATGTTAGCCAGGATGGTCTTGATCTCCTGACCTTGTGATCCACCCACCTCAGCCTCCCAAAGTGCTGGGATTACAGGCGTGAGCCACCGTGCCCCGCTGATTAGTGATTTTTAAAAGATTATTTATTTTTAAGTTATTTTATATTTAACAGTTGTGCATATTTGGGGGTTCATGTTTCATGTTGATACCTGTATACAATGTTTAGTGATCAAATCAGGGTAATTGGGATATCTATAACCTCAAACATTATCTTTTCTTTGTGTTGGGCACATCACAATTCTTTTCTAGCTATTTTGAAATTGATAATAATTATTGTTAGCAATAATTTCCTTACTGCGCTATTTTGAGTACCTTTTCACATACCTGTTGGCAATTTACATATCTCCTTTTGATACCTATTCAGTTCCTTTGCCCATGTTTCATATGATTATCTGTGTTTATTTACTATTGAGTTGTGGGAGTTCCTTATATATTTTGGATATTAACTCTTTATTATCCATTTGACTATTCTAGATATTTCATATAAGTGGAGTCACACAATATATGTCCTTTTTAGTTTGTCTTATTTCACTCAGTACTGTCCTCAAGGTTCATCCATATTGTAGCATGTGTCAGAATTTCATTCTTTTTTAAGGCTGAATAATATTCCATTGTATGTCTATACCATACTTTGGGTATCCACTCATCTGTTGATAGACATTTGGGATGGTTCTGCCTTTTGGCTATTGTGAATTAAACTAATATGAACATGGATGTACAAATACCTGTTCAAGCCCTACTTTCAATGCTTTTTGGGATATCTCCAGAAGTGAGATTGCTGCATCATATGGTAATTCTAAGCTTAATTTTTTAGGAACTGCTTTACCATACTGTTTTCCACAGTGGCTGCACCATTTTACATTCCTCCCAGCATTGCACAAGGTTTCTAATTTCTCATCGTTGAGTATTTTTAAAGGTTTTGAAATTAGTTGCCAACATATAAAAATCAGGAGGTTGCACGTTGTATCTGTCAAATGTTTTCCTTTATGTTAAGAGATGGGGAGAGGGAATGGTATTTTCTTTCATTGTATAAATAAATAATTTTTAAAAATTGTAGCTTCAGAAGGAAGCATCAACACCAAGGAGTAGAGGTTCCAGCTAGGTCGATCCAGACTCAGTTTGAAACACCTACTGCATTGCAAAGTAAAATTTCCAGTAACACTTTGGAGCTCTGTATGGCAGGGACAATGCAGAGGAGAGCTGAGTGGAAGTTTGAAGTAGAAGAACTCTTTGGTCTCTCATAATCAATTATTCCACCAAAGTAAACACTAACCCTACCATTAAATAGAAGTGTGGTTTTCATAAATGTTTTAGAATATCACTAAGTTATAATCACCATACTCCTCACCGTAGAATACATGTATTTTAATAGTTTTCATAGCCATAAAACCCCAATAATGAAGCTATCTTTAAAGGAAGAATGTTTGGGGATTAACATCTGGGCACTGGAGGACTATTTTGCCCACCCTAGCCTGTTACCTATTAATAGTTTGTCCATGAATTCTAGTTGCAGGAACTTATATAAAAACTACTTTAAAATTTTGGGTTACATTTGGGGTCTGTAGCCTTTTCTTCTTCTACTTTCTTTTCCTCCCTATAAAAAGCTTTCCTACAATGATAGATGGCTCTCCAACCCCCCTGTTTTTAAAGGACTTGTAAATGGTATGATTGGCTTAGAGAGACCTGGAATAGAATTTTCTTCTCAAGCATGTTTATTTTAGTACAGAGGAAGTAAGAAGTTCTCTCCAGCATCTGTAGGATGAGGAATTGGCTCATTTCCCCCAATGGTAGTGGAACAGACCATTAAAATCTACCCGTATATTGAGGTCATCTTGTTGCTTATTCCAAAGTGTCTGGCTTCTACATACTTAATGACAAATTTAATCCAACAGTCCTTTGCTAGCTGTGCAAAGAGTTAATGATCCATTTTTGACAACAGGGATCCTCCAGAACATTATCAGCCCTGAAATCAGTGGCTCTCATTAACATTAGGAAAATAGACATTCCTTGGTCAGAGGTTAGCACTGGCTGATGCTACCATAGGTGAAAGGAGATTAGAGAATGAGAGGGGAGAATAGATACAAATTTCTCATTACTTCTGATTGTAGGGAAGCTGGGCAATGTGAGCAGGAATGCCACAAGAGGGACAGAGCCTTCTTTTCCTCTTGACTTCCTACAGGGTTCTGAAATAGTGACATAGGCAGTGTCCTGAGTGTTCTAAAAATTAAGAGCATATGCACAATTATACATATGTAACAAACCTGCACGTTATGCACATGTACCCTAGAACTTAAAGTATAATAAAAAAAAAAAAAATTAAGGGCGTTGAGAATGCCCCAAATCAATTGGGCACCTGAAGAAAGTTGGTGGTGATCAGAGGAGGCATATTTTATGAAAGGAAGATTCTGCCTTTTCCATTGTAACTGGCTCATTGTCAACAACATTAGCAACTTTTCTTGCTAATTCCCAGTAGGGAGTAGAATCGAGTTTTAAGAACATGAACTCCAGAAATCACCTGGGCTCCAGTGTCAACTCTGACAATTACTTTCTGTATGCTCTCACTCAGTTCATTGATCTCTTTGGATTTTAATTTAGTCATTTCTTAGTGGTGGGGGAGGCATAACAGGAGATCACATGAGATTGTGGTGAGTAGTAAATGTGATGATGTACATAATAATCAAATGTTGGGTAAGGATAAAAGAATATGCCAGTAATATTTTCTGCCAATAGCATATGCACAATAAATATGTAATTGTTCTGCTTAACATAGAGTTGGCCTTAAAGGATTCTAAGTGGTGTAATTTGAATGGTTGAGCAGAGCCCCTGAATGAAATATTTCCCTCATTCTCTATCATGGTGTCTGAAATTTCATTAAGATTTAATTCTCTTTTCTACAGGAGACTTTCTAGTTTTTAGGAGTACCTTGCAAAATGGAAATCAAAAAGATAAAAAAAGAATCTCTGGGAAAAAGAATACTGTAAGCCATCACTAGACACTTAATCAATTAAACAACAAATCTTATTGAGAGGTAGTTGACAACCAAAAGGTAAAAGCTCTTTGAGAACAAAGTCTAAGCTAGTATAGGAAGCGTCAGGGTACCAGGAATGGGGCAAGGGAAACAAAAAGGGAAGTAGGGAATATTAAAAGCAATTATAATCATTGGGTTAATTTTGCCTAGTAGCTTGTCAAGAGTTCAGGATACTTAGTAATAGTGGTAACTTTGGTAGGGACAAAAGTGAACAGCAGACTGCATATATGCAATAGACATGAGCTCTGGCTCTGTGTCATCCCTTCCTTGGCTGAAGTGAACTAAGCTCTTATTGTCCTGGTTTCCCTATCTCGGTGATGCTGACCTCCATCAGGTCTTCTACCAAACTGTCAACTAGTCAAGCCATGTGTTGTTAACAGGTGCCAAAGTTAAGAGCCAGTTTGTGATCAGGTTGCCTCATGCCCTTTTTCCGTAGGCTCTCTCCTTGAAAACACTATTGTCCTTTATTTTTTTCCCAGTCTTCCATTGTCTGCACACTGGCAACTGGCATTCCCATTCTGTCTGCACCCAGTTTCAATGTCCTTTAGTTGAAGACCAAGTAACTTAAGCCAATTCTTAGCACATTCTAGCTAGCTACTGCTCCCTACCATACTCTCATACACAGTTCTAGATGTGGTATGATCACCATTTTCTAATTCTTTCTAGTTCTTGGCTCTGATTGTGATTCAGGATTTGGTTTTTCAACAGTCCATAAGACTATTGGATATTCTATTCTGTTCTGTTAGATATGAGACTATTAGACATTCTGTCTGCAAGTTAAGTAGTTATCACCATGTAGACAAGCCTGTGGTTTGAAGACCTGAGTACTTGGAAATTGTCAGTTGTGGGTGACTGATTGACTTTGTCCAGGATTTATATTAGTTCTAAGAGAAATCGCCTTTTAAATATTTTACCAATAAGTAAGAAAAGAAAGCAAGTTTGCCTTCCTAAATGCATTTTAGGATTCATATAGGTGATAGAGTGGTTTTGATTTTAAGAAGTAGCCAGAATTGTTCCTGATACCACATTAGACCCATCTAGCAGATAATAAATGGGACCTGACTGAGGCCTCTAATAATGGTACACGTCTTTGTGTTGTGTTGAGGAAGGTTCGAGAGAAGTGGTCTCCAAAATGGTGATATCTTAGCATCATTATAAGAAAATAATTAGAATGTACTTATATTTAATTCTCAGATTGGCACTGGTGCCCTTATTCAGTATCTATGTCACAGGATCTCATGCCATCTGAGATTTACAAGGCATCTCAAGGGAATAAGAATTCCAAAAATAGAAACTCATTTGTTTGCTTTCAAAACATTGCCATGCATTGAAGTTCACATATGCCCAGATCGGGTATTTATAAGTATTATTTATTTATTCTTTAAACAGATCCTCACAAAATGGACACGAGGTTTAATAGATATTTCTTCAAGGCACCTTTGGCTTGAAGATCATGCTAGTAATGTTAGCACAAACAAATATCACTAAAACGGCAGAGCTAACACCTCTCCTCTTTCTGGTATGAACTTTTCATCAGCTATTGATTTATTGGGTAAAAATAGTTGTGATTTATATAGTTTAGAAAAGCTGTCATTCAAAAACAAATCAAAAGAAACCAAAATTATCAAGAAGACTATTTGAAAAAATGATGTCCATTATCATTAGTGATCATCTCTCATCCTAGTGAATATTTTGCCTTGAGATATTAGTGAATCACAGTAAAACATGTACATAATTTATAGATAAGTAATCTTACATGTATTTGGATATATTCTCAAATTTTTTTTGTAATGTGATACATGATTAAAAAAACTGGAGATCACTGGTTTAGAGTCTCTGCCCCTTATACTGGGCCTGACTCTGGTTAGACACTTGGAGCCCTAATCTAATAATTGCTTAAGATAGAAAAACCTTTCTTTCTCCACACCTCCCCTTCTGTTATTTAGGCACCTCACCTTCTCCTCCTCTGGTTGTTTCCCTAGTTGTTTAGGTCCACATGCAAATCATGCCAGTATTCCTATTCTCACCGCTATATAATCAGTTATGCTTACTCATTAAAAAGTTCTCATAGAAGTTTTATAGCCTGGCTTTTGACACTAATATATCTCTTCAAAGGAACTCTGCCCTTTTCTCCTAGAACACAATTGGGTTTTAAAATAATCCTATAAAATAATGACTTCTTTAAGAATAAGGTCAAGTTGTTTTGCTAGTCTAAATTGTATTTCCTGAATTGAAAAATAGATTTGTTCTTTTGGGCTCACAATATATATATATTTTAAAAAGGACTCCACTAAAGTTGAATTCCACTGAAATTGAGACAAAGATGACACTATTAACTACCCAAGTAAAAGCCAATAATTATTAATTTAAATGATTCAAAAGAACTCTGAAGATATCCTCCAAATAACAGATATCATAGCTTAGTTGTTTGTGACTTGTGACTTTTTCTGTTGTGTGCAAGAAAAAAAGCAACTGAAACTGTCTTTAGAAGAAAAATTAACTCACCAAACTTGTAGTAGTCCATCCTCACACTGCTATAAAGAACTGCCTGAGACTGGGTAATTTAGAAAGAAAAGAGGTTTAATTGATTCACAGTTCTGCATGGCTGGGGAGACCTCTGAAAACTTACAATCATAGCCAAAGGGGAAGCATGCACATCTTACATGGCAGCAGATGAGAGAGCATGCAAGAGCAGAGGAAATTGCCTTATAAAACCATCAGATCTTGTGAGAACTCACTGACTATCACACAAACAGCATGAGGGAACCACCTCCATGATCCAGTCACCAAGTCTCTCCCTCAACGCCTGGGGATTACAATTCAAAATGAGATTTGGGTGGGCACACAAAGCCTATTATTCTTCCCCTGACCCCTCCCAAATTTTATGTCCTCACATTTCAAAACCAACCATGCCTTCCCAACAGCCCCCCAAAGCCTTAACTCATTTCAACATTAACTCAAAAGTCCAAGTCTAAAGTCTCATCTGAGACAAGGCAAGTCTCTTCTGCCTAGGAGTCTGTAAAATCAAAAGCAAGCTAATTACTTCCAAGATACAATGGGGGTACAAGCATTAGATAAATGCTGCTATTCCAAATGGGAGAAATTGACCAAAACAAAGGGGCTACAGCCCCATGCAAGTCAGAAATCCAGCAGAGCGGTCATTACATCTTAAATCTCCAAAATAATCTCATTTGACTCCATGTCTCACATCCGGGTCATGCTGATGCAAGAGGTGAGCTCCCACGACCTTGAGCAGCTCCACCTCTGTGGCTTTGCAGGGTTTATCCTCCCAGCCTGGTTCTTTCACAGGCTAGCATTGAGTGTCTGTGGCTTTTCTAGATACATGGCACAAGCTGTCAGTGGATCTACCATTCTGTCATCTGGAGAATGGTGGCCCTCTTCTCACAGCTCCACTAAGCAGTACCCCCATGGGGACTCTGTGTAGGGGATCCAACCACACATTCCCCCTTTGCACTGCCCTAGCAGAGGTTCTCCATGAGGGCTTTGCACCTGCAGCAGACTTCTGCATCAACATCCAGATTTTTCCATGCATCTTCTGAAATCTAGGTGGAGGTTCCCAAACCTCAGTTCTTGACTTCCGTATACCCACGGGTGCAATACCATGTGGAAGCCACCAAGGTTTGGGGCTTGCACCCTCTGAAGCAATGGCCCAAGCTGTACCTTGGCTCCTTTTAGCCATGGCTGGAGCTGAAGCAGTTAGAATGCAGGGCACCAAGTCCCAAGGCTGCACACAGCAGGGGGCCCTGGGCCCAGCCTATGGAACCATTTTTACCTCCTAAGCCTCTGGGCATGTGATGGGAGTGGCTGCTGCCAATATCTCTGACATGCCCCAGAGACATTTTCCCCATTATCCTGGAAATTAATGTTTGGTTCCTGGTTACTTATGCAAATTTCTGCAGCAGGCTTGAATTTCTTTCCAGAAAATGGGGTTTTTTTTCTATTGTATTGTCAGGCTGCAAGTTTTCCAAACTTTTAAGATCTGCTTTCCTTTTAAACATAAGTTCCAATTTCAGATAATCTCTCTCAAGTTCAAAGTTCCACAGATCTCTAGGGCAGGGACAAAATGCTTCCAGTATCTTTGCTAAAGCATAGCAAGAGTGACCTTTACTCCAGTTCACAACAAGTTCCTCATCTCCGTCTGAGATCTTCTCAGCCTAGACTTCATTGTCAATATCACTATCATCATTTTAGTCAAAACCATTCAACAAGTCTCTAGGAAGTTCCACACTTTTCCACATCTTCCAGTCTTCTTCTGAGCCCTCCAAACTGTTCCAACCTCTGCCTGTTATCCAGTTCCAAAGTTGCTTCCACATTTTTGAGTGTCTTTATAGCAGTACCCTACTCTCAGTACCGATTTTCTTTGTTAGTCCATTCTCACACTGATATAAAGAACTGCCTGAGACTGGGTAATTTATAAAGAAAAGAGATTTAATTGACTCACAGTTCCGCATGGCTGGGAAGGCCTCAGGAAACTTACAATTATGGTGATAGGGAAAGCACACACATCTTACATGGTGCCAGGTGAGAGACAGCATGCAAGAGCAGAGAAAATTACCATATAAAACCATCAAATCTCGTGAGAACTCACTCACTGTCATAAGAACAGTATGAAGGAAACTGCCCCCATGATCCAATCATCTCTCACCGAGTCTCTCCCTCAACACCTGGGGATTACAATTCAAGATGCAATTTAGGTGGAGACACAAAGCCTAGCCTTATCATAACTGAACAGTTCAGGGACGTATTTGGTATCAGCATCAAGATGCTCCAGCCAGGTCGTGAGGAACCTGTCTCTATCTCTTTATTCTTTCTCTATGTTGGTGTTGTTCTCAGCCAAGCTCTTTCCAAATGATAGGAAAGATGGGCACCAACAGTGCTAGGCTTGAATCCTGCCACCTTAGCAACCCTAGAAGGAAAATGCTTTCTTTACCAATAATTTTAGTTTATAGCTTGAGGGTCATTCTTATTAACCGAGCCTGGGTCATGTGCCTTTCTGTGGAATCAGAGGGATGGCTTCAGTTTCATGTAAACCACATAAACTGAGAATGATGGAGAGGTTGTTTTCCGAAGGAAATTCAGGGTGTTATTACCAAAGGAAGGGACAACGGACTTACAAACACAAAGATTTAGCTTCCTTATTGTGACATCACATTGGCTGAATGTGGCTTCTTTGGGGTTGGTCAATTACTTTCATTGTTCGGATGGTCCTGTTACCTGTGAGCTTCCTAGCTTTTGTTAAAAATAGGGCCTTACTCTTCTTGTTTTCACTGTGTCCTAGACAACAGAAATGAATGTGAAATAATAAAAGATCTTGAGTTCATTCTCAGGTTCATTTTGTGCCCCTAATTTTCTCATCTTATGCAAATATTCTCTTGGGATGAAGGGTAAGTTCTATGATATCACTGTGGGAACAGTATAGCGTCATGAAGAGCTAAGGACAATTATTTTCTTGAATATATGTAGGCCCACTAGACCCACAAGATCTAGTCATGACCAGAAAAACAGTTGATGGGAAGACAACTCTCTCCATGTGTTATCTTGGAGACTAGAACTAAAATTTTTACCACCTCTTCAGACATCTCCTATCTATTTTCTACCCTACTCATTACAGTGAATCTTCATGCAATGGGGGACAGGATATACATTCTAAAGTCTGGAAGATCAAATAGGATTATGGACTTGTGGAATCAGGGATAGGTCCGGCTCCAGTACGCACAGCCAGTGGAGCACATTTTTCATATCTTCTGCAATAGTAAGGATATTCCTGACTGGGCACTCTGGCTCATGCCTGTAATCCACAAACCTTGGGAGGGCTAAGGAGGCTGAGGCAGGAGGATCTCTTGAGCCCAGAAGTTCAAGACCAGCCTAGGCAACATAGTGAGACCTCATCTCTACTAAAAATTGAAAAAATAATAGCTGGGTGTGGTGATGCACATCTGTAATCCTAGCTGCTCAGGATGCTGAGGCAGGAGGATCACTTGGGCCCAGGGAGTTGAGGATACAGTGAGCCGTGATCATGCCACTGGACTCCAGCCTGGGAAACAGAGCAAAACCATGACTTAAAAAAGAAAAAAAAAGATATTCTTGTCATTCATAAGGATTCAGTCAAGGAAATGCCGAATGGGGCTGATGCCATGTAGTTGGCAAGAAGATCCCCTGCCCTTGGTGTATTGCTGACAACTGTCTTGTTGCCAGTGAAAGAAGTGTGGGTGAGGGAAGGGAAATCATTACGAATGGTTTCACCTTCATTTAGACCAGATTGAACACATTATGATACAAATGTTAATGTATCATGGAAACAGAGTTATTGACAATTCTCAGCAGTGGCTGAAGTGTGCACAGGATGCTGAACACTTTTCCTTTGGCTGACATTTTGCAAATAGTTTGAACTGGGTGAGAGAAAGAGGAAGAAGGGCCAGGAGATCAGATTATCATCACAGATATTTTTCTCTGCCTGTTCAAGCTGTCACTAGTTAATTGTATTCAGCTCTTGTCACCATTGGTAAAGGAGGGCAACTGGAATTATAAATATGAAAATTTTAAGCTTTTAAATTCATTTGTAACCAAAGATCAATTAACTAACACAACTGGGCTTGCATTTTAAATAGCTTTTTGGCATCCTTCCACCACCTAATACAATACAGATAATTCCCTGACAATGTGCCAGAGATAATGCAATTATCATTGAGTTTCTTTAGACATGTTCTGTATTATCTATTTAAAAGAATCCTATTTCCTTGCTGTAATATAATCTATCTTAGACTTGACTATCCTAAATGAGACAGATAGCTTAAAGACAAAAGGATAAACTGGGGATGGGCTGAGGTACTTGCTACTTCTGCCTCCACTGTGAGATAGCATCTTCCGTGTAATCTACATCACTAAGGAGGCCACAGCCCCCAGCTCTACATTCTCATGTCCCTAGGGACATCTGTGGTAGCTTCAGGCTATTTCTATGGATGGTTCTAATTATTGTACTCATAGGAAGAGATCTTGAAAGGACATTGGCTGAATGTGGCTCCTTTGGGGTTGGTCAATTACTTTCATTGACCAACCTTCAACCAGGTCATGAAGAACCTGTCTCTATCTCTTTATTCTTTCTCTATGTTGGTGTTGTTCTCAGCCAAGCTCTTTCCAAATGATAGGAAAGATGGGCACCAGCAGTGCTAGGCTTGAATCCTGCCACCTTAGCAAATCATTGACCAATTGATTTCAAATCACCTCCAACAGAATGATGAGTGGAGGGAGGCTCTTGTTAAAATACAGATTCCTGGGCTGTATTTCTGACTCAATGAATTAGAATTTTAGGAAGGAGACCTTGTAGGAGGGACTCCACTGGACAGCAGACCCTGTCCCAAGTTAAAAACTCTATGTGAGAGAGATTCTCTCCCTGCCCCCCACCCAGTAATTCATAGGAATATTCATTACCCTTTTCTCTCATGAAGTTCCCCTTTATATCTGACCTAAGTTACAGATAATGTAACCTAGTGCTCATTTTTCCTCGATGGAGATTTAATACTATCTTCCTCTTTATGTAGTGATGCCTTGTGATTCCTGGAAACCACAATCAAGTCACTCTTTGGTCTCTCCTGGTCAAATAGTTCAATTTCTTCGATTTTTTTCCTTTGAGGTCTCAGTGCTGAATATCTGTTAATCAGTTAGTTATCTGCTCTCCTTGGCCTTTCCTGAATCTCTGCATGCTTCAAATTTATGGAGCCCATAATTGGTCCTTATTGTCACAGTCGGAAGAGATGCAGACTGACACTGCTGGGTGGTCAGAAACAGTCAGTCTGACTAAGAATTATACCAGTAGAGACATGGCCTGTGAAGTGAAATAGTGCAGCTTCATATTTTGGACAACACTACATGAGCTTGGAGAATTGCATTTTTACATTATGAATAATAAAATGAGCTGGGCGCAGTGGCTCAAGCCTGTAATCCCAGCACTTTGGGAGGCCGAGACGGGCGGATCACGAGGTCAGGAGATCAAGACCATCCTGGCTAACAGGGTGAAACCCCGTCTCTACTAAAAATACAAAAAAAAACAAAAAACAAAAAACTAGCCGGGCGAGGTGGCGGGCGCCTGTAGTCCCAGCTACTCCGGAGGCTGAGGCAGGAGAATGGCGTAAACCCGGGAAGCAGAGCTTGTAGTGAGCTGAGATCCGGCCACTGCACTCCAGCCTGGGCGACAGAGCGAGACTCCGTCTCAAAAAAAAAAAAAAAAAATCACAGGTCTTCCAGATACATTTATTTATTTATTTATTTATTTATTTATTTATTTATTTATTTATTTTTGAGACTGAGTCTTACTCTTTCACCCAGGCTGGAGTGCAGTGGCACTGTCTCAGCTCACGGCAACCTCCGCCTCCCAGGTTCAAGTGATTCTTGTGCCTCAGCCTCCTGAGTAGCTGGAATTACAGGTATGTGCCACCATGCCTGGCTAATTTTTGCATTTTCGGTAGAGACGGGGTTTTGCCATGCCGCCCAGGCTGGTCTCGAACGGATCTCAAGTGATCTGCCCGCCTCAGCCTCCCAAAGTCCTGGCATTACAGGCGTGAGGCACCACATCTGGTCCTTCCAGACTCTTTTAGAGAAATACTTCAGGCACACACAGCAGAGATATGTGTGCTTCCCATTCACTTATACATTATTTCAATGGCAGTCAAGCTCTCACACTAGTCACATGAAACAACTACGATGGTTACCATTCCTCAAAGGTGAAAATTTGTAGGTGGGAGTTCAATGTTGCACTCCCTACCAACGTTATTTTTATGAAGCAGGTGGACACACTCTAACTCAGCCATGAAACAGTATCTGACCTATAGCCCTCAGCAACATTTTTCTTTCTGACTAGTCAATTATTTATTTCACAAACGTAGAAAGTGCTTCCTATGTGCCAGGTAGTGTTTTAAATAGTTGACAAATACTAATTTATTTAATCTTCATGACAACCCCAGCAGGTAATTACTAATATTGACTTAATTTTACAGGCAAGAAACGTTAAGTCACAGAGTTATTAAATAACTTGCCTGAGGTCACAATACTAACAAGTGGTAGGACAGAAATAGAAACCCAGGCAGTTTGATACCAGAGCTTGCCTGCTTGACTACTACAGCTATCTACCTTTTGACTTTCTTCTGTATTCCGTGCTCCAAACCCACCTCTTTTTCAAGACTAAACCTTGGCCTCTCCTAAGGTCTTGTTTTTCTAGTAGTTTTCTCTGGCATATTAGGTGTGTACATAGTGCAAGATTTGGAGAGGAGGATGGCTGGGTGTAATGGCCCTGCCTAAATGGTAAGCTCTCTTTTACTTAGTGCATTTTGTTCTTGTGCTTTTTGTTGCCAACTTCTTTATGATCAGTTTTCTCTCCAGCTGCTTAATCAATTGATTTTCTGATGGTTAAAAAAGGAAAGCCTGGTGAGAAACTTGGGCAATTTTGTTAATTTCTCAGACGTCCGTGATTGGCATAGCCTGTGATCCCTGAACTTTGCTCTGCCTCCATTCTCTCCAGTGCCTGTATACTTGAGATGAGACCAAATGAGCCCTAGATCACCTCCAACAGAATGATGAGTGGAGGGAGGCTCTTGTTAAAATACAGATTCCTGGGCTGCACTTCTGACTCAATGAATTAGAATTTCAGGAAGGAGACCCAGGAATACACATATTAGCAAGCTTCTCTTTAATCATTCTGATGCATACTTAAGTTTAAGGTCCACTGCCCCAAAAAGCTTTGTGAATGGCCAGGCTGTAGAATTAATGTGGAGTTTTTGAAAAAATGCAGATTCCCTGACCCCTACCCTGGAGTGTTTGCACAATGGTGTACTCATTGTCAAACCATCACCTCAAAACAAACAAAAACCTTATTTGTAGCAGTTGCCTATTTCCATGGTGTAAATAATTCCACCATGGCTTATTTTAAGCTATATATGTGAAGTCACTGAACTCAGAGTTGGGAAGACAAGTGTACAATTAGTTCTTGCAAGCCAGTACAAGCTGTCACCAGCACCCTGGATGGGCGAATGTGAGAGGGTGTGAGTAGGAAGTTGGCAGTAACATAGGAAGGGGCAGAGCATTAAATGCAAATGTGAGTGTCAGGGCTGGAATTTAAACCCGGCTCTTAAAACTCAGCTCTTTCTTACTCCAAAGCTGCATTTTTCAGCCTTTGTGCACACTGCAACCAGTTTCAGGAACATTATTTCCCTCCAGCTCTGTCTGTGAAAATTCTGTCCATCCTTCAAGGCCTAGCTCAGCTACAACCTGCTTTATGAAGCCTTCCCTGTATCATCTTCCCACTTCCAGCAGATGTGTCTTTTCCCATCACTATGGGATGGGTTATTGGAGAGATACCATTATTTCAAGCATGATCTTCAAGCAGATTTACTCTTCTTAAAACAAGTAGCTTGGTGCAGAAAAACATTGGGACATAATGACAAGAGCATAGATTTTAGAGTCATATATAAATTCAAGTTCCAGCTCCAATATTGATCAGATATATAGAGAGATAGTCACCTCTCTAAACTACGGTTTTCATAGATGTAAAATGGGGGTAAGAGCAATGCTGCAGAATCATTGTAAAGATTAGTAGTAATTTATGGGAAGTGCCAGGCACTCATTAAATGCCCAATAAATGGGGGACATTATTATTCATGTATTTGGCCTACACCAGACAAATGTCATTCATACTTTGCATCCTCAATTATTTGATATCAAAGGTACAGCCTAGCCAGGTGTAGTGGTACGTACCTGTAATCCAGCTACTCAGGAGGCTGAGGCAGGAGAATCGCTTGAACCCGAGAGGCGGAGGTTGCAGTGAGCACTGTACTCCAGCCTGGGTGACAGAGCAAGGCTTTGTCTCGAAAACTAAAATAAAATAGAGTACAGCCTATAGTATAGCTTTCCCCATGAATACCGTTCTCCCAATCACTCAACCAAAAAGTCAGCATTTGAGCTTGTCTTTGGTGATTCGGCCTCACCCCAAGCTTTGGTCAGGGCTGCCAACGCATGCAGAAGTTAAGTCTTTAGTTGTCCTACACCTCACCAAGCTGCAAATGGCTGACTTGCCTGACATTCACTTGCACCTCTTACCTCACCTTCTTTTTGGCTGTCAGGGCTATGAGTAAATAGGAAGGGATGAAGTTGGCATTGAGATGGGGCCTGTGTACTACAATACCAGTATATCAAAACTCACTTTTCATGCACTGTGGTCTACTTGAATGGTAGCCAGCCTCAGTGGGCTGTCGAAGTGATAAAGAGGTTGTCAAAGAAATAGCCAATACCAGTCCATCAACTCAAATTTTCACCCACAGGCAGAAAAGAGCCAGGAGTGTCTGAAGGTCACAACCCTAGGCCAGGGTACTCCAGGGTCATTGCCGCAGGGTTGATGTGCCAGTGGATATCCTACCCTATGTAACTTCATGGTGTCTAAAGTCTTTCCAAAATGCTCTTCTTTAAGCTAAGGCATTATTGAAGGCTCCTGTTCCAAGTGTAATAGTTGTAGATGGAGCCGTTTTCAACTGTTAACATCTGTGCAGAAATGAGTTTATTAGATTAGTCATTCAGTAATACTGAGTGAGATTCAGGCAAATGAGGTTTAGAATTGTGCCCAGGGTGGGTGAATGGGGACTGCTTGCATATCAGAACTGGGCAGAGGTTAAACACAACACCTGAATAGTAGAGTATGATGGAAGGGAGAATATTGATGTAGTGTTTAAAGTCAACTTGGCCCTTCATAAGTGGAGGTGTTGTGGCTCAGGAGACAAACTCTCTAAATGTTGCCATCTTGCCTCAGGGTGATATTGGGTCCCAGGCTCAGAAAAACTCCCTGAGTTTCCAAGCTGCAAGTGACTTCACTCTCTGCTAGTCTGCACTGAAAAACTGTAGATAATGGTATGACAATATTTGGACATACTTGTGTGCACTTGCTGACAGGCCAGGGACTGAGGGCATTACTGAGCTGTATTTCAACAGACTTTCTCAATGCTCAGTCTCCCTACCTGTGGATGCTGGGAAGTGGGGCATATCACTGAATAAGAAGTAAGGATTTCAGTAAAAAAAAAAAAAAAAAAAAAAAGTTAGTGCTGATCCCTTTTCCTGGAAGTCCCCAGTTGAGAAGAGTGGTAGCTGATGAGGGCAGGTACCCAGGATCATGACTGGCTTTGGTTGGATTTCTTCCCTGCCGTATCCATACGTTCAAAGGAACCATTTTAATTTTAATTGTAACACAGTGAAGTCTGTGACACATGTGGGATTATTTTGCCTTTTTTAAATTTTTAAAAAATTTAATTGACAAAATTATATGTATTCAAGGTATACAGTGTGATGATGTGTAAGATGATTACCTCAGTCAAATTAAATTAACACATGCATCATCATACATAGTTACCCTTTTTGTGTATGTGGTGAGAACACTTAAAATCTGATCCCTTATCAAATTTCCAGTATGCCATACAGTATTAACTATAGTTACCATGCTGTGAACTAGATCCCCAGAACTTATTTGTCTTATTACTGCAAGTGTGTGTGTTTTGACCAACATCTCCTTATTTCCCCTACACCTCAGCCTGTGGGAACTTCAGTTCTATTCTCTGTTTCTATGAGTTCATTTTTTTTTAGATTCCACATATAAGTGAGATCATACAGTATTTGTCTTTCTGTGTCTGGCTTATTTCAGTTAGTGAGATGTGTTTTTGTCTCCCTATGATTCTAATTTTGTCTCAATAAGATCTGATTAGCTGAGAATTATCTCAGAAGAAAATTCAAATCCATTTACTAAAACCAAGCAACTGTACCCACAGTGTTCTTCCACTGACTTCCTAATAAAGATAAAAAACCAGATGTCAAAACCTATATGAAGCGAGTGAAGCTTGACATTTATGCCAAAAAATGTGTCCCCTCTAGGGAAAAAATAACTGCCTCCTTAAGGACTCAAGATCATTCATCCTCATTCATCCCACTAATTATCTTTTCTACTCCTATCCAGTCTCTTGAGGGATGATGTTTTATTTTGTTCCTCCTGTTGGAGGGGCTAAGTCATTGTCTTCTACTCAATCATTTTTTACTGAGCTTCTATTATGTGTCAGGCACTGTGCCAGGCATGGAGGCTAAAAACATGTTTAAATGTATTATCTTTTCATTCCTCCCAACAGCCCTATGCAGATGGGTACTATTATCACCCCCACTTTACAGATGGGGAAATAGATGCATAGAGAAATTAAGCACCTAGCTTATGGTCATAAGTGGTAGAAGTAGAACTTTAAACCTACTTTTCTCTGGTACCAGAGTCAAAGCTCTCATTGTAACATGTACGTTACTGTGATAAGGATTTTTCCATATCTCATGTGATTGTCACAGAAAACACTATGAGGCAGGGGTGTCCAATATTTTGCCTTCCCTGGGCCACATTGGAAGAAAAATTGTTTTGGGCCACACATAAAATACACTAACACTAAAGATAACTGTTGAGCTATAATTAATCACAAAAAATCTCATAATTTACAAATTTGTGTTACCAATTCACAAGCAAGCTTGCTATAAGGTAAGTAATTACCTTGTTATTGTCCCTATTTTACAGATGAGAAAACTGAGACTGAGAAGGATTATGTGGCTTGTCTAAGGTTACGTGAGGAATAATTGGTAGAACTGGGATTCATGCCCTGATCCTCTAACTTGAGAGCACATGTGCTTAATTGCTATGTTCCACTGCTTCCATAAAAGTAATCTATGATCACTAAATGGGGATAAAAAGGTAAATAAGACATATTAGTGACAACTAGAACCAGAAGCCCGTGTAGATGAGCTTGGGGTTAGCAGGTATTTTAATTCCAAGTGGACCAGTGAGGTTACCTGAGACAAGGAGCAGAAGTCTTAGGTTAAGATACAGGAGAGAAAGCCTAGAAACATCAGCTAAGGCAGGCAGCAGCACAGCTTCCCTCAGCAAAGAGTCATATCTGGTATCCTCACAGAAGTCAGAAGATCTGGGTCTTAGTTTAAGCTCTACCATCACCTTTCTAGGTGATGGGCAAGTTAGGTCTCCTCTTTGAGCCTCCATATGTAAAGTTATAATTAGGATTCTTGCTCTGTTTATCTTACACGAATGTAAGAATAAGATGTTGTGAGAATACAAGAAAACAGTATTATCAAAGTGCTGTCCAAATGTCTCTTTTTATTAAATTGGTTTTTGAAGTTATATTAGACCCATTTTATGTATTTTTTGCATCATAGCGCACAGCTTGAGTTTATTTGACTCTTAGTGATTGACTGACCCAAACAGAATTACCAGTTGCCTTTAGACATACCTAAAAAATAAGAGTCAACCATTATTCACCCTGGGATTTCGTGCTAAGTGTTCTGGGCATAAGGCAGAGCTGACTTTCAGTCACTTTTACTGTAGACTTTAGTTTTTCAACTTGCCCATTTGGTGACGGCAGAAAAGACCGAAGTGGGCTTTCCTGAATTTGACAGAAAATCCCCCTCTTTTCTTTACTGTTTGGAGTGTTAGCTATGATTTGCCTTACCTTTCAATGCAAGTTAAACATTTTAGGAGACAGGAGACTTTTCTGGAAGCTTCATTCCACACCCCAAGCCCCAGTTTCGCCACTTCTTGAGGGGAGCTGAGCTAAGGCCAAAAATCCTCACCCTATGCTGGATCTGATCCTCAGGGTAGGGGGATGGTGATGGTATTACAGCTACCATCACTATTCATAAGGCAGTAGGAAGGATGTTCAGCCAGTGACATAGTTCTCAGCTTCTTTGAGATCAAGAAGCAGTAAAGTGCAGTAGGATTAAATCAGCCCTTTGGATTTAGAACATTCATGTATCCTGGTGGGCATAAAGTGGGGGAACAGGCTTCATCCCTTCTTCCCACTTGTCATCTCAGTCATCCACCAACCATACACCTACCAACAGAGTGTAAACTTGTTGAAAGGTCACAACGGGCATAGTTGAGCATGTGGCAGAAAGGAAGCTCAAGAAAACAACTAACATCCATCTATTCCAAGTTGGTTAGTTGATTTATGACATGGTTGTATCTGAGTTGAACCTGTATTTTGGTTTGTGGCTTTTTCATGCTAGAGAGAGCACAGAAGAAGTCTAAACACATTTTTTTTCTGGCCCAGAGTCAATGGGCTTTGAAGCTGAGTCCTATTATAGCCCTTGAGGTGAAGAGAGGACCTTCTATTCTCAGTCTAGCCATGACTGAGCTCCTGGACACCTTGTATGGAGTCAGCTATTTGTTACTGAAAAAAGAGCAGCAAAAACAATGTTTTTGGACTTCAAAAATCTTTCTATTTTAACTCTAAAACTTGTATTTTATTTAATGGAAGATTTTCTCGACAATCATAATGACCCATTTCTTGTGACTTTGGAGTTAGATGGAACCCTTATTGGCTATGTAACCTTGGGTGATGCAACTAATCTTTCTGAGCTGTAGTGTTTGTTTTGCTTTGTCCAACAGAGTTGTAGTGCCTTCCTCACAGATATGCAATAAGGATTAAGTACATACATAAAACAACCAGTATAATGCCCTGCCACAAAGTAGACATACAACAAGTACCAATTCCCTGTCTGTTTTCGCATTGTTTGGCAAAGTGACGTGGATGCCAATTTGCCTTAAAAAGAAAAATAAAAACTTTCTGCAATACATAGTCAACGGTTGGCTTGTAAATCCAACACGATGTTTATCTTCTGTAACTTAAAGGCCAGATTATCAACTTATACACTCTTAGCTCCTCGTTTCTTCTGTTGGGTAATCAGTGCTGCACAAGTAAGACATGGCCTTGGAAAGGAGAAACCAGCTAGTCTGAGAACCGACCCTGGATTAATACAAAATAGTTGAATTTCCCGGGGGAGTAGGCCACACCCCTCCACTGCAGTGAGACCATCATTAACTCTATATATTCCTGGAGACTAGGAGTCCCTGGCTTTGGGATCTAAATATTAGACTACTATCTCTGTAATTATGGTCAGTTTCAGAACTAGTGTTCAACTCGCCAAGGTTTGTGACTTTCACAGGTTGTACTTGGGGCAAGGGCTGCAAGCCATGAGTCATACTTAAATCCCACCCGCCCACGTGTACATGCTCCTCCCTTTCCTTCGTCTTTGCCAGAGCAAATGAGTAGCGGTAGAGAAGCCAGGTGGACGGGCTTCTTTTTATACTCCAGAAAGTCTGATTTTGAATTTCTACTTCAAACAGGTGGGATCAGCATCACTCCCCTCCCAGTAAAATAAAAGCCTGAATGACTTGATTTATCACTGTCAAACAATTTCGTTATATCAATTTGTGTTTGATGGAGCAAAAAAGGGGGGAAGCGCACAGTAGAGCGCTTATAATTCTGGTCTGATGACTGCTTCTCTTCACCCTGGCCTTGTTTGGCTAGTATTTATCAAGTGGGAGGGTAGATTTGGCTTCTTAGGTGTGTTTGGGGCTTCTGCTTTTAGAGCTTATTATTCAGACTTTCCTGTTTTCGGGATCCAGGTGGCTTTCCTTCCCTTTTTAACCCCAAATTGTTTCTGGCAGCAAAACAGAAATATCATCAAGGGCTGCTCATAGAATTACTTGCCACAGATGGTATCAAACTCAAATGAATAGGCATTTTCATTTTTGGCTTCTTTAAGACTCACCACTTTTCCTTTGCAGCCAACTATTATCCATGGACTCAAAGAAAAATGGCAAATAGCTACCCTAGGCCAAAATACAGTCTCCTTTATGGAAGGTGGCATGGCCACATCCCAGTGTGAATCAAACTTGAACCTAGAGTCTACTTAATAAGGGGTAGTGGCTTCAGTTTCTGGTTGCGATGTTCTGTGCTGCCTCTGCTAAGTTCCCAGAATGCCTTTGTGCTTTATAATAGCCATGTTCCTTTGGTTTGGGCCCAAAGCAATCCCCCTAATTGGCTTCACTGACAGGACTGTTTTCTGCCTGAGAGGCATCACAGGATTCTGACTACGTCTTCTGTGAAGACAGAGTTTCACTACACAGCATCTGGTGGGATTGAGCCCCAAAGGTCTAAAACACTTCTCAAATTATTGGGGAATACCTTCTTAGCTTTTCTGACTTGAGCACAAGTATAAATTTTAGTTGTATCTAATAAAAATGCCCCGCCAGTTCAGAACTCTTTAAGGTCTAGCCAAAGCCTCAATGAAAAATTGGGCCTGGCACCCTTCCCAGAAGGTCAACAGACTGGCTTTATTGGTACGTCAAGGAAAGAGCCACTCCTGAGGCAAGGATTCTGACTTTGTTCCCATTCTGTCTTTGGCTGTTTAAATCTGGGAAATAGTATCATGAGTATATTGGGAAATCTCAGCTCCCAAGAATACTCAGAGTAAGGCTGAGGAAATGATCCATTTTAGAGCTGTAAATGTTTGTGGAATGGCTTCTTATAAGTACTCATATGGACTCATGTATCCCAGGTGGTAACAAATGTTTCTGGCAACCAAGAAAGCTATCGCTTTGGGGGCGGAGTAGGAAAAAGTTGAAGAGAGGAGGGAAAGTGTGAAACAATTGAGACTGCAAAGTTGGCCAAAGTGCCAGAGAGGTGAAGAGAATAGAAGCTCACCTACCAACTTATTTTTGCCTAATTTTGATGAATTGATTCAGGAAAACCAGTGTCACAACAGCATTCTCTCAAATGTGATTTGCCTCTTCCTATTTGCATTATCTAGATGAATGATGGAAACTTTATGAGCCCCAGCTTCCTTGTTTAAAAAATCAGAATAATAGTATCTAGCTCACAAGATTATTATGAGAATTAAATGCCCTTCCTTTCTCTTCTCCATGGTACAGTGCCTGCTCCTCACTTTCTTAGGAATATATATATGTCTTCTGTGAAGACAGAGTTTGACATCTATATATATATATGTGTGTGTGTGTGTGTGTGTGTGTGTGTGTGTGTGTATCCTTTTTAGATAAACCCAAAGGCAGAGAAATTCACAATGTCCAGGCTTAAATCAGGGTCAATATCAACAATCAGTAGAGACATCAGAGACAGATTGTGGATCAGGAGTCATGACTAGGAGATAGATAAAATAGCAAAGCAGTACTGTTGTAAGCAGAATAATGCCTCAGTCCACACAAATATGTCCACATTCTAATCTCTGGAACCTGTGAATATGTTACTTTACATGGTAAAAGGGCCTTTGCATGTGTGATTAAGTTAAGCATTTGGAGATGGGGACATTATCCTGGATAATCTGGATGAGACTGATGTTGTCACAGAGGTCCTCATAAGAGAGGGCCAGAGGGTCAAACACAAAAGGCAATGTGATGACAGAAGCACAGGTTGGAATGATGCAATTGCTGGCTTTGAAGATGGAAGAGGATGACAATTCAAGAAAAGTAGGCAGCCCCTAGAAGCAGGAAAAAGCAAGGAAAGGGATTCCCCCCTAGAGCTTGCAGGAAGGAACCAAAGAGTCCCAGAATTAAATGGCCCCTAGTAAAGAATTCTGAATTTTAGGACAGTCTCCTCTTGATTAGGACTAATGTTCTGTAGTGTGAGGTTGGCTGCCAAGATCGTTTTTATTTTAGGGGCAACAAGAAGAGGTGCCTTGCTCAGAAGAATTCACATTAGAGTTATGGAAGGAAGGTATATGGTTTGTTGAGAGGGTAAGACAATTAGATAGTGGCCTGTGGAGCAGAGTGTTTGCACATATCTACTTCACTCAGACAATTCAAAGGATGGGCAGGGGCTAGACTTTTGCCCTCAGAATTCTTTGAGGATCAGAGAAGTGACCTTCAGCTTGGTATTTCTTGAAACTGAATGGCCTCTGAAGGTCAAGTTCATGATGGAAGTATTGTAGCCAGCAGGGGGGCAGAAGGCTGCTATTTACTGATTGGCAGTTTCTCCAGGAAACAGCTCCTGTATTACTCTAGTTTAAGTATAAAATGAGGAAAGCAGATTTTTCTTCCTCTAAGCTTATACAGCCCAATTTTTAACATCCTATTGAACTTTAAGGAGAAATTAGTCTAAGTATTGCTATAATGGAGGTAAATACGCACATTTCTATTATAGTTCCTTTATAATGTTTTATTACTAAGTGTTACCTGTATATTATTCAACAATATTTGCTCAGCACCTAGCATAGAGAGGGGACACTTACCACATTCTTTGTGAATGAATGAAGAGCGATTTATTCAGAGAGCCAAATGATGCTGGCTGAGTCTCAGTGAGGTTGAGACATGAGGAAAGCTAAAAGTCATGCTCTATTGAAAGAATATGTCACTCTGTTCCAGCATTAGGAAGGTGGCCCACTACAGCTGCATAATGACCACTTCTTCAGAGAAAATCCTATTTCACTAACATGGTCGCTACTACAAAACAAATGTGTCCTTTGTTTTCCATTAAGACATTTAAAAAATACAGAAAAGTGCAAATAACAACACTCCTATCCCTTCAGCCCTGTAATTAACTATTAGCATTTTGCCCTATTTTCTTCTAGTTTGTTTTTAGACAATATAACATTACTGTTCAGTTGAAGGCCCCTTTTGACCACCAGCTCAGACTCCTACCCCTCCACATTAGAGACAAGTAGTATATTTAATATTTTTATGTATATCACCATAAACAATTGATATTGATTTCTGTGTATATGATTTTTATATTTATATAGTTGGAATCATATTTCATTTATCATTCTACATCTTACTTTTTTCTTTCATCATTGTTCTAGATTTGCCCATGATGATTGATATATACAGATCTAGTTCATTTCTTATATTCCATCTTAAAACTATGTCCAAATAAATTATTCTATTCCCCTCTTGAAAGACACCTAGGATGTTTTTACTCTTACTGCTATTACACAGCGTGCTGGAATGACCTTCTTTTTCTAGATAAGATGGAGCAGCCCCATTTCTCCCATATTTTCTCTCTTAAAAACAAAAATCTCTGGATTTATTGGAACAAACAATTATAGGAAGACTATGAAAAGAAAAGGAAGAAAGCAGACTGCCTTAGGGACCTCGGGACTTGAGGAACAACACAACAGTGATTTTTTTTTTTTTTTCCTCCTGTATATCCCAGATGGTGTGCTGCTATAGCATCCAACCTGGAACCAACAGGCACAGACAAAAAGCTCCAAGAAAAACCTGTCCCCACTAGCTAAAGCACTGGGAAATGGTGGTCTAAAACCAGAAAATCTGACTGGCAATACCTGCTGTACTACAGATAACTACTAACGGAAAAGCTATCCTATCCCTCAGGGTTTCAGTGGAGCCAAGCACCAAAGCAGTGGAAAGAAACTGATCTTCCGCCACATCCTCCCATTTTGCAGAAGCAGATGACTATATTCCAATCTCCCCACTGGGAAACAGGTCTTCCACCTTGCCTCCACCTAGTGAAAGCAGGTAGTCGTTCTCTGAGTCTCCCACTCAGATGGTATTGATGGGCAGAATGGGAAGCTGATCTTCTCCTCTCCCATTCCTCTACCCCATCGCCACCTATTCCCAGAAACAGGTAATATTTTGGTTTCCTCCCTGGCCTGGGATGATGTTGGCAGGGCTGTGCAAGAGGGAGCTGATTTTCTATACCCCTACGCAGCAGAGGCAGGTGGCACTCAGAGTCCCTGTCAGGGTAGTGTCAGTGGGGCCTAGTGGGGAGGTGGGCTTCTATCCCTGCCTACTATCAATAAGGTGTGATAAAGAGGAACAAGATGGAGCTAGCAGGCATTTCCACCCACCCCATGGAAGTACGGCCCAGTAGAAAACTGTTCTTCATTCCCACCCAGCAACCATGAGACTGAATGATGAGGTGTAAGGCAGGGCAAGTGGGAATTCTGCTTTTCGCCTTCCTGGTGTCAGCTTGGTCCACAGAAGAGCTGAACTTCCAACACACATGGCAGCAACAAGTTAGAAGATGGGTGTGTAAGGTGGTGAGAATTGAGCCTCTATTTTATCCCCTATCCTCAGTGTCAGCAGGGCCCAGTGGGGTGCTGACCATACACAACCACTTGGTATGAGTTGGTACCCCATATTCACAAGGAAGGTGTCAGTAGGACCAAAAAAGGAGCTGAACTTCCATTCCACCATCTGCAGTAGGGTGTTACGATTTAGCCTTCGTTTTTGCCAGGGTAATATTAACAGGCACACACAGAAACTGAACAACCATTTCCACCTATATCTGTATACTGCATTTAAACATGGTATTTGTCTGCTATAAAGAAGGTTAAATAAGATCCAGAATCTTACAGAATAATACTTAAATATCCCAGGATACAGCTGAGAATCACTTATTATACTAAGAACCAGGAAAATTATAACTTCAATATGAAAACATAATCAACAAGCATCAACAATAAGATGATTCAGATGCTGAAATAATCCGGATTTTAAGGTAGCAATCACAAAATGCTTCAATGAGCATTAACAAACATTTTTAAAACAAATGAGAAACATCTCAAGAAAGAATTTGAAAATATAAAGGAGAACCAAAGGGATATTATAGAACTGAAAAATACACTAATTAAAAAACAAAAGCTCCCTGAACAGGTACAGTAGAAGACTGGTGACAAGACAAGGAATAATTGGTAAACTCAGAGACAGATGAATAGAAATTGCCCAATATGAACAAAAAAAGAGGAAAATAGGATGAACAAATATAAAATGAACAGAACCTCAGGGAATGTATAGTAACAAAAGATCTAACATTTGTGTTATTGGAGTCTTGGAAGGAGAGGAGAAGGAATGGAAGTTGAAAAATTATTTGAAGAAATAGCAATGCATCATAGCTTAGCCTAGTCTGCCTTAAATGTGCTCAGAACTATTACATTAGCTTACAGTGGGGTAAAATAATGTAACATGCAAAGCTGATTTTATAATCAATTGTTGAATATCTCATATGATATATTGAATACTATACTGAAAGTGAAAAACAGGATGCTTGTATGGGTACTCGAGGTATAGTTTCTTCTAAGTGCATATTGCTTTTGTGCCATTGTGAAGGTGAAAAAAGGCAAGTTGAAGATCATTTTGTATTTATTTATTTTTATTTTTTATTATACATTAAGTTCTAGGGTGCATGTGCACAACGTGCAGGTTTGTTACATATGTATGCATGTGCCATATTGGTTTTCTGCACCCATTAACTCATCATTTACATTAGGTATTTCTCCTAATGCTATCCCTCCCCCACCCCTGCACCCCACAACAGACCCCAGTGTGTGATGTTCCCCATCCTGTGTCCAAATGTTCTCATTGTTCAATTCCCACCTATGAGTGAGAACATGCGGTGTTTGGTTTTCTGTCCTTGAGATAGTTTGCTCAGAATGATGGGTTTCAGCTTTATCCATGTCCCTGCAAAGGACACGAACTCATCCTTTTTTATGGCTGCATGGTATTCCATGGTGTATACGTGCCACATTTTCTTAATCCAGTCTATCATTGATGGACATTTGGGTTTGTTCCAAGTCTTTGCTATTGTGAATAGTGCCACAATAAACATACGTGTGCATGTGTCTTTATGTTAGCATGATTTATAATCCTTTGGGTATATACCAAGTAGAGATCACTGGGTCAAATGGTATTTCTAGTTCTAGATCCTTGAGGAATCGCCACACTGTTTTCCACAATGGTTGAACTAGTTTACACTCCCACCAACAGTGTAAAAGCGTTCCTATTTCTCTACATCCTCTCCCGCACCCGTTGTTTCCAGATGTTTTAATGATCGCCATTCTAACTGATGTAAGATGGTATCTCACTGTGGTTTTGATGTGCATTTCTCTGATGACCAGTGATGATGTGCATTTTTTTCATGTGTCTGTTGGCTGCATGTATCTCTTCTTTTGAAAAGTATCTGTTCATATACTTTGCCCACTTTTTGATGGGGTTGTTTGATTTTTTCTTGTAAATTTGTTTGAGTTCTTTGTAGATTCTGGATATTAGCCCTTTGTCAGATGGGTAGATTGCAAAAATTTTCTCCCATTCTATAGGTTGCCTGTTCACTCTGATGGTAGTTTCTTTTGCTGTGCAAAAGCTCTTTAGTTTTATTAGATCCCATTTGTCTATTTTGGCTTTTGTTGCCATTGCTTTTGGTGTTTTCGTCATGAAGTCCTTGCCCATGCCTATGTCCTGAATGGTATTGCCTAGGTTTTCTTCTAGGGTTTTTATGGTTTTAGGTCTAACATTTAAGTCTTTAATCCATCTCGAATTAATTTTTGTATAAGGTGGAAGGAAGGGATCCAGTTTCAGCTTTCTACATATGGCTAGCCAGTTTTCCCAGCACCATTTCTTAAATAGGGAATCCTATCCCCATTTCTTGTTTTTGTCAGCTTTGTCAAAGATGAGATGCTTGTAAATGTGTGTTGTTATTTCTGAGACCTCTGTTCTGTTCCATTGGTCTATATATCTGTTTTGGTACCAGTACTATGCTGTTTTGGTTACTGTAGCCTTTTGAAGTCAGGTAGTGTGATGCATCCAGCTTGGTTCTTTTTGCTTAGGATTGTCTTGGCAATGCGGGCTCCTTTTTGGTTCCATATGAACTTTAAAGTAGCTTTTTCCAATTCTGTGAAGAAAGTCATTGGTAGCTTGATGGGGATGGCACTGAATCTATAAATTACCTTGGGCAGTATGGTCATTTTCACAATATTGATTCTTACGGTCCATGCACATGAAATGTTCTTCCTTTGTTTGTGTCCTCCTTTATTTAATTGAGCAGTGATTTGTAACTCTCCTTGAAGAGGTGCTTCACATCCCTTGTAAGTTGTATTCCTAGGTATTTTATTCTCTTTGTAGCAATTGTGATTGGGAGTTTACTCACGATTTGGCTCTCTGTTTGTCTGTTATTGGTGTATAAGAATGCTTGTGATATTTGCACATTGATTCTGTGTCCTGAGACTTTTCTGAAGTTGCTTATCAGGTTAAGGAGTTTTGGGACTGAGATGATGCGATTTTCTAAATATACAATCATGACATCTGCAAACAGGCACAATTCGACTCCTCTTTTTCCTAATTGAATGCCCTCTATTTATTTCTCTTGCCTGATTGCCCTGGCCAGAACTTCCAACACTATGTTGAATAGGAGTGGTGAGAGAGGGCATCCTTCTCTTGTGCCTGTTTTCAAAGGGAATGCTTCCAGTTTTTGCCCATTCAGTATGATATTGGCTGTGGGTTTATCTTAAATAGCTCTTATTATTTTGAGATACATTCCATCAGTACCTAGTTTATTGAGAATTTTTAGCATGAAGGGCTGTTGAATTTTGTCAAAGGCCTTTTCTGCATCTATTGAGATAATCATGTGTTTTTTGTCTTTGGTTCTGTTTATGTGATGGATTATGTTTATTGATTTGCAAATGTTGAACCAGCCTTGCATCCCAGGGATGAAGCCAACTTGATCTTGGTGGATGAGCTTTTTGATGTGCTGGTGGATTCGGTTTCCCAGTATTTTATTGAGGATTTTTGCACCAATGTTCATCAGGGATATTGGTCTAAAATTATCTTTTTTTTTTTTTGTGTCTCTGCCAGGCTTTGGTATCAGTACGATGCTGGCTTCATAAAATGAGTTAGGGAGGATTCCCTCTTTTTCTAGTGATTGGAATAGTTTTAGAAGGAATGGTACCAGCTCCTCTTTGTACCTCTGGTAGAATTCGGCTGTGAATCCATCAGGTCCTGGACCTTTTTTGGTTGGTAGGCTATTAATTATTACCTAAATTTCAGAGCCTGTTATTGGTCTATTCAGAGATTCAACTTCTTCCTGGTTTAGCCTTGGGAGGGTGTATGTGTCCAGGAATTTATCTATTTCTTCTAGATTTTATAGTTTATTTACATAGAGGTTTTTATAGTATTCTCTGATGGTAGTTTGTATTTCTGTGGGATTGGTGCTGATGTCCTCTTTATCATTTTGTATTGAATCTATTTGATTCTTCTTTTTTTCTTCTTTATTAGTCTTGCTAGCAGTCTATCAATTTTGTTAAGCTTTTCAAAAACCAGCTCCTGGATTCATTGATTTTTGAAGGGCTTTTTGTGTCTCTATCTCCTTCAGTTCTGCTCTGATCTTAGTTATTTCTTGCCTTCTGCTAGCTTTTGAATTTGTTTGCTCTTACTTCTCTAGTTCTTTTAATTGTGATGTTAGCATGTCAATTTTAGATCTTTCCAGCTTTCTCTTGTGGGCATTTAGTGCTATAAATTTCCCTCTACACACTGCTTTAAATGTGTCCCAGAGATACTGGTACGTTGTATCTTTGTTCTGATTGGTTTCAAAGAACATTTTATTTCTGCCTTAGTTTTGTTATTTACCCAGTCATCATTCAGGAGCACGTTGTTCAGTTTCCAAGCGATTGTGTGGTTTTGAGTAAATTTCTTAATCCTGAGTTCTAATTTGATTGCACTGTGGTCTGGGAGACAGTTTGTTGTGATTTCTGTTCTTTTCCATTTGCTCAGGAGTGCTTTACTTCCAATTATGTTGTCAATTTTGGAATAAGTGCGATGTGGTGCTGAGAATAATGTATATTCTGTTGATTTGGGGTGGAGAGTTCTGTAGATGTCTATTAGGTCTTCTTGGTGCAGAGCTGAGTTCAAGTCCTGGATATCCCTGTTAACCTTCTGTCTCTTTGGTCTAATATTGACAGTGGGGTGTTAAGGTCTCCCATTATTATTGACTGGGAGTCTAAGTCTCTTCATAGGTCTCTAAGGACTTGCTTTATGAATCTAGGTGCTCCTGTGTTGGGTGCATATATATTTAAGAGAGTTAGCTCTTCTTGTTGAATTGATCCCTTTACCATTATGTAGTGCTCTTCTTTGTCTCTTTTGGTCTTTGTTTGTTTAAAGTCTGTTTTATCAGAGACTAGGATTGCAACCCCTGCTTTTTTTTTTTTTTTTTTTTTTTTTTTCTTTCCATTTGCTTAGTAGATCTTCCTCCATCCCTTTATTTTGAGCCTATGTGTGTCTCCGCATGTGAGATGTGTCTCCTGAATACAGCACACTAGTGGGTCTTGACTCTTTATCCAATTTGCCAGTCTGTGTCTTTTAATTGGGACATTTAGCACATTTACATTTAAGATTAATATTGTTATGTGTGAATTTGATCCTGTCATTATGATGTTAGCTGGTTATTTTGCCTGTTAGTTGATGAAGTTTTTTCCTAGCATCAATGGTCTTTCAAATTTGGCATGTTTTTGCAGTGGCTGGTACCAGTTGTTCTTTTCCATGTTTAGTGCTTCCTTCAGGAGCTCTTGTAAGGCAGGCCTGGTGGTGGCAAAATATCTTAGCATTTGCTTGTCTGTAAAATATTTTATTTCTCCATCACTTATGAAGCTTAGTTTGATTGGATATGAAATTCTGGATTGAAAATTATTTTCTTTAAGAATGTTGAATATTGGCCCCCACTCTCTTCTGGCTTGTAGAGTTTCTGCCGAGAGATCCACTGTTAGTCTGATGGGATTCCCTTTGTGGGTAATCCTACCTTTGTCTCTGGCTGCCCTTAACATTTTTTCCTTCATTTCAACCTTGGTAAATCAGACAATTATGTGTCTTGGGGTTGCTCTTCTCAGGGAGTATCTTTGTGGTGTTCCCTGTATTTCCTGAATTTGAATGTTGGCCTGCCTTGCTAGGTTGGGGAAGTTCTCCTGGATAATATCCTGAAGAGTGTTTTCCAGCTTAGTTCCATTTTCCCCATCACTTTCAGGTACACCAATCAAGCATAGATTTGGTCTTTTCACATAGTCCCATATTTCTTGGAAGCTTGTTTGTTTCTTTTTACTCTTTTTGCTCTAAACTTCTCTTCTCACTTCATTTCATTAAATTGATCTTCAGTCACTGATGCCCTTTCCTCCGCTTGATTTAATCGGCTACTGACACTTGTGCATGCATCACAGAATTCTCGTGCCATGGTTTTCAGTTCCATCAGGTAATTTGCGGTCTTCTCTACCCTGTGTTTTCTAGTTAGCCATTTGTCTAATCTTTTTTCAAGGTTTTTATCTTCCTTCTATGGGTTTAAACATCCTCCTTTAGCTCAGAGAATTTTGTTATTTCCGACCTTCTGAAGCCTACTTCTGTCAACTCGTCAAAGTCATTCTCCATCCAGCTTTGTTCTGTTGCTGGTGAAGAGCTGTGATCCTTTGGAGGAAAAGAGGCACTCTGGTTTTTAGAATTTTCAGCTTTTCTGCTCTGGTTTCTCCCCATCTTCATGGTTTTATCTACCTTTGGCCTTTGATTATGGTGACATACAGATGGGGTTTTGGTGTGGATGTCCTGTTTGTTGATGTTGATGCTATTCCTTTCTGTTTGTTAGTTTTCCTTCTAACAGTCAGGTCCCTCAGTTGCAGGTCTGTTAGAGTTTGCTGGATGTCCACTCTAGACACTGTTTGGCTGGGTATCACCAGCAGAGGCTGCAGAGCAGCAAATATTGCAGAACAGCAAATATTGCTGCCTGATCCTTCCTCTGGAAACTTTGTCTCAGAGAGGCACCCAGCTGTCTGAGGTGTCTGTTGGCCCCTACTGGGAGGTGTCTCCCAGTTAGGCTGCATGGGGGTCAGGGACCCACTTGAGGAGGCAGTCTGTCTGTTCTCAGAGCTCAAACACTGTGCTGGGAGAACCACTGCTCTCTTCAAAGCTGCCTGACAGGGATGTTTAAATCTGCAGAAGTTTCTGCTGCTTTTTGTTCAGCTCTGCCCTGCCCCCAGAGGTGGAGTCTATAGAGGCGGGTGGGCCTCATTGAGCTGCAGTGGGCTCCACCCAGTTCGAACTTTCCAGCCACTTTGTTTACCTACTCAAGCCTCAGCAATGGTGGACGCCCCTCCCCCAGCCAGGCTGTTGCCTAGCAGTTCATTCTCAGAATGCTGTGCTACTGTGAGCAAGGCTCCATGGGCATGGCACCTGCTGAGCCAGGCGTTGGATATAATCTCCTGGTGTGCTGTTTGCTATGACTGTTTGAAAAGCACAGTATTTAGGTGGCAGTGTCCTGATTTTCCAGGTACAGTCTTTCATGGCTTCTGTTGGCTAAGAAAGGGAAATCCCTGGACCCCTTGCGCTTGCCAGGTGAGGCAATGCCCCACCCTGCTTTGGTTTGCCCTCTGTGGGCTGCACCCACTATCCAACCAGTCCCAATGAGATGAACCAGGTACCTCAGCTAGAAATGCAGAAATCACCCGTCTTCTGCATCAGATCATGCTGGGAGCTGCAGACCAGAGCTGCTCCTATTCTGCTGTCTTCGAATGGACCTCTGATCATTTGTATTTATATTTAAAGAGTGGAGAAGGTAAAGCTAAATGGATGTAAGAGTTCTTCACTTCACTTCACTTGAAGTGGCAAAACATTGGTATAAGTAGGCTGTGATATGTTCTGTATATGTATGTAGTAACAGCAAAAGCAACTATTCAAAAAACTACACAATAAATTATATAATTCAAATACATTTAAATAAATCAAAATGGAATTTTGTAAAATGTTCAAGTGACCCAAAAGAAGTCCTCAAAGGGAAACAAAGAAACAAGAAACAAGAAACAGAATAAGCAAAAACAAACAAACAAAAAATGGCAGACTTAAGCCTTATACATATTACTAATTACTTGAAGTGTAAATGTTCTAAATATACCATTTAAAAAGCCAAAATTTTAATTATCCCCTCCTAAAAAAGGTACCTATTAATAGTAATTCCCCATTCCCACCCTCTTCACTATCCCTAGCCCTATGCAACTAAAAAATGACTTTATCTCTATGGATTTGCCAATTTTAGACATTACCCATGAATGGAATCATATAACATCCAGTCCTTGGTAAGTGATTTATTTAACTTAACAGTATGTTTTCAAGGTTCATCCATGTTGTGGCATAGCCCCTCATCTTTTAAGCTGTTATCTATTAGGCACAAAACATGATGCCAGGAATTATGATGAGTTCTTTGGCTGCTTCATTTTGTTTTCTCTTCAAAACAATACTTTAAAGACAAGTAAGATTATCTGGAAAATGAAACTCAACAAAGTTAAATATTTGCTCAACATCTCACAGCTAATAAGTGGCTGAGCCAGAAATTAAATCCCAGTTTGATGCCAAAGCTCATATTCCTTCCACTATGCCATGCCACTTCACTGTCCAAAACAGAGTGGATCTGTTCCAGATGACAGTTTGGAATCTGCCCAGTGATCAGTGATGGTTATTTTTTGGCCATAAAAATAGTACTTGAGGGTCCTATTGGCCTCAACTTGATCTAGTTCCCTTGGAAACAGGAAGGACTGGTTTCCTCCAACTGTAAAAGCTGACCTTGGAGAACTGGGCGTATCTTGCAGAACCTCCCATATCTTTCATTTGTGACCAATTCTGCTGCATGTAAACAGATTTGGCTAATATTCTTCCTCATCTACACCAAAGGGGTTAACTGGCTTCAAACCTTTGAGTTTTTAGACAAGAGAAATATATGTTAACTTTGTACTACAGTTGGCAGTGATTTATCTAGGTTTTCGTGAGTAATCAATGTAAGTGGAAGACATTGCTTGTTTACTACAGATAGCTATAATTATTTCCAAGAAAAACTTGAAATTGGTGTTTCCTTCTGTAGATTCTTTCTATAGTCTCTTTAAAAAAATCTACTTTTCTTTAGTGGTGAAAAGAGCATTTTAAAATTTTCTCTCAGAGACTTAAGAGCAGAAAATTTGTTGAGCAAATAATGTGCAGTTGGGAAAAGCAGCTTGAGTAGCCAGATTTTCAGTGGATAATTTGATATTCTTAGATTGTCAGATAGTTTAAGCCATCCAGGTAATTTGCTGCTTTAAACCAAAACACAATTTCCTCTCCAAGCCCCTACAACTTATTTTTGTTGTTTGAAATGTTGCCTTACAATAGCTTTCTCCTTTCAATTCGCCATTCTGCACCATCTGTTAGGAGAGTGCCTATTTTGAATGCAGTGTTCATATACCCTATAATTCTTACAGCTTCTGGAGGAGCCAGGCCATTTGGAGAATGAATCCTGGCATTGGGAAAAGAAAGAAGAAGAAAAGGTGGAACCAGAGTCGTCAATATATTTCTGTGAAGTATCTCTTCTGTAGGAGAATAACTGTCCCATGGTGGTTTGTCCTTTGAGCAAGGGAAGTGATGCCAAATTGAAAATAGGCTAGGGTGTAGGGAAACTCAGACCTAAATCAAGTAGAAAGTATAAGGGCCAACAGCAATAAGTATCATTATTTTTAGCTGAGTAGAATTCGTATCAGAGGTGGAGTCATGAATAATAACCTAGGTTAGCAATATGATAGCAAGATGGTACTAGAAAATGAGATGAAAGTAGCCTAACTTTATTCTGCGTGATGATCTATTGCTGGCACAGACCTCCTTTTAAAGTCCTGGGAGCATCCCTTGTAGGTTGAACTGCTTTTTGTCTTTAACGCTTCAACCAAAGCCCAGCATTCTCAAGTGTCCAGGGAGAGAAATAAAGTTGGGTATTCAATAGTTTTAAATGTAGCCCAGTGGATTAAGGAAACAGTCTTATTTCTTCACATTCCCAACATCAAGTAATTCATTTATGGACACTTGCTAGGGAAAATAGGAAGTGCTGGTGGGTAATAAACCTTGGATTATACTGATGTAAATTAATGCAGATTTTAGGGGACAGGAATGGAGTCCAAGGTGGGCCCATGTGAGTACCTTAGTCTTCCATCTGACCATTCATCTGGATCAGCTCTGAGATTTAGACCAAGGGGTTCTGAGTATCTGTGATGGTTAAATTTTGTGTCAACTTGAGTGAGCCATGGAATGCCCAGATATTTGGCTCATCACTGTTCTTGGTGTGTCTTTGAAGGTGTTTCTGGATGAGAGTAACATTTGAATTGGTAGACTGAGTAAAGCAGATGGCCCTCCCAAATCAGCATGGGCCTCATTCAGTCTGTTGAAAGACAGAATAGCATAAGAAGTTGAGTAAGAATTCTTTCTCTCTTGCCGATTGTCTTCTGCCTTCAGACTTGGACTCAGACTGAAACTTGTATCATTGGATTTCCTGATTCTCAGGCCTTCAGATTAGGACTGAAGCAATACCATCAGCTCTTCTGGGTCTGAACATCTCAGCCTCTATAATTGCATGAGCCAATTACATATATATATATATATATATATATATATGTAATTATATCTATATATATGTAATTATCTCTCTGTATATATAGATAATATATAGATAATAATATGTAGATATAGATATATGGATTATATATATATATATATAGAGAGAGAGAGAGAGATAACACGTAATCAGTCCAATTTTTCTAGTGGTGACATTCTTGGGAAAGCAGAGATGGGTATTCTTGTAATGCCTCTGCAAGAGGAAAAATAATATTCTGAGTCAACCACAGCCACCTTTCTTCTATACAGTCACAAAGACACATGTGTAGGCTTGAAAACTGGATAACAGAAGTGAAGCTGTTTGTTAGCTTTTTTTTTTTTTTTTTTTTTTTTTTTCAGTGTTGTGCTTGCTCAATTGTCTGTCGCTATAGCTGTATGGGATCAAAATCAGCTCTTCTGGCTTAATTGACTGGCCAACAGATGATTGAGGATGTGATGTAGACCCAGTCTGTGTATCACTTGTGCCTGAGGGTGTCACTGCTCTAAATATACATAGGGCAGAGGTTGCCTTACTGTATCGTGTGGACAGTGTCCAGGATAGTGTCACATATAGATAAGGGCTTATCAGAGTTATTTGATGATACAATTGGTAATTTTCCCTCTATATGCAGATCTCTTGGAAGAAAGAATACTAACTAGAAGCACTGTTTTGTTTACATGGCAAAACGTATTTAAAGTCATAAAAGAAAAATGCAATCAGTCACGACCATGTCTGGATTTTCTTAGGGACAGGGAACATTTATACCCCCAGAGGAAGAAGATCAGACCTACAGCTTATTTTAAATTATCTCACAGGTCATACATTAGGCGACGATTCTGTTTATGTATGTAGTTGGGAACACAAACATGACATTTAAAGTATTTTGTGTGTATATATTAAAAACAAGGAATACTTTTCCATTCAAGATCATTGTCTTGGCCAAAATATACTGATGATGATGATGACTATGATGATGGTTATGATAATAATAGCTACCTTGTATTGAATACTTACTAAGTGCTTGATGTTGTTCTAAGTGCTTTACATATAACAACTCATTTAGTCTTCAGAAAGATTACCTTCAACTACTTATCTTCATTTGGGGATGCTCCCTAAGTGTGAAATATGGAGTATTTTAGGAGTTCCTGCACTGGTGAACCTTAAATAGGAATTAAATTCTGTCAATTTTTACCTACTGTTAAAATGTAAAGGATTATATTATTTTCTTTTTTAAAAAAAAAAGTCATGTGTTAGATTTTTGCTTCTTGGGACTTTGGCAAACATCAAATTCTTTCTGTCATTTTTATCCTTGCCTTCTTCCCTTTGCTCGTTATTTCCTATTGTTTTTATCCCTCTCTTCTTCATCCTTTCCTCAGTGGTCAGGTATAGAAACATGAAAGACATTCTTTATTTGTGGTGTGGGCCCTGTTTATATCCTGCAAAAGATAACACTACACATCAGGCCATTTGAAAACTTCTGAACTACAAAGATAATTTTTCAATATTTACAACCTAACAATGTTTAGAAAAAATAAATAAATTAAGTCCATATTTAAGCAGGTTTTGTATCAGGGTAGTTTTGTCTATCTTTGACTATTGCACAGCCTTACATAGATATAACATAAATAATGTGTGTATGTGTGTGTGTGCGTGCGTGCACGCATGTGTGTGTTAGAATTGAGGATAAAGGATTAAAAGCAACCCACATTGACCTTACAGACCAGCATTGTACTTCTAAAAGGCTTACAACCATAGCTCTCAATTTCTATTCCTGAAATATCTGGTGATGATAAACCCAGGATAAAACAACTTTTTATTTTAAAGCAGATACACAGCTTTATTTTTTAAATATCCCCATGCCTAATAGAGAAACACGTGCACTTTGATTCATAGAATTTACTGGATGAAGTTGTAGCCATTCTAATAACAATGTGTCTTTGAACCTTATGAAAATGAAATACACTGAAGCATGGAAGGTGAGCATCATCTAAAGGATACCCACAGAGTCATCAATCTCTGATCCCTCTGCCATCCAGGCTCTGGGGGGACGATTTGAGTGGAACCCTTTCCAAACTATCAGCTACTGTCTTCTTTATAAAAGATAAACACAACGTCTCTCAGTGAAATTAAATCAATCTAAAAGGAACTGTTTTTCAAGTAAACTGGTTCCTACTTTCCCACTCTGGCCCAAATTTTTCCAGGTCTCCTACAAGGAATCTTGCTATTAAATAAAAGTAAATGATTAAAAAATAAAAAGCTTTCTCCCAAGCTGTAAGCTCATTCCTCCCTAAAATCAATCTCCTAACAAGTACAGCTATGATAACATGAGCTTGGGAAGTGTTTGCTTTACCACTTCCAATGCCAGGTTGATTACTGAAATAAAAGTTAAAGTCTATTTTTAACTACTGTATTTGGAGAAAGAGAATGAGAATGAGAATAATCAAGAGAGACAGTCTATGAGAGAGAGAGAGATTGTGAGAGTCAGACTGTATATGCATGCGACTGCCTGTGAGAATGTGGAGGGTAGAGTCTGAGCACTGCAAATTTATGAAGTAAATAAAGTTTGTCATTAGTATGCTCCGTGCTGCACCCACTGTGGGTGCCCTTTTTCCCTGCTGGCTCTGCTCCATTGCTGCCCAAATTGTCTGGCTACAGTGTCACTATCATATTTGACCCCTTGCATGGCCCCTGTCCTGGACATTTATTTCTCCCTGTTTTCTGTCACAAGTTTTCTATTCTGAATCCTGTTAATGATGTGCCACTTGCTAGCTGATAATGAATGCCTTTCTTGGCTGAAAAACATAGAAGTACAGAAAATCAGAGCTGAATGAGAACTGATCTAAACCTCCCTTTTTATATACCTTGGTGATCCTGGATCCCAGGATGGAAAGTATCTCAATCAAAGACATACAGCTTGCTAATGAGGGTGAACAGGTTACACACACACTCCCGCACCTTCTCTCCTATTTTAAATGTAATCTTCTGGATTTAATGCTTCAGCCCAAAAGAGTGGCTAATGGTGGAATTTTCTGATACTCGAGAGCAATAGATATGAAAAGGTTTTGAACCATTTTTAAGACTTTCAGTAGGAAGCCTGTCCTTTTCTACCATGGATTTGGCTCCACCTCCTGAGTGGCAGTGGTGAGTATGTCATCCTAGCTGGTTGTACCTGTCACATGTCCAGACTGCTTGTGCTGTTTGCCATAGGTACTACCTCTGGGTTTTCTCAGATGGAAGTCAAAGAAATGGCTGCCTGAGAAGAAATGAGTCTATTGCAAGCTGTTTTCACCATTTCATTGAGCTCATTTCCACTCCCTCTCTTTTGTAAATCACTAATGTGACTTGCCCACACAAATGGAAAGAAGCAGCTCCAATTAAAAATGCATGGGGCTGTTTCCTATGAAATTCACAGTGGGAAGTCATCCAGGAACACTCTAGAAAACACAGCCATCTTTATGCTGTGCTTCCTATATTCTATTTGGAACTTAATATACCGAAAACAGAAAGGCCAAGTTGGCTGGTATTATGGACCTATGGGAGACTTACAGAGATGGAGCTCATTTTTTCTCAGGCTCCCTTTCTCTCAAAGTATTCACGGAAGTATGATGCGGTCTTGGTTTTAATATATTACATTTCAATGACCTTATGGTCATGGTTAGAAGTAACCATACAGACTGATTATGACAGCCTAACTCTTCACAAAGTCTCTCTTCTTGGCCAAACTTTAATTAGCCTCCTCTGAGCCCACTTCTTGACTAGGCCTCAATCTTAGCCCCTGTTCTAGGTTTGGCCTGCCCAGCCCAGTCTTAGAATTCTGCTAAGTTATGCCTCTACCCTTGATATCTGATCAAGTTCCTCATGCCCTAGCCTTAATGTCTAAATTCTTGGTCAGTAACACCAGTTTAGCAATAATTCTCCAATCTTTGATGCCTCCTCTTAGTAATTTTCCATCCATTGATCCCCACTCACACCCTGATCCTTGGCTATAAATCCCCACTTACCCTTGCTGTATTTAGAGTTAAGCCCTTTCTCTCTTTCTCAATGTAAGTGTCTCAAATAAATTATTCCTTACCATTTTAACAAGTATTAGAATATTTTTTCTCTTTAAAATCCTACTCAGTAGACACATTTTTTTTTTCTTCGATACTCCCAATATTAGAATCCCATCCTACTGCATCCCTAATGGATGATAACATAGGTTAAGCTTCCAGTGACAAGAAGCTTGTTGCTCTGAAGTAGATCATTCTGTTTAGATGATGTAAAAGATGTGAAAGGCAACTACTTATTGCAGAGATCATAGTCTTCAGTCTCAGACGGACCTGGGTTAAGTGGTTCCTTCCTTCTAACCTTGTTTTTATTTATTTATTTATTTTTCTTTGAGACGGAGTCTGGCTCTGCCACCAGGCTGGAGTGTAGTGGTGCAATTTCAGTTCGCTGCAACCTCTGCCTCCTGGGTTCAAGCAATTCTCCTGCCTCAGCCTCCTGAGTAGCTGGGACTACAGGCACATGCCACCGCACCCAGCTAACTTTTGTATTTTTAATAGAGACGGGGTTTCACCAAGTTGGCCAGGATGGTCTCGATCTCTTGACCTCGTGATCCACCTGCCTTGGCCTCCCAAAGTGCTGGGATTACAGGCATGAGCCACTGCACCTGGCCATCTTCTTTTTACTTTCATTCAAGAAACATTTTTGAACAGGGGAGGGGGGATTAAGAAGTTATCCGAAGTTGAGGAAACAGGCTATGTGAAGTCCCAGAGACAAGAAATAAACAAGAAAGAGGAGAGCATGGTATATGTTAAAAGATAATTTTCAGCAAAGAAGATGAAGTCATGACTCTCATACAAGTGTAAAAATGAGTACATGTTAAAGAATTTGTTTTTCTCATGCGAAATGAGTGAACTAGGCACATGTTATAACTAGTTCAAAAGAAAAGTCAAAACACCATAGTTTTATATGGAGTAAAGGAATATTGAGATTAGTTGCAAATAATACAAAACTGTTTTTTCTGCAGGGGTTGGGGAAGTCAATTAATCACTGCTGGGTAGGACATAACTTACATGTCTCTCAGTTACTTACAACTTAACAAAAATTTGCAAAATACCTCAATGACAATGAACAGGGCTAGAATCTGATGACCCAAAAGAGTGTACTATATAGGATGCATAGTTTTCCATTGAAACAGCACATTTTTTTGATACATAGTTGAGTAGTTTAAAGATAGTCTGTGTGGCTGCAGAACAGTTCCAAATAGGGAGTGATTTATAGAGAGGTAAGCAAGAGCCAGATTATGAAGGGCTTTGTAAGCTAAGCTAAGAAATTTATGCAGGAAAAATAATATGAACAGATTTATGTTTTACAAAGAACATTCTGGCTGCATTGTTATTGGAGGGACAAGATACAATGTATAGAGACCAAATTAGGAGACTGTTGTAAACTGGATTCAAATCCTTTCTCTGCATTTACTAGCTGTAGGGTTTTAAGTGAAATTACTGAACCTTACTGAGCCTCAATTTTATCCTCTGGAAAATGCATAATGATACATTCCTTGCAGGACTGCTGTGAAGATTACTATTATGTATGCATTGAGTCTGGCATGTAGTAGGCAGTAAATATTATTTTCATTCCACTCTGTTCCCACCTCACATCCAAACTGTTAGAACATTTTAATACTGAGCCCAAACTTGCTTCCCTTAACCTATATGATTATGGAAGTCCTAGTGGTGCTGTTTGAAAGAATGTAAAATAAGTCTAACTTATCTTGCCTCCACATATTTGAAGATTTATCTCTTGTTTCCCTTAAGTCTTCGTTTTTGAAACTAATCTTTCTCAGTTACTTCATCAGTTCTTCCTCTGTCTCTTAGATGCTCTCTCTAGATGAGGCAGCAAGTGTCTTTCCTAATTTATGGTACACAGAAATGAAATGACCATAATACTCTAGGTACAGATGAAACAGTATAAAGTGGAATAATGATATATCTTGATCTGGATAAGATTCTGTTATATTGCCTAAAATCTCATTAGCCTTTTTAGCAAACGTGTCATATGATTGTTTCATGTTTAGCTTATAGTTAACAAAATGCCCAGATTATAATTCATATAAACACCTGCTTGCGTGAGTTTTCCTTCATTCAGAGCATATGCAACGATATTTTTAACTTAAAGATAGAATTTTATTTTGTCCGCTAAATTCCATTTTTGTTTATTTTGGACTAGCTTTCTAACTTTAAAATTTATATAAAATGTAGTATATATTTGTTCAAACATTATGAAATGGCATAAGAATGAACAGTAAGCATTCCCCCATTGATATATTCTCATAGTCACCTTGCCCTGAAAGAACCATTGTTTTCATTTTCTTATAAGTAGTTTCAAAAATATTCTATTTCTATGCAATTAAATGTACAATTAGAAATACAAATGATAGCACGCACTGGTCTGCACCTCGTGTTTTACACTTAATAATTTCAACATAATATGAGCTCTAAGAGGACAGAAATTTCTGTTTGTTTTTCAGCACCTAGAAAAATGTCTGACACATAGAGGCTCCATAAATATTTGTTGAATGCTGAACAATATATTTGGACAAGCAAATATTTTGTTTGAATTGTGTTGGATTTATGGATTAATGTGAAAGAAATTATAATATTTGTGATATTAATTTTCTCATCCATGAATATAACACACGAACATTTACATTTCTCTATCGATTTATGTTTTCTTTTATGCTTCTAATAATATAGTTTTCTTCATAAAAGAATTACACTTCTGTTGTTAGATATATTCTTTAGTCCATGTGATAGTTTGTTTATTGTAAATAGTATCTATATTTGTTATTTTACTTTTGAATTGTTTATTGATGGTGTATAAGAATACAATATTTGCACATTAATTGTATATCCAGCAATCTTTTAGTTTTAAAAACTTTTAGTTTCCCTTGAGATTTCTGTGTAGACAATCAACTCATATCCAGATAATGTCATTTTCATTTTTTCTTCTTTGTAATGACATACTTGATTTCATCAGCTTGTTTAATTATGTTGGCCAGATTTTCCAAAAAGAGTAGTAGTAGGAAATCTTTACTTATTCTTCATGTTAATGCAAAAATTTCAAAGATACCGCCCATCAGTTTATGGTTGTTATACATTCTCTGGTAGTGAACTTTTATCAAGT
This sequence comes from Macaca thibetana thibetana, assembly GCF_024542745.1. NCBI lineage: Eukaryota > Metazoa > Chordata > Mammalia > Primates > Cercopithecidae > Macaca > Macaca thibetana. The sequence goes on from NC_065598.1 coordinate 107,811,818, forward strand.
TAAGAAATTACTTTTTATTCTGTTTTCTTCCAGTTTTTTTCCTGAAAGGGGGCTGATTTTTATCAGAAGCTTTTTTTACACTTCATCAGTTATTGTCCTATTTGATCTAATAATGTTAAAGGACATATCTATTTTTCTTGAATGCTAAACTATCCTTGCAGTCTTCAGATATATCAAACTTGGCCATGACGTGATATGTCGACAGATTGCTATTCTAATATTTTATTAGTATTTTCCTGTCTATGTTCATATTTGAGATTGTCCTATAGTAGTTCATTTTACTTATGTCCTTTTCTGCTTTTTTTTTTTTTTTTAATTTAGCATTGTTGTGTCTTAGCCGATTCAGTCCGCTATAACAAATTTCTTTAGACTGCGTAATTTATAAATGACAAAAATGTATTGCTCACAGTGCTGGAGATTTAGAAGTCTAAGACCAAGATGCCAGCAGATTCAGTGGCTTGTGAGGTCCTGTTTTTCATAGATGATGCTTTTGTTGCTGGGTCCTCAACTCTTTATAAGGGTACTTATCCCATTCACGAGGGCAAAGCTTTTCTGACCTAATTACCTCCTAAAGGCCTCACCTCTTAATACCACCACAATCACAACGGGGATTAGGTTTCAACATGAAGTTTTGAGGAACACAAACATTCAGAACATAGCAAGATATAATCAACAAGTAAAACTTGTAAATATTTGGGGTGTACAATGTAATGTTTTGATACATATATAGCTCAAAATTGTATGTATATAAGGAACGTTTATTTAAATTAGAGATTATATGTTCTTTGAAAGTTTGTTTTTGAAATTTGGTTGAGGGGTATCGGGGGAAACCAGCCCCTGATATTTCACGTAGGTTCTTTTCTATTTCCCTAAGTGTCGGCTGGTCTGAGAAATAAAGGGAAAGAGTACAAAGGAGAGAAATTTTAAAGCAGGGTGTCCGGGAGAGACATCACATGTTGGCAGGTTCCATGATGCCCCTGAGCCGTAAAAGCAGTGTTTTTATTAGTGATTTTCAAAAGGGGAGGGAGTGTATGAATAGGGTTTGGATCACAGAGATCACATGCTTCACAAGGTAATAAAATATCACAAGGCAAATGGAGGCAGGGTGAGATCACAGGACTGGGGTGAAATTAAAATTGCTAATGAAGTTTTGGGCACGCATTGTAATTGATAACATCTTATCAGGAGATAGGGTTTGAGAGCAGACAACTGGGCTGACCAAAATTTGTTAGGCGAGAATTTCATCATCCTAATAGGCCTGGGAGCGCTACAGGAGACCGGGGCTTATTTCATCCCTTATCTGCAACCGTAAAAGACAGATGTTCCCAAATCGGCCATTTCAGAGGCCTCCCCTTAGGAATGCATTGTCTTTCTCAGGGATGTCCTTGCTGAGAAAAAGAACTCAGCAATATTTCTATTTGCTTTTGAAAGAAGAGAAATATGTCTCTGTTCTGCCTGGACCACAGGCAGCCAGACTTTAAGGTTATCTCCCTTGTTCCCTGAAAATCGCTGTTATCCTGTTCTTAAAGTGCCCAGATTTCATATTGTTTAAACAATTTGTGCAGTTAATGCAATCATCTACAGGGTCCTGAGGCAACATACATCCTTAGTTTATGAAGATGACGGGATTAAGAGATTAAAGTAAGGACAGGCATAGGAAATCACAAGAGTATTGACTGGGGAAGTGATAAATGTCCATGAAATCTTCACAATTTTACGTTCAGAGATTGCAGTAAAGACAGGTATAAGAAATTATAAAAGTATTAACTTGGGGAACTAATAAATGTCCATGAAATCTTCACAATTTATGTTCTTCTGCCATGGCTTCAGCCAGTCCCTCCATTTGGGGTCCCTGACTTACCGCAACAGAGGGGGTAGATTTTTAAATATTTATTCAATCTTTCAACAATAATTGAATGGCTGATCAGACTTTCTGTTTCTCTATGGCTCAGCTTAGAGAGTGTTTTCCCTAAGTTTAATTTTATTTTAAAAAGTTCTCAATAGTCTTCTCTTTTGATTTTTAAAAATCTTCTCATTAAAATGCATTGAATGAAATTGGTGCATACATATCATTACATATCTGGCAAAACCTATAAATTATACAGCATCGAGAGTGAACCCTATTGTAAACTAAGGGCCTTAAGTGCTAATGATGGATCAATGTAGGGTCATCAGTTGTAACAAATGTACCACTGCGGTGGCCGATGTTGATAATAGGGGAAGATGTGCATGTCTGGGAAAATGAATATGTGGTAATTTTGTGTACCTTCTGTTCAATTTTGCTGTGAACCCAAAACTGCTCTAAAAATAATCTATTCATTTTTAAAATGTATTTAATTATGGGTGAAGTTAAGTATTCATATATTTAAAGGCATTTTAAAGTTTGTCTCTGAACCGTATGTCCATGTTGTTTGCTCATTTTTAATTGAATTGTCAGTGGGGTTTTTCATGGACTTCTGAGAACTCTCTATATAAATGGAATTAGATCTTCGTCCTATGTTACATTTTTTCACTTCTCTTTTACATTTAGGATAGTTTTTACGGTCAGATAATTAAAACTTTTCTGTATTTAAATATGTCAGTTTTCCTACATGACTCCTCAGTTTTTCTGTTGCTTAGAAAGGCCTTCTTCAATATTAGATTATTTTATAAACATTCTGTCATATTTTCATTTAGTATTTTTACAGTTTTATTTTTGATCCTTAAGTCTTTTACTATCTGGAATGTATTTCAGGGTAAGGAGTCAGCCAATTATACCAACATCAGTTATTGAATAATTTGTTTCCTGGCACATTTTAAATACCATCTAGACAATTAAAAAATTCCTGTATGTATAGGTGCTCTTTCTGGATGCTCTGTTGAGTTTCATCGACCAGTTTGTTTTCTTATTATCCAGCCCCAGGTTATTGAAATTGTTATAGTTTTATAATATGTTTTTCAGTAGTTTTCTGGCTAATCTTGTATGTTTATTTTCCAGCATGTTTAAATCCAAAAAGTCCTGTTGGCATTTTCGTTTGGATCATAATTAAATTAATAGACTAAATTTTAGCCCTATATGTGATTTGACATCTTAAAATATTGAATTCACATATTCAAGAACAGTATATCTTTCTATTTGTGCAAGTTTTGTTTTATGCTTCTTAGTAATATTTAACATTTAAGCAAGTCCTCATAGAAATCTTATATATTTTTGTTTAGTTCTGTTCGAAACAGAATCTTTATTTCCATTTAGAGTTTCTAACAATATGAAAGTTAATCATTTTCTATTTGTAAACTGGTGATGATAATAATAGTTGCTAGCTCCCGGAGATGCTACGAGGATTGAATGAAACACAATTAGGTTGGTTGGTGCAAACATAATCGTGTTTTTTTGCCATTGAAAGTAATGGCAAAAACCGCAACTACACTTGCACCAACCTAATAAAAGCACTTCACACAGTGCCTGGCACATAATAATCATACAGTGCTACCCAGTTTTCTGTTTCCTTGCCATAGCATCTGGACTGTGCCTCAGTATCCTTGTTGGAAGATAAGACAAGCAATTCCAATCTCTAGTTCAAGAAAAAATGGTGGCTCTGATGTAAATGACTCAGTCACTAATCATAAGCAATCAAAGCAATTCTCAGAAATCCTGTTCTCTGAATTTCAATCCTTCTGTCCAGATTGCCTAATAAAATACCAGAGCATAATATATTTTCTTCATACCCACTCAACACTTTCCTGATTACGGAGAAGGCAATAATGTGAAATCTCTAGCCATGGTTGGGAACTTTTTGCCAGGGTGAACGGATTTGGATTATTATAGAAGGGAATTTGGTAGACTGGACAGATGCTTTCTGCTTCTGTACACCCATGTTAAGTCATTCCTAGTAGTCTGAGCATTAGGTCCTGACGAGGCCAATCCTTGAAGCTTGAGATAGAATTTCCATTTTTGATCCCCTTTGGATAGAATGCTCTGAGTTTTTTGCAGTAAGGTACCAAATCTTGGTTGCCTAGAAGCAACGACAGTTTATCTAGGGCTGGTGGTTGCAGTACCTAACTAATCCATGCATATCAGCTCTAGTTCACAGGGGCCCCTGAAGGAAATAGGTCTAGCTCTTGGAAGCAAGTACAGCTTTTAAGATTGGCCTATATTCTATGATTTTTAGGGTTCTGAGCATGCCTCACTGCCCTTTAGAGTCCTTCTGTCAGCTTACAGAGGCCTTTTACTCTGTGGTTGAAAAAGAAGTCCATAGGAAAAGGATTGTAGTAATGTGAGGTTAATTCAGAACAAAAGACTTGGCTAGCTGGCTAATTTTTATAAGAAGAGGGCCTTGAATGTCTGGAACAGGTATTATATTGAAGAGATGTTATCACAGAGTATTGATAATGGTTTTAAAAAGCGGAGGGCTGGTTTGCTAAAGGCAATTTTCTTTAAAGCCAAACTTGAATATACTAACAGTAAAATTAACAAAATCACCATCTTTATTATACCCTGGCGTCAGTGTTACTAACTTTATAGATCCATGCAAATGACTATCTGCAAGGCTCCAGAAAGTGAACACATACACATAAGGCCTCTCCTTTCTCAATTATTTAATCCCCATTCTTCTTGCCTCAATCCTGCTATACCTACACATTTCATTACACACCTTGTGCTGAATCTAAGCACATTCTCAGACATTTCTGTTTTTCATTCTGGGCCTCAAGAGCATAAGGAAACCCATGAATACCTAATTTTAGATAAGCAACTTTGCTTTGATTCATAAGCAGGCTAAGGGGTGTATCCAGTCTCATTCAGAAACACTGAGTGGTTATTTGATTTAAAGCGTAAATTGTAACTCTGGACCCTGATCCTTAAGGACTTACAATTTGGTAAGGCATCACTACGATTGAACCTTGACTTACATTAATTCATGAAACAAACATTAATGGAGTGTCCATAACACATTAGGGACTGTGCAAAGGAATGGGAATATAAGAATGAATGAGGCATGGGCTCTGCTCTCAAGGCAGACTAGTTGAAAGACAATTATAAAAGAAGCAGTAAATGAGTAAATGCAGTGGTAGAGAGAAGCATTGGGTTCGGAGGCCTCAGTTTCAGAGGTGACCACCTAAGGGGATAAGGTGAGAGTCTTGGAGCACAACACAATTTGAGGTTTGAGCAGAGCAAGAGGATCTGGATGAGTGGCCAGAAAATGGGCAAGGATAAATGGCCAGAAGAGGAGAGAAACTGGTAGAAGAGGACTTCAAAGAAGTCAAAGAAAGAGAGAGAGCAATGTCCCTCCATTTCTTCTAACTCCCAGCACCTGACCACCACTGTTTTACTCTCTGCTTCCATAAGCTCAACTTTTTTAGATTCCACATGTAAGTTAGGTCATGCAGTATTTGTCTTTCTGTGTCTGACTTATTTTACTCAGCATAATGTTCTCCAGGTTTACTCATCTTGTTGCAAATGGCAGGATTTCCTTATTTTTATGGCTGAATACTTCTGAGGATCTAAAGTACAGCAGAGTAGCTATGGTTAATAATATTGTATAGTTTACTTAAATTTTATAAGGGAGCAAATTTTAAGTGTCCTCACCCCTCCCTCACACACATACATACAAAATGATAACTATGGGTGGTGATGGATGTATCAATTACTTTGATTGTAGGAATCAGTACATACTATGTATATGTATGTAAAATCACGATGTGTACCTTGAATTTGTGCAATTTTTATTTTTCAATTAAATATTTTTAAATAAGCAAAAGGAAGAGAGAGGAGTTTAAGGAGTCATCTCACTGTTTTGGTCTAGAGAAAAGGAGCTAATAGTGGGTGTGGTTGCTGGATAAGAAAGTCTCCTTGATGGATGGACTTGATTTACTCAATGAAATAAGAGGCTCAGGCATCCTTAGGCAGTGATGGAAGAGATTGAGGAGTAGGATTCATGACAGTCAAGTGTCTGGCCCAAACCATGGTGCCCAGGAGAGAATATGAGGGAAAATAACGACGACTGCTACCATTACTAGTAATAAATACTTGCAAAGTTCTATTCAACAACTCTAACACTTGGAAATTAGGCTAGTGTGTAGAGGGATGGGACATCAGTAAGCAGGGCTCAACAATCTCTTTAGCTTCAGGGCCCTGCTATGTTAGTGAGGTAGATAATATTAGTATTTGGCGCCTTCTCATTTTCCTCTGTAAACAGCTCCACACACACTGCAGGTGCCAAGACTTTGAAATATGACTGCAGATGATGATGAACATGATAAGAAGGAAGAATAGTTAATACTCATTCAGTGCTTTCTAAGTGACAGACATGGTCCTAAGCTCTTTCCACAAATGAGAATGGACTAAACAGATGAGTTAATTCATGGAAAATGATTGCGTATGTATGTGCTTGTGTGTATATGTTCATGTATATGTATGATAAATATAATACAAATGACGTATGTATAACATATAAACTTCACACTGTTTCTAGTGTTTAGTAGGAGCTCTAATTTTTCCCTATCTTCCTCCATCTTCCTTCTTTTCCTCATTACTCTTCCTAGTCATCCACCAATCCCCTCCCACACCAGAACTGGGATAAGAGAGGTGAATGCAGAAGGGGTCTGTGTGTCATTGTCCCTGACAAGAGACTGGTTAGTGGAAGAGAGAGAAGCCCTTGGAATTGTCTTTGGACTTGGTGTCTAAGAGTTTTCTTCCTATTGAAGTTATAATTTCTTCAAGGACAGTAGCTATGTGGTACCTTTGTGGTGTTCCCCATAAGCACTGACATGGTGGTGGGTATGTGGTAGGTACTCAGTAAACTCTTTGAGGCCAGTCTCGGCTTGGGGGTCCTGGTTATTGGCACCATCAACATTTTCAGTGATCACTGAGGCAGGTGGAGCCACAGCTGAGAGGTTCTAATGAGCTCACAGACAGCAGCAGCTGGAGCCACCCAGTAGTGGCCCTCTTGGCAGTGCTCTGCAGGTGATGGGCCACCAGGCCAGGAGGCCAAGGACTTGCATTCCAGAGGCAGCTCACAGGTAACCCTGTTCAAATCTCTCTACTACCTGGATTCTTACTTGTAAAGTGAAGGTCATAATCTTTACTTCACCTCCTTCGTAGAGGTTCTCTAAGGATCCAGTTTGGATGACAGTCGTGAAAGCTCTTTGCAAAGTGAAAGGCGTGCAGATGTGAAGGGATGATAACTCCCAGAGCCTGGCCTTGGTTCAGAAGAAGACAGGAAGGGAGTCCCTGCGTAACCCAGACATAAGGGGGCTTCAATTTGTTTTCCTCCTGTTAAAACAACTTCCATGATTCAAGCTGGTACTACATGTGGAACATTCTGTCCTTTGAGATCTTCAGGGACAGGAGAATTTGTAAAGCAGTGAGGCTGCAACCAATTCATGATGTAATGAAAAATACATGAAATATTGTGGGGTTCATACTTGTGCTTCTTCAAACATTTCCTGCCTAATAGCAGTCAAGTGAGACAAGTAGCTTGTCCTCTGCTCAATTCCCTAGCAAATCTTTCTCTTCTTGCCCCTGATCTTGCAGTGTGGTCAGGCCCCACAGCTCTGTTTTGGACCATATTCTCTTCTCTCCCCCTCCATTTTCCCCTTTCCTTCCTGTTTTCCCCTCCCTTTATCCTTCCTCTTCCTCCATGCATAACCTTAACCATTCTCTTGGCCTCACGTAACCACCTCCCAATTCTGTGCCACCTTCACTCTAGAACTCTAATGTGAGCCCTACGCCTGAAACTCTACTCAGATCCCCCTACAGACACCTCACAGTCACCCTCTCCAGAACCTAACTTTCCCTTCTTCCCACTTCAAATCTGCTGCTTCTTCAGTTTGACGGGAGTGTTATAGGCCTTCCCTTGTAAAAGGGCAAACCAGATGGCCACCATCAAGGACTTGGAGCAACTCGGTGTTATGTATGGATACCCTCAAGGCACACATTTCATTGGACATGAGGGCTAAGATTGGGAACATGAAAAAGACATAGATTGCTTTCACTTGCCATATAACACCCAAGCAGCAGACTTAATTGAAAGGAAAAAAAATGCCATTTCAAAGGCACAACTGTGAACACTTCTGCAATCCAATTCTTTGCATGGGTGGGTGAAGGTTTTGCCTCAGGCCACTAAAAACCTTAATTTGGTTGAAACAAATACTGGGCTGGCAACATACCAATGACTCGAAACCACTGCAGGATAAGGTCCATTACAGTTGTAAAGAAAGTCCAACCAGACACATTTGTACCACAGCACATAAAAAGCCTATGACAAATGTTATTTAGGACTCCTCAAGATCTTGAACTAGGGGAGGGGGAGGGGACACTTGAATGGGGGTTGGACTGGCAACTTCCCTCAGGCTGGATAGGGTATTTCTTGCCAGAACTGGCAACTTCCCTCAGGCTGGATAGGGTATTTCTTGCCAGAACTGGCAACTTCCCTCAGGCTGGATAGGGTATTTCTTGCCAGAGAGTGAGGAATTCCCCTGCCAGATAACGTGGTCTCCGTTGATACTGCTGGAGTCCAAGCCAAAATCCTCCACATAACCATACACTGGAATAGAACCCTTTTAAAGTTGGCCATGTGACATGGTCTTTTGCTGCCCCTGTAATCTTACAGATAATATCAGTACCTTCTCCCTTCAGTCAACATGTTTGGTATGCACTCTCAGCCCATAATCCTTAGACCACCTGTTTCCTAACAGATGTCATAGCTCTCATAGTTATAACAGTCATTCTGTTTGATGGGGAAGAAATGCCCTGCCAAGTACCTGCTAAACACTTGTATTTCTACCCATCTACCTGTGAATGTACCCACATTTTTTCTCTTCTCTCATGTTACTGTGAAAGAACCATCTCTGCACCTATCTAAGGGCAAACCCTCCATTTCTGCACTATCTCCCAACACCTCCAGGTTACTCAAAGATACTGCTCTAGCAATTTTTGCTTAATCTCCTGCATCAGTGGAGCTCTACTGGTTCATTCCCAGCACTATATAAACACACTGTTATCACTCACATCTTAAAGAAACCTTCCCTTGACCCCACTTGCCCTGCATGTATGGCCTCATTTCTCTGGTTCCCTTCTTAACAAAACTCCTCAAAGGAGTTCTCTACTTACTCTCCCCAATCTTCTTTTGAGCCCACTCAAATCAGGCTTTTGCCTCGATCACTCCATCAAAACTGTTCTTTGTAGAAATCACTAATGACCTCCACTTTGTTACATTAAGTGATCAATTCCTATTCCTTATCTTTCTAGACCTATCAGGAGCAATGAACACAATCAACATCCTTTCTCAAATACTTTCGTCACTTGACTTCCAAGACTCCTCACTCTCTGATTCTTCTCCTATCTTACTGGTTGTTCCTTCTCAGTTTCTGCTGATTTCTTTTCCTCCCTCTTTCTCCAATCTCTGTGATCTCCATGGCCCAGTCTCACAATCTTCTCTTCTCTTTGTACTCATTGCCTTGGCAATCTCATCCGGATTCATGGTTTTGAATATTAACTATATAATGATGAATCCAAGTTTATATCCTAGGCTCAAGCCTTTTCCCTAGTTTGCAGACTCATACTTCCAAAATGGAATTCCTGATCTTCAACTCCAAACATGTTTCTCCTATAGTCTCTCCCAGCTTAGTAAATGGCAATTCCACTTTCATCCTTGGATCTTTTCTCACTCTCTCTTTCTTCCCCCTTATTTACCCACCCCACCCCATTTATCTCTCCACATCCAACTCATAGGGGAAATTATGTTAGCATTACCTTCAAAATATCCAAAATTCAACTATTTCTCATCATTTTTTATTGCCATGACTCTGGTCCAAAACATGATGTCATGTTTGGATCATTGCAATAGCCTCATCTTACTTGACTCTGTGCTTCTGTTCTATACTCCTACATTCTATTCTCCACACAGAAGCATAAATGAACATTTGGGAACATAAGCCAAGTCATGTCATCCCTCTGCTTATAACCCTCCAATGGCTGCCATTTCACTCAGATGAAAGGCAAAAGTCCTTATAATGGCCTGCAAGACCCCACCTAATCTGGCACCAGTCCCCATCCTTTATGTACTCTGACCTTATCTCCAACTACTCCCTTCTTTTTATTACTTTGTTCTAACCACATTGATCTCCTGACTCGTTTTACTACATGGTGGTTATATTCCTGCCTAAGGGCTTTCTCCCTTGTTACCTTTGCCTAGAAGGATCTTCCCCCATGTGTCCACATGGCTTGTTCTCTCAATGAATGAAAGAACCAAAACATGAATGTATGATAAACAACTTTCTGAAACCCTCACAATACCCAAGCCCTTAAAGCAATTCCTTTATATATTTTTATTTTACATATACTCTCTTAGGGCAGATTGAACTCTTACCTATAAGCTCATGACTCCAAAATCTGTATTTTCAACCCAGATATCTCTTACCAAACTTCAGATCCACATCTCCAGCTAGCTACTAGCAGAACAATTGCAAAAGGTTCTGGGAGAAGTGGGAGGTATAATCCAGCTGGTGCTCTGCTCACCAAGCCCTGTACCAACCTGTGTCAAACTGGATAAAGAGGTGCTTTTTCCTTCACACAAAGGTACTATCTGTCTGTCCACTAAGTCTTGTGCTCAGGGCTCTGTCTATCTGGAGAGAGCATCTTGTTAGATATCCACACAAAAATTCTAAAAAGGCTAACTGTAAGTCTGCCTGCTGGGCATCACTGCCTGAATGTTCCACTGGCACCTCAAACACATGTACAAAATGATCTCATTATCTTTTCTACCTCTACTGCAAATCCACTCCTCTTCTAGACTTCCAAATATCCCTTAATGGCATAATCATTTTCCCAGTCATTCAAGCTCCAAACTCTGGCATTATCCTCCCACTCCTTCCTGCCATTTGAATGCAGAGTTTCAATTTCTCTCAGTTCCATCTCCGTGACACTTCTTGTCTCTGCACCCCTAGGATCTATTGTCTCCACTTGAATATAACCGTGTTCTAACTAATTCTGAGAGCTGCTTAGGAAATTGCCTCAACAAATAGCTATGAAAGTTGTGGGCTACAGATGGATAATAGTCCATTTAAACTGTCAGCTGGCGTAAGTATAAAATCTAGGAAAAGATTGGATAAGGAGTATCTCCTTTTCATGTCCCTTATCTGAATAAGAGTGAGTAATGCAGAGTGATTTATAGATTTCCTCAGAATATTAAATTATGAATTCTTAGCCCCATTCCCATTTTACAAATCAACTTAGTAAACCACATTCAACTTTTCTAAACTTTTGTTTTCTCATCTGAAAACTGAAGGCATTGATTTTGAGGGACCTTTAGTTTCCTCTTGCTCTGACAGCCCAAATTTCTCAACCTTTTGCTCCAAATCACATTTGATATCAGGGTAAAAAAAAAGAGGAGAAACTAACACTTATTAAGCATCTCAATACTTAACACTTATAAAATGGACCAAACTCTTTATATCCATTTTGTAATATATTACTCATCACAATTCTGTAAGGTAGATAAGGTTATGCCTATTTTTTCAGTTGTAGAAACTGAGATTTGGCCAATTTAAATATTTTTTATGGTCACAGACTTGACAAAGACTGGGCCTGACCACCTCTCTTGCCTTGAAAGCCCACCTCCCAGATACAGATATAAAATGTACTCCTGTATATATTTTTTTCACTTAGTTGCCTTTCTTTGATCTCAATCCTCAAGACAATTCATTTTTCAAATCAAGTGCACTGAACCAATCACCTCAATGTCAATTATAGTCATTTGAACTCTGGAGCTCACTTTTCTCTCCCTCTTACTGTCCACTTCACTTCTAACCACACATTGCAGTAATGTTGAAGCATGCTGTTCCCTCCAGGGAAAAACATAATTGTTCATAGCTTTGTGGTATGAGCAGGATTAATTATGGAGAAGGATAATTAGACTGATAAGTAGTATCATTTAAAATATCATTCAAGTCACATTATTGGCAACATCCTAAGAAAGGACTCACTCCTTTCCTCGTCTGCTCTAATCAAGTCCCTTTTTTCGGACCCCTGGAAAAACTCTCTGTTGGGAAATTTCAGCTTTAGATGAAGTTCAGTCACATCCATTGAGGTCATATCTACCAGTTGGAAAGTGAAGGAATCAGCATAATTTGCCAGGCACTTTAAAGTCTTCTTATGTGGCATGACTGCTTTGAAGGATTGCTTTAAAAATTGCTAATAGACCTAAGTTGATGGGTGCAGCACAGCAACAAGGCACAAGTATACATATGTAACAAACCTGCACGTTATGCACATGTACCCTTCAACTTAAAGTATAATAATAATAAATAAATTAAAAAAAAAAAAAAATAAAAAAAAAAAATAAAAAAGTAAAAAAAAAAAAAAAAAAAAAAAAAATTGCTAATAGATTAATCAAAGTGCTTTCTACAAACTTGTAAAAACCACAAAGCCTTAACTAGCTAAAAATATAGTCACATATCTGGATATCTGTTTTTCAATTCCATTGCCAGCAAATGACTTTTGGATTAATATAATGAGGAGCAGGATACTTTAAGATAATACTAGTCTTTAATGCCTTTGCTCAGATTTGTTTTTATATCCGTAGCATTACCCAGCAGGATCCCTAAGGAGGGAGATGTAGGACAGGTAAACTTTGTTAAGAAAAAGAGAGGATGTGGACCTTGGGGCAATGGTTCCAGTTGCTATAACTGAATTAGCCTATTATTTCATTCTCTTTTCTGTCTTTTCAGTGTCTAGTCTCACTCATCTAGACAGTTAGCAGACAGCCCTGTGGCAATCACTGAAAGGGAAATGGGTTGACAATTAGGAGGTGGCATGATGATGCTTGCTGCCTGGGAGAGAAAAGGAGTTCTGTTGGGAGGAAGGAGGGTGCATCTAAAGTAAAGGAGGCTCTCTCAAGCCTTAACCTAGAGAAGTAAGGAATGTGAAATGCTGCCTTTTTACTGTCAGAGCCTGTAAAGAAGAGACATTTGAAGGGCAATCGGCTTTTCTTCAAGGCCATTCAGTAACATAGAGGTAACTGATGCCTAAGCCAGCTGTGCCTATCAGACATCATAGTTCCTAAGGGGTAAAGAAGCACAATCAAGAATCAATGAGGTCCCCACTCTAAGATGTGGAACTGCTGTGAAAGATTTAGTCCTGGAGACAGCAAAGAAAAAAAAAAAAGAAAACCAGAATGGAACAACGGTAAGCCACATCAGTTAGGGTGTGCAGGAAAGAGGTAAGAACAGCACAATGGGAACTAAGCTGATACTCTGATGGGATTAAGGAAAACCAGGGCTTTCAGAGACAAATGGATAAAGTGGGAGGATCAAGCAGTTCATACATAAGACAGAGTGTGAGATTAGCAATGACTGACAAATGGCTGAAAGCCCGAGCTCAGTTTTGAGATCAATCTTCTGAAAAGAACAAGATAAGCAAATAAAGCATTGACAGTTTGAATATGTTGAAGATCTAGCATGAAGTGGTATAGACCAAATTGCCAAAAGCGAACTGCATACTTTATTCAAAGACACACTCATTCTTATAAATAATTTCTTTCGCCTGTGCTTTTTATATGTTTGCACATAATGCTACCTTGTTTCATTTATTCATTAATCATTTAATAAAAACCTCTTATATACCTAGAACTGAGGGGGAAAGCTCTGAGCAATTAAAAAACAAAGAAGGCATACATCATTCCTGCCCTTGAGGAGTTTATAATATTGTTTTAGAGACAAGACTCCCAATTATTTTTAAAATTTGGCTTTATTAAGGTATAATAAACCAGTAAAAATTGTATATATTTAAAGTATACAACATGATGTTTTTTCTTACTTAGTTTTTTAAACAATTAATTTTGAATTTTTGTGGGTGCATAGTAAGTGTATATATTTATGGGTTACATGAGATATTTTGATACAGGCATGCAAGGCATAACAGTCACATCAAGGTAAATGGGTTATCTATCATCTCAAGCATTTATCCTTTCTTTGTGTTACAAGCAATCCAATTATACTCTTTTAGTTATTTTAAAATGTAACAATATGATGTTTTCATGTGCATATACATTGTGAAATGATTACCACAATCAAGCTAATTAACATATCCATCACCTCACATAGTTACCATTTTTGTGTAGGTAGTGAGAATATTTAAGATCTACTCTCAGCAAATTTTGAGTGTACAATACTGTACTATTAACTATAGTCATCATGCCATGCATTAGATCTACGGAACTTATTTGTCCTGCATGCATAACTGAGACTGTACTCATTAGCCAACATTTCCCCAAAGATTTTCAGTTAGTCAACAATTAAAAATTGTGGTAATAGAGAAATTTTAACATAATTTAAGCATATCATGGGTTAAATAGTTATTTTAGTAGGCTGGCCATAAATGAACGATTATATCTAACATTTTTTTCTTTATGGAAACAAACCCTGAGTGATAAATTTGAGGCAAAAGGGTCATTGCGAGTTAGTATTTGTCTGCTCAGTGGATCCTGAGCTGAGTCTGGATGAATGGACATGGAGGAGGGGGAAAGCAACAGGCACAGATGCAGAGGCAGGAATTGCAGAAAGTACACTTGGTAGCAGTAAGTAGAAAAGTTTGATTGGAATGTGGGGTTCATATTGGGAGGTGGGATGGGTTGTGAATGGGGAGGCCCTTGAATGTAAGTCTTAACATATTCACTTCAAGTCTATAGGGCTTTTGAGTAGAAGAATGGCATGATCAATTTTATACCCTTTTTACTTACTTCACAGTATAGAATGTCCATTTCACATATCATGTAGTCTTTGTAAAGACTCAATTTTAAGTTGGAACAATTAAATAAAATTAAGATATTAAGATCTATACTTTTTTTCCTAGACTTTTTTCTTCTAGTGTCCATGTGGCCAATTAGGCTCTAAAATTGTTTTTTGTAATTAAGAGAATTATGGTGACACTCTCCTTGGCCTAAGTGTGCCTATTCTAGGTGCTTTACATCTATTAACTCATTTAGTCCCAAAAAGATCTCATGAGAAAGATGCTATTATTATCCCTACTTTATAGCTATATACCAAGGTGAAATCTCCTGATGAAAGAAGCATTCTGTTTAACGAAGTGATTTTCAACTTGTATGGACAATCACCATGCGGCTATAACAAATTTCACAATAACTGTCTAAACAAGAATGTTCTTTTCCATTACATGAAGAAAGAACTTTCAGGAAGATAAATTGTAGCATCCTGTAAAGTCTTACATATCTGGGATTAGAATCTGACTCTGTCACTTCCTAGCTGGGTCACTTTGAACAAGTTTCTTCATCTCTCTGTGCCTCCGTTTCTTCATCTGTAGAATGAGGAGAAACATTCATACCACATAGGGTTGAGGATTAATGAACATCAAGCACGCAAAGATTTCAACACAGAGTCTGGCAAGCGGTAAGCATTCAATAAGTTCCATCATTTGTTGAAAGTGGTACTGACAGTTCTGAGTGCAAACTGCATGGAAGGTAGCAGAGTGGGGTGGTCAAGATAAGAGCACGACTTCTGGAGCTAAGCTGCCTTGACTTGAATACCAGTTGTGCTTTGTGACCTTGAGCAAATAACTTAACCATTCTATGCCTGAATGTTCTCATTTGCAAAATGAAGATAATAATGATAATTATGTCACAGAATTGTTATGAGGGTTACATAAGTAAATGCATGTAAAGAATGCTAAAATGCTGCCTGACACATAGCAAATCTCAACAAGTGTTAGCCACTATTATGTGCCAGGTACTATGTTGAAGGTTTTATATGCTTTAACTAATTTAATCCTCAAACACTCTATGAGATAGGTATTAGTACAGTATTATCCCCATTTTATAGAGAGGCAAATTGAGGCTCAGATAAATTAAATTCTAGTTAGTAATGTGTCTATGATCACACCACTAGCAAATAACTCCAATTAGGTCTGTTTGACCCTAAAGACTTTAATCCTCTTGGCTACTGCTCTATATAGTAAGGCCTGCTTTTCATAGGAGAGTAGTTTAAGTGTGGTACACTATAAGAGAATTGGAATGGAGGAGAGCTGGTCTGGAAAGGAAGGTGAATTGGATGTGAGATATATTGAGTTCGAGAAGCTGGAGGGAAATTTCAGGGGAGGATGTCTTGCTATTTCCTGTAGAAATCTGTGTTCCCATTAGAAGTAAGCAGTCTGTTCTGAGCCCATGTTATAAACACTTTAGGGGATTTGCAGTGCTTAATTTAAAAACTTAGGCAGTATTTTAAAATAGCAATAACACAAACTTCTACTTTAAAGGACAAAATGCTACTGGTGAAAAATGAAGAGCAAACCTCCTGACTGAGAAAGGTCAGCTATGCCAAACAAGTACAAAACTAAGACTCAAACAGGAAGAATGGTTAGGAACACAAAAGAGCAGAGGTAGGTGGCATTGTAAAGGACTCATAGGTCACATCCACGCTACAGAGTAGAGCTAAGAAGGCAGGGCACCAACAGGAAGAAAAGATCCTAGGGTCTTAACCACTTGACAGTACTTGGTTAGGGTCTCCTTTTCCACATGGTCTTGACTTACAGGTTAATCCTTATTTTTCTGCTTTCTTTTAGAGTGTTGCAATATTAAGGTCTACTTTTCGGGATTCACTTCTTCAGCTCTAGAAACTTCCCATAATCAAATAAGAATAGTCCTAGTGGGATAATGATCATAACTGAAACTAGCAGAGCACATATCATGAGCTAGACCCTATTCTAAGTGCTTTACATATATTAACTCATTTAGTCCCAAAAATATCTCATGAGAAAGATGCTATTATTATCCCCACTTTATAGACAATAAAACAGCCACAGAGAAATAGGGAATTTACCAAGATCATACACCTAATATGTGGAAAAGCCAAGCAGTTTGGCATCAGCATCTATGGGTTAACTGCCATGTTATACTGCCTCATTGAGCCATTATCTGCAGTACGCTAACGTTTTAGTTTGATCTTATTTTCTTTCTTTCTTCTTCTTTTTTTTTTTTTTTTTTTTTTTTTTATTTTTTCCAGTGTGGTAGCTAGCTGAGAGCTGGGTAAAGAAAATCTTGCAGTCACCATGTTCACATCCGAGAACCAGCCACAGAACTAAATAAAGTTCTAGGCCTCCCTCTACGAGAAGAGATGTTGTGGTTCAAATTAGGAGTGTGCCAGTTAGATTAGCTTTGGACTAGCCTTAGAGTTAACTGTTGTCTTTTCCCAGGAACTGTGATGGTGGACTCTTTTACCATCATCTTCTCTGATAGGTAATTCAATGTAGTGTTTAAGAGCATCAGCTATGAAGGCAAACAAAAGGGTTCAAATGCAAGCCCTGAAATTTTCTAACTATGTAACCTTATGCAAGTTACTTAAATTTTCTGTGTATCAATAATGCTGGTAAAATGAGGAGAAAACGAGTATCAATCTCACCAGATTGTTGGAAGGAAAAATGAAATAAACCAGTATTAAAAAGAAAAAACTTGGCCTGATATAGTGGCTCATGCTTGTGATCCCAGCACTTTAGGAGGCCAAGGCAAGCAGATTGCTTGAGGCCAGGAGTTCGAGACCAGCCTGGACAACAGAGAGACCCTTTCTGTTTAAAAAAAAAAAACATAAAGATTAGCCAGATGTGGTGGTATGCACTTGTAGTCCTAGCCACTCAGGAGGTTAAGGCGAGAGGATTGCTTGAGTCCAGGAGTTCAAGGCTTCAGTGTGGTATGGTCCCGCCACTGCATTCCAGCCTGTGTGACAGAGCAAGACTCCATCCTCCACTTTTTTAAGAGTAAGCAAGCTCATTTTGCTGTTATTCTCTCTGGGAGTGTTTGGCAGCCTTAGTAGTTGATTTCCAAGCCTGACTAGCCATTCTTTTTTTCTTCCTGTCATTTTTCAGAAGTTCTTTAAGGTCTCCATTCATTTGTCTCCATGGATTTTCTTTCCCCTACATTTGGCTTTCAATTTAAAGAAAGAGAGCATTTATTCAGACCACTCAACCTTTTGACAGCTTCCATCATATTCTTTGCTAAGATGTGTCAGTAAATTTAATCATTTTGGCTTGGGGGCAGAGTGAAAGGAAACATGAACAAGAGATTGATGTTGAAAAGCCACCAAGATGGCAGTATCTATTTTCTTAATGAAGCCTTTCCCAAAGTGTGTTATGTGTAATTAGTCTCATGAGATGCTCCCAAAAGTAAAAACAAAAGACAAAACAAAAACAAAAAACCAACTCAGTTTACATTGTCGAAAAGTTTGGGAAATAGAGCATGCTATATTTTCTTCTTAGAGAGTCATACTCCCTGCTAGTCTATTAAAAGCTCTAAATAGTCTGCAATAAGGAGATATGTTTAACTCTGTCTTACTCAACACTTACACAAATTAATTTGACCTCAGAACATCTTTTCTACTCTCAGAGTGGGAAATTACCTGGATGCAATGGTCCTCTCCAAGTATGCTACCAGGCAAGTAGCATAGCATAGAGGGCACGCAGCAGAAGGGCTCAAAGACCAAATTAAGGTGACTGCATCATATGATTTATCAAATTAATTTTAATATACAGTGAAAAGCAAATGAAAATAGATTGATATTTTAACATACTGGGGATAGAGATCTGCTAGTGCAGCTCATCAATTCATTAAAATGAAACTATTAAACTGGTCATTTGTTTTCAGATAATAGTAAAAAATAATTAACATTATTAAGTACCAGGTACTATTCTATGTTTTTTGCATATACTTAACCGAGCCCTAGTTTTGCATATTTTGTGGTATGGAAATGAATAAAATGTTCAGTTTCACAAACAGACATTAAGTTTTTTCAAAGTCAATGGTTTTGAGCACCGAGTGTTTCTTATGATTATCCCTGTAGATTTTGTTAAGAAGGAAATAAAGAATAAGACTTTGGGGCTCACGGTGCTGGTGAATTAAACACAGAGACCTAATTTCACTCCAAGGGTTTCTCCCATGTCTTGGGTCCAGGGAAAGCTTCTGATGTAATACAGATGACATCAAGGAGGATATACAAAAACTAGGAGGATTGAGCAAATCTATGCATACTGAAGTCAGAAACCTCCTGCTTCTTCCCAACCTCAGCTCTCAAAATGTTGGCAACCAGATTTTCATCCCACTGGCTGGAGATTAGAATCACATTCTCTGAGAAATCTGAGCACTTTAAAAGGAAAGACCCAAAGATATTGACCTTGGAGAGTTTATCAAACCTGAAATGACTCTAAACTACAATCAAATGATTTTTCAAAAAGATATAAAGCCCAAGAGGATAGAGAGAACTGGAGGGAATACAAGCGCAATATTTTGGAAGATGGAAAGCAAATAGATCAAGGTTAACTGAATTAGCAAACCTAAGAAAGATGAATTTTAGACAGTCAGTGGGGAAAGCTGAGAGCCAACCTGGTTCACCACGCAGAATCATCAAAAGGCCCACAATTGGAGGCAACTTGTACCTCTGAAACTGGGGATAAAGTGGAAGCTATGATAAGGAAGATTGATTGAAAGCTGTTTAAGAAGTAAATCCCCGGATGTGCTCACTTACTCCACACTTCCAGGCAGCTGCCCCCACTACCTCAGCAGAAAACTAGAGATTTAGAGATGGTAAAACAGAGGGTATTTGAACTGCGGAAAGGCATAAACAGCTGACAGCTTGAATATCATAAGGAACATGGGATTAAATAAAATGAATCCTGAATACTGAAATCCCAGCCTTTTCTTCCTTCTAGATTCTGTTCAGAAAAAGGATCCAAAAGTTGAAATAAGACTAAAAATTTGCAGCATGTTTTTTCTGATGTTATATAGAGCACTGTTTAACAAGCCCATCCAATAATGATTTAATTGTTCAGGGAAATACACCTCTATTTGACTTTACTTACTATTTTCCCTTAAACTCAGTGAAGATTTATGTTTACTTGAAGATTTCTCCCAAGAGACATATAAGTAATTTTTGTCCATTAGAAAATATAACTCTAAAGATTATTGGTTTTAATTGTCTTATTGGACACTCACCAGTTGTACATATAACCTAACAATTTGACTTTAAATTTTTTCCAAATGACTATAAATAATGTTCAGCTTCTTAAAATATTATTTGAATCTGTTTGACCCTAGATTTGTATATAGGAATCATGTTTTTAATTTTTGAACTTTATACTTTGGCAGTTTCTAAAACATTGCAGTCAGTCCTTTACCTCTAGGTAGGAAATTGAAAGAGTATTCCCTGGGAAATTTGACCACCCAAAGAGGAAAAACCTAGAGATACTGACATCTAACTGTTCTAATAAATGGCCCAGGCAGATCACTTTGTATTTAGGATAACCATATAATTTATCCTACAAAATGGGACATTTTTGAGCAAAAGGAGGCTTTATTAGTTATTATTGAACAATAAGCATAACCTGGAACTGTCCTGGTAATACCAGGACATATGACTATACTACCTATAGTGAAGTTCTCAGTCAACAATCCCATTCATGCAGTAAGAATTTCCAATCAGCTTTTTAGCTGGCCTATATATGAGCAGAGAACAAAGTATCACAAGGATTTGATGAAAGCTTCTAACTTGAAAGAACAAAACAAAGAAACAGTTAAAGGCAACAGTGGATGGAACAGAGGCTATACAAGGATAATAAAGTTTCCTCCTCCCAAAAAATACTACCATAAGTAACGTTAGAGAGCTAAAATTTGCGTTGAATTTATGAAATGAGAAAAGGATGATTTAAAAAGAAGAAAACAGAGCATTTAGAGAGCAGCTGCAATGAAACCTTTGAAAATTTCAAACATGACAGCAAAAATGAGTGAAAGGATTAGAAGATAAAGTTATGGAAATTTCACAGAAAGTAGAGCAAAGACAAAAGATGGAAAATAAGAGAGAAAAACAATAAGAAAAGTAAAGGACTAATTAAATAGGCCCAACATCTAGATAATAGAAAATTTAAAGAGAGAAAACAGGGAAAATGGAAAAGACGAAATCATCAGTAAAGTAAAACAAGAAGAGTTTTCCATGCTGAAGAATATGAATTTCCATATTTAAAGGGCCAAATTAGTGCCCAGCACAATTAATGAAAATGGGCCCACAGAAAGGCACATTATTATGAAATTTTATACTATTAGTTACAAATAGAAGATCTTACAAGCTTTTGGGATGGGGTAGGGTAAGGTCATATATTAAGCATAGAGGATTGAGAATGATTTAACAGAGAAACAAGAAGACAAAAGAAAATGGAGCCATGTTTTTTAAATCAGATGAAAAACTATTTCTAACTTAGCAACCCAAATTATCAAGTATGATCTTGTCTACTCGAAGAGTAGAATCAATATATTTGCAGATACGAAAGATCTCAAAATAAGTTCTTTCCATGCACACTTTCTCTAGTACATACTGAAGGATATATTCCACCAAAATGAGGAGGTTAACTTAAAAAAAAAAAAGATGTAATATATGAAGCAGGATCTGAAACATAGGAGAGATGCCAGAGGAATCTCCAGGTTGAAGCTAAAGGGAGAAATCAGTGTAACACAGTGTACTAAAGCAGAAAGGACAACTTGTCCAGATTGTTGAACAGAAGATTCTGAGATCAACTTCTCTGTCAATTTGATATTGATTCAATAATTGATGTATAATATCTTGAGAGTAGATTTTGACAACCGGAGAAAATTTGGGGTGGAATTAATGATAAGTATGTACTACATTAAACAAACAAAAATCTCCAGTAATTATTAATTGCAGGGAAAATAAGAACTTGTGCAACAAAGTTAAAGTAATCAAAGGTTACTATATTGCCAAAATAATGTAAACACTGATCTAAACCAATTATACTGAGATTTTGAAGAGATGCAAAATGTGTATGTTTGTGGTGGGCAGGGAAAAAAAAAGAATGCCAAATCTTCATCTTCCAACCTGGCAAATCAATAGATATTGTCTAAAACTGAAAATCTATGAGTCAGCAATAAAAACATGTAAATTTGGAGATACAGAGATATGCATAAAAAGAATCAGAGTCATTATCCTAAGTGAATTAGCATGGGAACAGAAAACCAAACATCACATGTTCTCATTTATAATTGGGAGCTAAACATTGGGTACTCACAGACATAAGGACGGGAAAAACAGACACTGGGAACTACTAGAAGAGGAAGGAAGGTGGGGGAAGGGTTGAAAAACTAACTATTGGGTACTATGCTCACTACCTGGGTGATGGGATCATTCATAACCCAAACCTCAGCATTATGCAATATACACAGGTAACAAACCTGTACATGTATCCACTGAATCTAAGGTACAAGTTTTTTGTTTGTTTGTTTGTTTTTGTTTCTTTGTTTTTTTGGAGATGGAGTCTCACTCTGTCACCCAGGCTGGAGTGCAGTGGTATGATCATGGCTCACTGCAGCCTGGACCTCTCAGACTCAAGTAGTCCTCCCACCTTAGCCTCCTGAGTAGCTGGGACCAAAAGCGTGCACCACCATACCTGTCTAACTTATTTTTACACTTTGTAGAGATAGGGTCAGTCTCACCATGTTGCCCAGACTGGTCTTGAGCTCCTGGCCACAAGCAATCCTCCCTCCTTGGCCTCCCAAAGCACTGGGACTACAGGTGTGAGCCACCAAACCTGGCCCTAAAATAAAAGTTAAAAAAAATCAGAGTGAATATATTTAACTTTATTTATTTATTTATTTATTTATTTATTTATTTATTTATTTATTTTTCAGAGAAAAATACATATTGTATGTATTTATCATGTACAACATGTTGTTTTGAACCATGTGTACATTTTGGGATGGCTAAATTGAGCTAACTAACATATGCATTACCTCACATACTTATCTTTTGTGGTGAGAATACGAAATCTACTCCCTTGGCAATTTTCAAGAATAGAATACATTGTTATTAGCTATTGTCACTGTATTTTTATAATAGATTTCTTAAACTTATTTCTCCTATCTAAATGAAATTTTGTGTCCTTTGACCAACATCTCCTGAACCATTCCTCCAACCTCTGTTACCCACCATTCTATCTGTACTTTTAAAATGAGTTCAACATTTTTAGATTCAACATATGAGTTTGATCATGTGGCATTTGTCTTTTGGTACATGACTTATTTTACTTAATGTAACACCCTCCAGGGTCATCTATGTTGTCACAAATGACAGGATTTCCTTCTTTTTTAGGGCTGAATAGTATTTCAATGTGTATATATTCCACATTTTAAAAATCCATTCATCCACTGATGAACACAGGTTGATTCTGTATTTTGGCTGTTGGGAATGAACATGTCTTTGTTCAGATATATTTTTGACTACTGATTTTGTTTTCTTTGGACATATACCGAGTAGTGGGACTTCGGGATGATATAGGAATTCTATTTCTGTTTTTTTAAGAAACCTCCACACAGTTTTCCAAAATGACTCTACTAATTTACATTCCCACCAACAGTGTATAAGAGTACCCCTTTCTCCATATTCTCACCAGCATTTGTTGTCTTTCATCTTTTTTGCAGGAGCCATTCTAACAGGTGTTGAGGTGATATCTCATTGTGGTTTTAATTTGCATTTCTCCAACGATTACTGATTTTGAGCATTGTTTCATATACCTGTTGGCCATATATTTGTCTTCTTTTGAGAAATGTCTATTTGGGTCCTTTACTCAGTTTTAAAATTCAGTTATTTGTTTGCTTACTATTGGATTGTTTGAGTTCCTTATATATTTTTACTATTAATCCCTTATCAGATACATGGTTTACAAACATATTTTCCCATTTTGTAAATTGACTCTCACTCTGTTGATTGTTTCCTTTGCTGTGGAGAAGTTTTTAGTTTGATATAATCTCACTTGTGTATTTTTGCTTTTATTTCTTGTGCTTTTGTGGTCATATCCAAAATATTGTATCTCAGACCAAGATCATGGAGCTTGCATCTTGTTTTCTTGTAATCGTTTTATTGTTTTAGGTCTCACATTTAAGTCTTTAGTCCATTTTGACTTGATTTTGTAGATTGTGTGAGACAAGAGTGTAATTTCATTCTTCTTCATGTGGATATCCACTTGTCTCAACACCATTTATTGGAGAGACTGACCTTTTTCCATTGTGTGTTCTTGGGACCTTTGTTAAAAATTAATTGGCCATAAATGCATGAATTTATATCTGGGCCTTCTATTCTGTTCCATTGGTTTATGTGTTTGTTTTTACGCCAGTATCAGGCTGTTTTGATTTCTATAGCCTCGTAGTATACTATACTACCTTGAAGTCAGGTAATATAATACTTACAGTGTAGTTCTTTTTGTTCAAGAATGCTTTGGCTATTTGGGGTCTTTTGTGGTTCCATATGAAGTTTAGGATTGTGTTTTCTATTTCAGTGAAAAATGTTATGGGAATTTTCATAGGGTGTGCATTGAATCTGTCGATAACTTTGAGTAGTATAGACATTTTAAAAATATTAATTCTTCCAATCCATGAATATGAGATATTTCCTCATTTATTTGTGTCTTCTTCAATTTCTTTCATTAGTATTTTATAGTTTTCAGTGCACAGGTCTTTTATCTCCTTGGATAAATTTATTCATAAGTTTTTTCATAGCTATCGTAAATCAGATTGTTTTCTCAATTTATTTTTTGGATAGCTTATTGACAGTGAAAATAATAATATTTGAAGATGCTTTCTTAATGGGAAGAAGAAATTGGGTGAAAAAAGAGGAATAAAGACTGCTATTTGACCTAAGATACCGTGTAGAATTAGTTGGTTTATTATAGTAGGTGTATGTGAAACTTTGATAATTTTTTAAATAAAAAGGAATAATAACTTTGTTGGGGTCATGATTAAAGAAACAACTGATATTGGAGTTTGGAAACTTAAGTACTTGGTTCTGGCTTGAAGTTCAGGTTTTAGTAAGGGATTCTGGCTTATGGACTTAATCTAAAACAACCATGTAGAAAGGGTTTTCTCTTTCAGAAAATCTGTTTTGGGTCCTGGAATGTTTAAATTAACTCTTATCATTTATGAGAAAAATACTGTTTTGAGGTAACAGAATACTGCTCTTCTTAAGTAAGGATCACCTAGGAATCAGGAAGCTTTAATTCAAATATCTATGCTGCCACTGAATGTTGTATCACTTAGAACAACTCATTCACCTTTTTTGGACATCAGTTTTCTCACCTCTCAAATGAATATAGTAGGAGCAGTTGTGTCTACTATCATGCTATGAGCCAGAAGTTCTCTCCTCCAGCACCAGTGCCAGAGAGATCAAGAAATCTCAGAGAGAAAGACTGGTAAAGAGGCAACAAAGACTATCAAGAGTATAAATCATTTTAAGTCAGAATGGAACCTTAGCTCTACAGAGGAGACCCAAACTATCCCACAGGGATGTGGTATCCCCAACAGGATCAGAGGCTTATTGAATAGATAAGAATACAGCTGCTGAGAATAAAGACACAAAGCTGCTATAGCAAGCCTACTGTCCTTTAAAAATCACACAACATCTACTCCTAACAGCAGAGATATCTAGGAGCCCACAACCATTTCCAAATAGAGTAAATAAAATACCTCTTTTGATTTATACCTATTAATATTTAATTAGTTTTACTATGCCTTCCCTATGCCTTTCTCTCACTGAGCTTTTGTCCTGGCACCCAGTTTCTCATATTTTTATTATGCCAACCCTACACTGACTTGTCTTTTGTCACCCTTGCTTGCAGACATCTCATAACCTGCTCTAGTGACCATATCTTTTCCAGAACTTGGCCTTTATTTCTAATCCTAATTCCCTACCAATCTAGCACCTACATAGAAAAGGTGCACACATCCTCAAGTGACATAATGCCATATTTTATTTATTTATTTATTTTATTTTATTTTATTTTATTTTATTTTATTTTCCAAAACCCTAGAGGTTAATACTGATGCCTTAGGATCCAAAGAGTGACTGGGGTAAGGAGTGGGAAAAGTCACTGAGGCCTAGTTCATAGCACTTTAGAACATCCCTTTCAACTAGATCACCTCTACTTTTATTATATATACATATATTTATAAAATTTATATATAATATGTATTTTTATACCTATTTAGTTTCTGGGCAAGTCTTTGGCAGAATAATTCTTCAAAAAATGAAGTTTAAAAATACAAATGTTTGATGTGATATATGTGAAAAAAATGTATTATTTGGATTGAAATCCCAGTTTTCTCACTTATGGGTTCTGTGACTATGGGTAAGTCACTTAACTCTCCCTGTGCCTCAGTTTCATCAACTGTAACATACTATATATAATGAAAAAGTAGAATCCAAAGGTAAGGGAATATTTTTTTTCATTCCTCCTGAACTTTCTCATTCTAACTTCTCAGGTGGTTGTAACCTTCAACAAACCACCTTTTCCCTGCTCATGCTAAATTTGGGGGCCAGCAGTCAAGATTCTCTAAACTATATGAAAAGCCCAAGTACCATTCTATGGCCTTTGGTAGTTGTGTGTGGCCCAAAGGAATCTTTGCATTGGTTAGGTTGTAATCATTCTATAACCGGAAGGTGCAATTCATCCATTTTTTCTTTAGGGCATGACTCACAAGCAACTGGCAGCCAGTCCTCTATGAGTCCCCTGCTCACACTGCTTAATTCTTGACAACTCATTGTGCCTCTGACATAAAAAACATATTGTCCCAGGTGTCATCAATTTAGTATGTTTCAATTTGCCCGTTCTGATCCCAGAGATACTCTAGAGCCTTAATTCTTAACTGTTGAAAATTAATCTGACACTTTGTGCACTCTCAGATGGAGACAAATGGACCCCGAATAATTTAAAGGACATTTTCTCAAAACGTCCCACAGAGTTAAAGGCTCCTGGTTTGTCATTGTTCTTATAACCTAAGCCAAACTGGCTAAATGACCAATATTAATGCTTTCATTCCTCTAAAAACAATGGCCCAGTAAACATGCCAGGTGATCAGAATATATTTGCTTATCAAAGTTGAATAACCATTTTGGGAAGCTGGTATCTTTGAATCTGCCTCTAGCTGAATTCTTGACACTGAAGAGTGACAAGTGGTTTAGTTTGTTCTAGGATGTTTCAAATGTGCTCTAGTTAAAAAAAGGCAGAACAAACACAGGAAGTAGACTAAATGAAGTCCAGGGATAATCCAGTGGTTACAGTGACATATGCTTGGCTTTTTAATGTTAGTGGAATTTCTAGTAACAGTTGTATTAATAGATTTCTTAAGCAACTGAAAGTCATGAACCATAACAAAAATCGTTCAGATATATTTTCAATAGATGAATCCTTTTAAAATATGGCTTATCCCTTAGAATATTCAGAGTTTCCCTCTGAAGGTAGGTTTTATTTTGCATATATAGAAGTACTGCCTTTTTTAAATCCAGCATCCTCCCAAATCAAGGCAACCCTACAGGAAATGGACATTCAATAGTCAAAGGGAGAATTGGGAGAGGCTGAAGGAAAAATAAAGATGGATGGTCTTCATCATATCAGTCTTTAATATTGGTAACTGCCATGACCCAGTCCTGGATCCTCACCTTTTTCACTGTATACTCCTATCTAGGTTATCTCATTCAGCCTCGTGACTTTAAATACCACTTCTATACTTTTGACTTTCAAATTTATAGCTCCAGCTTGATCTGAGCTCCAGATTGTACTATGTAACTTCTTATTGGACATCTCAGCTTGGATTTCCCCAATTCACCTCCAAATCAGCACATCTAAAGCTAAACTTGTTGTCTTTTCCCATTCTTGCTCCTACCTGCTAGGTACCAAACACTATTCTTGGTAATAGAAAATTTAACTGTGAACAGATTTCTGACTTCTGGCATCTACATTTTATTGGTGGGGAGTAATAATTTTTAAAAAGCAAATAAAGAAGCCTAATGAGTGTTTTATACATAAAATATATAATAAAGTGTATTGAAACAAAGTGAACCAAGGAGATAGAGAGTGATGGGGAGGATACTGTGTTTGATAGGGTGATGGAAGAAAGTCTGAGAAAACACTAATTACGAAAAAAACTGCACAAAAAGAAAGAATAAACTATGTATCTGGGAGAAGAATATTTCACACAGTGAAAATAGCAAGTGCAAATGCTCTGAGGTAGGAATACGTTTGGTGCATTTGAGGAAAAGCATAATGACTGGGGAGTAGTAGGTGAGAAGAAAAGTTTTAGGAAATGGTTTAGAGAGGTAGCCAGGGTCCAGATCATATACATACTTGTAGGCCATAGGAGAATTGGAATTTTGTTTCAAGTGTGATGAGAAGTCATTGTAAGGTTTTGAGCAGAGGAGTGACACAGTCTGACTTAGGTTTTTAAAGGAGTTATTGCCATTATGATGAGAATAGACTGTAGAAGGCCAGAGTGGAAGCACAGAGACCAATCTGGGTGCTATTCCAAAAGTCTCGGGGAAATGATGGACTAGAGTGATAGCAGTGGGTGTGGTAAAAAGTGGTTACATGCAACTGGATTTGCCTATCTAAGGGAATGGCACCACTACCATCCAACCAATTTCAAGTCAGAAACCTAGAAGTCATTCTTGACTCTTTTTTTTTAAATTCAACCCTACAGCCAATCCATTGCTAGAGTCTGTTGATTCTCCCCACACAGAGAAGAACATTTCTGGTAGAAAGAGAAGAATGTGAACTGAAATAAAATGTTTAGTAGGATTGATTAGACCACAGACTATTTTCAAGGAAACTAATTAAGGTAACAGCATCCAGGATTAAATATCACTACATGGAATGACGCTGTCAAACTCCTCCCCTAACCTGAATTATCTTACCACATTTCATGTTACCGCAGTTCTTTGTTATTGTCCCTCATAGCAGTCACGGCAAATTGTGGATACATATTTATTCATTTGATTAGTTATTTAATATCTCTCTACCTCACTAGGCTGTATGCTTAGATATGTGCAGGAACCATGTCTTACTTATTTTTGTTTCTCTAGTGCCTAGCGCAGTGCCTGACTCATAGAAGGTACTCAATGTGTAATGAATGAATACATGCATCAGTGAATATAAATATAGGAAAGGCTATTACAAAGAGAATTCTGATATAAAGAGAGGTCATTATTAAATACCTCAGAGCACTGACAGATAATGAGATTAGGCATAAGGAAAAAACTCCTGACCAAAATATTCTAAAATTCTGGAATAAGTCTAAGAGTAATGGTATCTCATTTCTTATATTCATTATAGAAGAGACTTCCAAGTACTGTATATAAAATGTTTGTTCCCATATGGACTAAATGATTTTTAAATTCGCTTCTAGATTTGTAGGATTCTGAGAAGTATAACTGACAGTCTACTAATCTTGGAACTATTCGTTGACCTATTGATTCAACAGAAATATTTTGAGTACCTACTCTGTGCTAGGCACTGGACCAGGCATTGTGGACTCAACATGTATTCTGTCTGTACTCTCAAGGGGACTGTATTCTAGTAGGAGCATTCATTTGAGAAATATGCATGGTATAAGTGGACATGATCTCTTGCCTCCAAGTCTAGGCCCCAAGTATGACATCTTAAAGACTGATAGCCAGAAAATTGTGGTATGTGTGTCAAGTTCCCATGAGAAACAAATATCAAGGTGATATTAAATGTCCAAAGATTTTATTAGGGAAAACACCTGTGAGAGAAAATGGAGAAGGGGCCAGTAAAAGCTAAAAGAGCTGTCAGACCACAATCTAAATCTGACCCGGAGTGAAGTACAGTCCAGTAGATGTGTCTTAGACCTCTGAACACTCTGAAGATGATTTGACAAAGCTTTAGAGAGTCAGTCATCAGAGGAATCTTGTCTCCCCAGGATGAACCTGCCTAAATTTCTCTGCTGCATTTAGTCAGGAGCAGCTTGTAGAGAGTGTGACTTTGGAACAAATGCTGTGCTTGATTCAGAGGACAACAACTGTTGCTCTCGGTCAATTCTTCTTCTTGTAGTTGATGAGTCTATAAGGCTCATTCTCATGGCTGCCACAGCCTGCTATGGAATTATGATGACTTACGAAAGCTGTAAATATTTATTTGGAGCAAGTATTGTGAATAGTTTCCCAAGAAGTCTACTGTTATAGAAATAAACCAAAGAAATAGTTCAGCATAAGAAATTGATTGCCAGGTTGCTAGTGAGAGAAACACTCGAAGCTTAGTTCCCTTGGTTTATATGTTCACCTGATCTATGCAGATATGTGTATACAATTTAATTATCCTGATGTCTGTTTTTATTGGCACTCTATAGGAAAGGTACTGCCTACTTTAGTGAGGGCACTGCCATAGCTATGGCTTGTGTGTAGCAGTTTCCCCTCCAGTGCGCCAATATTCAACCTTCCAAACCCCATTAGTCAACAAGCAGCTATTACTAAACCCATAGCAAAGGTTGTAAAAGCATAGGATGCTGTCTTATTTTACTCCATTCCCTTTGTATCAATCAGGGTATGCTAGATTATGCTGTAGTGAGAAGTGAGAAATAACTTGAAAAATTACATTGGCTTGAGTTGGCAGAAGTTTATTTCTCCTCACACATTTTGTTGGTTGGCTAGGGCTCTTCTCTATGCCATCCTTCTTCTGGCAACCAGGCTAATGGAATAACTACCATCTGTAATATTGCTGGTCATGATTGCAGAGGAAAAATTGCTTGTGGCTGAGCATGTAGTAACTCTTAAGCTCTATTAGAAATGTGTATCTCATTATCTTCATCCAAACACATCTAATGCCCAAAACTGCACTTCAAAAGGGTGGGAAGTATTATTTTTCCACAGGATGAGGATTCACATGTTAGGAAACACTAATATAGGGAGTGCAGTCTCATTCTGGACAGTCTGTATCCCTGGTACCTACAAAGGTACCTGCAACATAGTATGTGCTCAATCAAGATTTGTTGAATGAATGAATAGAATTTAAACCTGAAATGCTAAGACCCTTCAAGTCCCAGCCTTCTCCTTATTGCATCTCTTAACATGGGGTCACCCAGTCGAATAAGTACAAAGGGACTGAAGCATAAAAAGCTTACAGGCTAGATCTAGAGGAAATGATCAGAGTGCCTGGTAAGTCCTGGGCAGGAAACCTTTTCATGAGTTCAGCAATAAGGGAAGTAACTCCTTTGTACATGAAGGTGATAGTTTCTAGGCTTGACTCAAAAAGTACCTTTCAAGTCAGCGGATGTTTATGAAAAGCCAACTTTGTGACAAACAACTAAGGATTACAATGAAGAGAACAGAGGATCTAGAAGTATTATAAGACAGATTTTGTTCTTGGAAAGTTTATAGTCTGATTGGAAAGACAAAGCATATACAATAAAAACAATTAGAATAAACACTATACAATGAAAAAAATATTGACTTGGAGCCAGATCAATCTGGATTTGAGTCCTGCATAGATCATTTTGTTTTGTATGACCTTGGGCATGTGTATTAACCTTTCTGAGTTTCATATGACTCATCTGTTTAATGGGGATAATAATAGGACCTTACGTCACATGGTTGTTGTGTATATTAAATGAGATAATGTACGTCACAAACCTAGCACATAGTAGGCAAGAAATAATAGTTAATATTTACTGAACACTCACCATGTGACTGGGCTACTTTAAGTTCTATGTGTGTGTATAATATATATGTGTGTGTGTGTGTATAATACACATACATACACATAGTCTTTTCACCTTTACCACAACCCTTTGAGGTAAGTGAGGTAGGTACTGTTATTATTCACATTTTATAGATGAGAAAGCTAAGGCACAGAGAGATTATGTAGCTTGCCAAGGTAAACAGATAGTAAGTGAGAGCTGACATTTGAACTCAAGAAGCTTGACCTTAGCAGCTGTACTCTTAATCACAATGCTGCACTGTGAGCACGTGTGGGACATGTGCAGACAACATGAAGTAGCCAAGACTGCATATGGCCTGAGTGTGTATGTCAGAGAGCAGCAGGCTATAGAGCTGCTCAAGGAAAGTTTGTGGAGTTTTAGAAGTAGATAAACTGCGATTATTGAAATTATTATCTGGAATGCAGTAGAGACTAAAAAAGGTAGCTATTGTTCATTGGAATGACTAACCAGAAGATGATGTGAAAGTATTTATAAACCTGGGCTATATTTCCTGATAGCCATGAGAAGGTTTCTTGGTCTTCAAAGAAGGAAGCCATCAGCACAGGGTGAAATAATGATGGATGGCTTTATTAAGGAGATAGAATCAGAAGATATATGTTTTTAAATTTAAAAGATGAGCAAAGGCATGACATGTGGAGAAGTAATGATGGACAGTGACAGACAATCTTGACCAAAAAGGGAGGATCATCTTGGGGAGTTATGGGACAAACAGTTAGCATGGCAATAAAATCAGGACAGTGGTAATGCTAATGCTTTTCATGTATATTGCATATTTCCGCTTGTGCTGTTCAGTATTATGTGATAGAAAAAGTACTGGGCTGAGACAGTTTGTGGACCCAGGTTCATAAGCTACTGCTATAACATATTAACTAGCTCAATAAGCTTAGACACATAACTGACCATTTCTAATTCTCAATTTCCTGTTTATAATTTGAATATAGTAATATAATATTTAGCACAGAGTTGTTTTAGCAATTAATTGAGAGAATAGCTATGAAAATAGTGAAACCACTCCACAAATGTTTGTTTTTTTCTTCTACATCTCATTGGATCCCGTCTATGAAGTACATTGTGCAAACTTCATTATTGAACCTTATCTTTTGGGAGAAGGAAGGTGAGATTCAGAGAAACTGAGGTTTAGAGAATCCAAGTGATTTGCCCCTGAACTACATGGCTATTAAGTGGGATATGGTCATTGTAATTTCCAGTCTAAAATACATTCCCTAAATACATTCTAATTAGACAGCTAGGGGACGGCAGGAGTTTGTGGGACTAGGACTCAAGATAGGAATACTTTGCATAAGGGAGAGGGAGACAGGACCAGCTCTGAGTGGGTTATTGCCTGGGAGAAGGGAAGTAGAAAAGGGCCCTAAGTAGCCCAGAGGTAGGATGAGGTCTTGATGGGTGGGATAGGTGTCCAAGTAGGGAGCAGGAAGCAGAAAGTGTGGGGACCACCACAGATCAATATTGCCTTCCTCTCAGTTTGTCTCAGACAAGTTCATCCAGGATGAGTGTTGGCTCTGTATCTTATAATATGCATTTTGCAAAGAAGATTTGAGCCAAATTCATGAATATAGATATATGTATGTTTGTATACACACACACACACACACACACACACACACACACGCACATACTGATGGGGTGGTAGGGTGGAAAAGAAAAGAAATAATAGCGATGTTTGGAATTGTTTTCAACAGAAACATTGACATCTAAAACTGGGGTTCATAGTTTCATAGGTCAATATGAAACATCACAGGGTGAAAACCAGAAGAAACACCATCTACCCCTATGTACTTGACCTACTTAGATACCCTCTAGTTCTTTTTTTTTTTTTTTTTTTTTTTTTTGTGATGGAGTCTTGCTCTGTCGCCCAGGCTGGAGTGCAGTGGCACCATCTCGGCTCACTGCAAGCTCTGCCTCCCGGGTTCACGCCATTCTCCTGCCTCAGCCTCCTGAGTAGCTGGGACTACAGGCGCCCGCCACCAGGCTGGCTAACTTTTTGTATTTTTAGTAGAGACGGGGCTTCACCGTCTTAGCCAGGATGGTCTCGATCTCCTGACCTCGTGATTCACCCCCCCTCGGCCTCTAAAAGTGCTGGGATTACAGGCGTGAGCCACCATGCCCAGCTTAGATAACCTTTATTTCTACCAACCAACTTCCCCTCTCCTTCCCTCCTAAAAGCAGGATTGCCTCCTCCTGCTACTTCTCCTACATTCAGTAGTTGCAGCGGGGTGATTTCTGGAGAAATTGAATTCATTAGGATTTTTATGGATAATTATAGTTGTAATATGCTTGGAGTCATTTTATTAAAGCAGTTATGAGGTAATTAATCTTGTCAATAACCTCTGGAGTGAATGTGCATTTTCTGTATTTTCCATGCTTTATACTTCTATTCAGGTCTCTGAAAATACTAAATGTGTTTGTCACTTCTGATGCTCCCACATCCCTCAGAGCTGAAAACCAGACGGAAACTCAGACCAGAATTATTTTCTCACTTAAGGAAAAAGATCTAGGGCAGAAGACCTTTAGTTGTGCTTTGCTTTTGTTTTGTTCCTTTCTATTTATGAATGAAAAACTACCTGTGGTCCAGTATTTCCTCATAGACCCTTCTCATCAAATTAAGAGAACTGACAGTGCTGCTGAATAATGACTAGCAAAGCAAGGACCTCTGAAGCCTCTTCCTCACATTGAATATCCATGTGCCTCCATTTCCCAGAACACCTGATAAGCAAAATTGTGAATATATTGTTCCACAATACTTGGGTGTTTAACATTACAATGATCAAAAGATGATTCCTTACCTACAGATTTCCTTTAAATAGGCATTTAATATAGGATCTGATTTGTAAAACTAATTAAATTAAAAAATTCCATGTACTGAAATATTGGAAAATGCTAATTTGCATCAACACCTAACTAAAACTCAGTACTTTTTTCTTTTTGAACTGTGAACTAACCTAAAGATTTATCCCCTCGATGTGCAGAGCACAGTAGCTCAATCCAGTGTATGTATGTATATACTGTTCAACAGGAAAAATATGTATCATAAAAATAACATAAAAACATATTTTTATATGTATATATTTTTTGAGAAAGATCATACTAGAAAATCACTGACTCTCTGACTCACTGACTTTTAGTCTCCAATTTGCACCTAACTTCCTGAGAACGTATCTACTGTGTAAAGCAGGCACCTTCCTACTGCGCTTGTGAAAGCTTCCGTCCAAAGAATTGCTAATAGTAACACAGACAGCCTATGGAGAATCAAAGGACCAACCAATCTGGACCTCAGTCAGCTCTTTGATATTCTTCTTATGATTCTTGTTTTCTCTCTGTAACTCAAAGGTGATGCCAGGGATGGCCATTATTCCCCATGTAGGCAAAATGACTGAAGAGATAGATGTGACCAGCTGGCCCCTTTGTTAGCAGTACTTTCATCTTTCTTCCCATGGCTGGCGAGGTCAGAGAAGGTCTCTATTAAGGACCTCCATCTATGGAGGCACACACATAATTCTGAAAACACGCATTCCATTAATAGATACATATTCCTTGTCTTCTCCATTTTTCTTTTGCATTATTCTTGCCCTTTAGCTGCCAACTTTGTATAACACAGTATTCACTATTCATTCAGATTTTTTTAATGAATCAGACATTTCCAGTGAAATTTCTAGAGTTATATAATTATCTGCCAATATTATCTGAATAGTATGTGCTGATAACTTCGATAGTCTTAATCTATAAGAATGGGGTAACAGTTTTCCATGCAATCATCTAAACCACAGGATGTCTGGTGGAATTGTCTACCTTGGGGAAGATCAAAGGGAGTTGGGATAGTTCTTGGTTAAAAGTGATTTCCTTTCTGGCACTAAGAGAAATCAAATTAATTAAAAGTACAATAGCTTCAAATCTATAATATTTCCTGGCCACAAAACCGTTGCTAAGATTGTATTGTTTACAAGACATCCTCCAAATTTTTAGGCTTGGAAATAGTACCTACAGGAAAGCCAGTGGTTATTCCAAATATTAGATTCTGTGCTAAAATGTCACTTGGCCAAATTCCCTACCTCTACTAGCTTGAGCAGTTTGAGAGTTTTCATGTTCCAAAGTAGGTTTCCATGCATCTTGCTCAATTGGATGGTGTCAATTGAGAGGTATGAAATAGCAAGTGCTAATACTCAGAAAACATCACTAGTTTGTGAATAAGCCACTGTTTATTTAAATAAGCTATTCTTTATAAATAAAACATATCTGGAAGAGGTCTTCCATTGGAGAGGTCTTTGACCACTTTAGGAATCAGATGAAAAATATTGATTCTCTTCCCCAAAGAAACGCCTGTGTGCACATATTTTTTGTAGATAATTATGGGAGATACATTGATCTTATAAACTCTGGTCTAGATCAATTTTGTACTAATTGCTGAGTGCTTAAGCCTCTACAGCCTTGGGACCCACAACATAGGCAGAGATTTGGCAGATGAGAATAGTGGATCAAATGTTTTTAGTGTGTCCTAGGATTACTTAAAATATCAACCATGGTCAGGCATGATGGCTCATGCCCGTAATCCCAGCACTTTGGGAGGCTGATGCAGGCAGATCATTTGAGGTCAGGAGTTTGAGACCAGCCTGACCAACATGGTGAAACCTGTCTCTACTAAAAATACAAAATAATTAACCAGGCATGGTAGCACATGCCTGTAGTCCCAGCTACTCAGGAGGTTGATGATACAGGAGAATCACTAGAACCTGGGAAGCAGACTTTGCAGTGAGCCGAGATCATGCCATTGCACTCCAGCCTGGGAGACAGAGCAAGACTCCATCTCAAAAAACAAAACAAAACAAAACAAAAACCGTCAACCATTAATCCCTCAAAACTACTTTTCATATGTGCTATGTAGTTTGACATCTCACATCTACTTTTAATCCCGATACTTTGAATCAGCCTTAATCTTCTGGGAATTTATAATATGTTCTTTGAAATTTTCTGGATGTTTTTTAGATGGCCAACTTCCTAGGAAGTTCATTTCATTAGCAGTTAGCTCAATACCTGATCTGACCATTGAGTAATAGATGACCTCTTTTTAATGTTCATGTGTACATTCTAAGAGACTCACCATAGTGTACCAGTCAACAATCATAAAGACCAGTCTCTGAGCAGACCCTGGTTTGACTAATATAATCAAATATTGCTACAAATGCATTTTCTTACAATTCAACTTTAAAATACAATTTCTTTTTGTCATCAAACAATGCCTCCCAAAGATTAGGACATTTGAATCAGTATGTCCATGAGTTTCACTATAGAAGGCTTTTTGGAGGCAACATAGCAGCTACTTGTTCCTTGTGGATGACTTTACTGCTTCTAAGTGTATCCAAAATGATTTTGGCCTCTCAGAGACCTTGAATTAAACCTCTCCAGGTAAGAGCTGGTATCTTTTTTTTTAATCTCTCTTCTCATAGTCTTCCGCCACTGGACCTTCTGCTCCTCATTTCATGCTGTTGTCTTCCCCATCCTACTAACGTCTCCTTATCTCCCTGGCTTCTAGGGCAGTATGCTTTTTGGTCCTGCTCAAGAGGTTCCTTTTACCACTCCCACTTAAAGTATATAAATCTTCTTCTCTTCTCTTCATTTGTTGCCTTCAAGTGGTTTCCGTGAGCCCTTTTCTTCAAAGGGTCATTCCACGTGTATTCCTCACCCTCACTGCAGGTGCCTGCCTGCCAGCACAAATCGGGAGCCATGGGGACAGCCCACACATGAGATCTGCTGGTAGCCCACACAAGGGCCATCCCACTTCTACTTTTGTCCTTCTGCAACTCCAAGGCTCAGAGAAAAATTCAGTGCTATGAGCCTTCCGGGGCATTATGACCAATCATTTTCAACTGTAGCTGATGGGAGGGATCCCAGAAAAAGCGAGCTTAATGGGTCTATTTCCATTCCTGCCTTCATCATCTATAACTCCAATTTCATCAAGCACTCTTGAGTACAGCTCATTAAGTTTGCATTTCTCTTTTTTTTCTCTGTCGAAATTACTGTGCAATTTGCATAGAGTGTTTTTATATTGAACTGCCTAAAGATTGTACCCAAATGTCCCAATTCCAAAGTCAGGTAAGTGACAATAATCAGTTGTATTTTATATAGTTGAAATACATTGCTGAAAAATATTGCTGAAATATATTCATTTATACTGAAATGAACTCTCTGCCTATTTCCTTGTTTGTCCTCTACCATACTGCAGAGAGGGGAAAGGATGAGAACTGCTTTTCCTCCAGAGAAGCTGAGGCTCCGAGGGGGCCACTGCCAGGGACTGCCTCAGAGGACATAAGACCATTTGTCACTGCCGCTGATCCTTCCTTCCTCTCTATCCAACCTCATCTCTTGTCGTTTCTCTTATGCATCCCAAAACTCCAGCAGAGTCAAAGGACCTGAAGTTCACCAACTCTGTTATTCTCTGAGTTGCCTTAGTACCTTAGTTCTTGCTATTAGCCCATTTCCCCTTTATCTGACTAATTAATGTGGGTTTTCAAAGACTTGGCTCTAACTTTGGTTTTATTCTAGAATTCCTGAACGTGTTCCAGGAGTTATAGCAGAATCAAATAAGGTCCTTTTAGTTGTACTACACCCTGTATTTTGTTCCCCACTAATTCACAGAGATACTGTGACTTCCTCCCTACACACACATACATCCCTCCACCAAACCCCATACTGAGCAATTGGTCTCAGTATGACCTCAGAGAATCATTTCCCTGTTTTTTGTTTTTCCCTTCCATTTGTGTTTACCCCTCTTGAGAACTGAGAATCCTTTTTCTTTTCTTTTTTTTTCTTTTTTTAGACAGAGTCTCACTCTGTCACCCAGGCTGGAGTGCAGTGGCACAATCTCGGCTCACTGCAAGCTCCACCTCCTGGGTTCACGCCATTCTTCTGCCTCAATCTCCCGAGTAGCTGGGACTACAGGCGCCCGCCACCACACCACGCCCAGCTAAATTGTTTTTTTTTTTTTTTTTTTTTTTTTTTTAGTAGAGACGGGGTTTCACCGTGTTAGCCAGGATGGTCTCCATCTCCTGACCTTGTGATCCGCCCCACTCGGCCTCCGGAAGTGCTGGGATTATAGGCGTGAGACACCGCACCCGGCCTAGAATCCCTTTTCTTTTCCATCTCTTCCTTGGCCTTTTCTCTCCCTAAGTTATTCTTAGGTCAAAAAGATAGGATTTAGGTGAAGTGGAAAGACAGGTTTTGTCCATCTTTTTCCCTTTTCCTAATTCAGTGCTGACTGCTTTTCCCTGCCTTCCAGGGAGCTCTGTCTCATCTGTGGTAATATTTTGGAACAGAAGGAATGTCCTCCATGCCTTAAAGGTTCAGCCTGATTCTGCCTCCCCAGTGTTACAAGTTAAGACTCTTGTTAGAATCCCTTATCATGGGAGCAACTTAACTACCCCCAATTTCAATCTTTCTTTAGTCCCAAGTGGTTTTAATGGTGTATTCTCACACTGCTATGAAGAAATACCTGAAACTGGGTAATTTGTAAAGAAAAGAGGTTTAACTGGCTCATGGTCTGCAAGCTGTATAGGAAGCATGACTGGGGAGGCCTCAGGGGACTTACAATGATGGCAGAAGGCAAAGAGGAATCAGGCGCATTCGACACAGCTGGAGCAGCAGGAAGAGAGCAAAGGGGAAGGTGCTACACACTTTTAAACAACCAGATCTTATGAGAACTGTATTACAGGACAGCACTAGGGGAATTGTGATGGTGCTGAACCATGAAAACCCATCCTCCTGATCCAATCACCTCCCACCAGGCCCCACCTCCAACACTCAAAATCACAATTCAGCATGAGATTTGGGTGGGGGCACAGAGCCAAACCATATCAAATGATTCCCTCCTTTACATGCCTACCAGCCTGATAAACAAGCCATTGGAACGACTGATTTCTAGGTCTGTCTCCCCAACAAACAGTGGCTCACAACCCTTTTCTTAAAGTGCGACACATATGTTCACTTACACTAGATTTTTCATAGACCTACTTAACTTAGACGTATGACATAGAAAAGATGTTCTGAAACACTCCTATTGGGTCAGTACAAGCTATAACATTATCTCTTCTCATACATGACA
Organism: Macaca thibetana thibetana; assembly: GCF_024542745.1. Lineage (NCBI taxonomy): Eukaryota > Metazoa > Chordata > Mammalia > Primates > Cercopithecidae > Macaca > Macaca thibetana. Next base: position 107,851,460 of record NC_065598.1, read on the forward strand.
CTCGTCTGAGAGCTGCTTGACTAGACTCTGGGTTTCTTGAGGACAGGGTCTAAGACTTAATCATGTCTGTATACAAAGTGCATGAAACTGAAGAGGTTCCTAGAAACATGCTTATTGGTTGGTTGATGGGCTGGCTGGTTGGATAGATGGGATAACATAGTGGAGTGATTCAGAATCAGAGTGTCTGGATCCCAGCTTTGCCATTTACTTTTGTTTCGACCTTAGGCAAATTATCTCACCTATCTGGGCATTAGTTTCCCCAGACATTAAGCAATATATAATATTGTATCCACCTCAGAGTACTTTCTGTTTGTTTTAACTCATATTTATTGTCTACTATGTGATAAACACTGTTCACACTGCTTTGTATAGATTAACTCACTTAATCTTCCAGATGAAATTAAATAAAGCATGTGTTTTGTCTAGCATATAGCAAATACTCGTAAACATTAGTTATTATGAAACAAAGAGAGACTACCTGGGCATAGCTATGAAATTCTGCCTCTAAACTAGATCCTGAAGAGCTTTAGAGGTTCAGCTTGATTCCACCTTTACAATGTTACAAATTAGGATCATTCTTCTCAGAATCTCTTATCATGGGAGCAACTTACTTTAGGGTCCTCGGGTTCTTATTCTTGAGATTTTTCATTCCACATGGTTCTTTTATTGTCCTTATTCCTCAGGAACTTGGGTCAATAATTGGACAGAAAAATGTGTGTTCTGGGTCTTAATAATTGCTCTTCCGCACAGTAGGTTTGTTTAGTGTTCCTGACTCCAGACTTTGCCTGATTTGAATGAATCCAACAGTTGTAGCCCCAGTGACAGTGTGCAAACACCCCTTTGTGGATAGTGGGGTTATTTGGGGGCCCTTTTCTGTTCTAGATCCTAGAAGCAAGGCGAGCTTTCACATGTACTCAGGTGCATGTTTCTGATGACCAAAGAAGTTATTTGACCTTTCCTTATACTTCTTGTATTGCTTTTCTAATTAGCAAAGCAACACTCTGTAAAATGTACCAACTGATACCCAGGGCTCTCTTCTAAGTTGTCTAAGAGAACTTCAGCTGTGTTTGCATCAATTAGTTTCCAAGACCTTTTATGTCCTTCTCCGTTTTTGTAGGCTGCTCTTGCCAATCATAGGTCATTCAAGACAGGGCATTAAACACTGGTATTTCAGTTTTAACTCTGAGATTTGAGAGTTGGTTCCCTCAGTCTTTTCAATGATGCTTTCCAACTGGGACATTGTGGTGTACTGATGTGCCCTGAGTCGGTTGCAAATGTGCTGAGCTATTGATCTTTCTAGGTTGTCTGATAGATAATAGGGCAGCCATTATCCATGAGCAGTCTTTGCTTCTGGCCATGAGCAAACTTATTTTACTTCAGTGTGCCACATAAACATTGTCATCTTCCATTTGTGTCATGTACTGAAAAAGTTGGGAAGTACTATGTTTAGAGCATTTGTTATCAAGTGTCTTTTAACTATTGAGCCACAATATGTGAATCAGAATAAAAGTGAATATTTTTAATAACATAGAACTGAGCACTTAAAAATAGTTAAGATGACAAATTTTATGTTATGTGCATTTTACCACAATTTTTAAAAGTAAATCTGTTTTGAGTAAAATGGCAGCTGGGCCCTGGAACTTTGTCATCCCTCTCAGTGGACTTTGAGATCTTCAGAGAACACAGCTGAGGAAGCATTACTTCAGAGCAAGAATCAAAAGCCTTGCTCTCACCCTTGGACTTTGGAGTCTGCAATAGTGCATTCCTCTGTGAAGCCAACCCTTCGGCAACTCTGTAACAGGGCAGAGGTTGCCTCCTGGGCTTTCCCATGGGACATATGTACTCTTCCTCACAGTGTGTCCTCTGTCAACCTTCTCAGGAACTTGATGCCAATATAACTTGTTCCTGACTTTCTCTCCCCAACAGATTGAAAAATTACTTATCATAAATATAAACTAATTAGTGACGAGGTTTTTCATCATCATACTGTATGTGTGTGTGTACACATACACACACACACACACATATCACACAAAATAAAATATTCAATCATTTCAGAAGAGTATAAAATAAACAGAAAACCTCTCCCTGTCCATTGGTAGTCCTATGCCTCCCCAGGTAAAATAATTGCTGACAGTTTTGTATTTTTTGTATCTATATATTCTTTCAGAAATATCTTTGCACATATAAACATCTATCTGTCTATCGATCGATCTATCTATCCATCTAATATATATAAAGGTCCTTTCACTCATCTGATTTTACAGTTTTATCTTTTTGCTTAATAATGCATCTTGGTAATCACTCCATATCATCACTTACATTCTACATTAAGCTTTATAACAGCTGCATAATATTCCATTGAATGGTTGTATCATATTTTATTTAACTGGTCCTCTGGTGATAACATTTAGGTTGTTTCCAGTCATCTGAGTAGCAAAGGATTTGAAACCATCTCAGTGTTCAATATTCAATAATTCATTAAATCAACTGTATTATACTGTATTATAATCTGTAATATGATGTCTTTTAAAGATGACATTGTAAAAGCACATTCAAGGCTATAGCAAAGTGTTAACTATGTCTTTATACAGGAAAAAGCAAGTTACAAATCCATTTGAATAGTGTGGGCCCTAATGGATAGAAACTGTGAGCATGCATGCATAGAACAGATGTGAAAAGATGTTCACTAAACTGTTAATCTGTTAACAAATGTTCTCTCTAGGTGGTTGAAAGATAGGGTTTTAAATTTTTTCTCCATTTTGCTTGAGTGTATTTTCTAAATTCTCAACAATAAATGTATATTGCTTTAGTAGTTAGAAAAGCAATACAACAAATATTACTTTTTTAAAAAACAGATTCGCATCTATCATATGGCACTGCAGCCACATTCTCCTGTTCCTACTGTGTTTATGGCACTATGCCAGCTGGTGGAGAACTAGGCAGTCAGAACTAGTTAGCCTAGACCATATATTGTGTGAGCTGTCAATCTAGTGAGAAAGACCGGGGAAGACAATTACACTAAAGAAGCCAGAGATCAGTGCAAGGCAGCAGGAATCAACAACCCTTTGAGACTCACACAGACAGTGCTGAGGGAGGGGTACTGAGCCAAGGGAACAATCCCTGTGGAGTATATCAATGAGAGTTAGGGGATGCTTCTCAGGGGAAGTGGGAATTGGGTTCAATATGGAAGGGCAACAGGATTTGCAGAGGCCAAGCTGAGGAGAGTAGGATTCCTACAGGCCTTGACAGTGGTTGGTAGGGCAGCAATAAGATCTTCTGTTTTGTCAAATTAGCTGGTTTGTCAGCTAGTTACCAAAGTGGTACAGAGTGACTGAGAGGATGTGCCCTGTAATCTGACATATGTGGTTTCAAATTGCATCTCTGTCAATTACAAGATATTTGCCTAGGTAAGCTACTTAACTTTTTCAAACCTCAGTTTACTCATTTGTAAAATGGGAATTATAACAATACCTACCTCATGAGGTTGTTTAAAGGTTAACTGAAATAATGGCACAGTACCGTGCCTGATTGGCACATAGTAAATGCTCTACATACGGTAGCTGTAATTATTATTAATACTAATAAAGAAAACAACATTTGTCATAGCATTTAAAAACTTGGTTTAATAGTAACAATGAAGTCATGTGCAAGAGATTCATAATTCTCAGAAGCAGACAGTTTTTTTTTTCAAGGTCTCTGACATGAGGTGTCAGGAATCTCTGTAGTCTAGAGAACCCAAACAAGTGTACAAATTTCTAAATGAGAGAAGAGAAGTGTAGAGGGGATGGTAACCAAAAGCATTAGCTTTGGCTGGGCTCAGTGACTCATACCAGTAATCCTAGCACTTTGGGAGGCCGAGGTGGGAGTATCACTTGAGTCCAGAATTTCAAGACCAGCCTGGGCAACATAATGAGACCCTGTCTTTAAATTTTTTTTTTTAATTACCCATTTATGATGGTCTGAACCTGTAGGCCCAGCTACTCAGGAGGCTGAGGCAGGAGAATTGCTTGAAGCCAGGAGGTCGAGGCTACAACTGAGCTGTGATCGTGCCAATGCTTTAGCCTGGGTAATAGAGCAAGACTCTGTCAAAGAAAAAAAAAAAAAAAAGCATTAGCTTTGGACTTAAGAAACAGGAGTTTACGTTCCTGGCTCTCACACATGCATTGTGTAATATTAGCCAAGTTCCTCTTTAATACTGGGCCTTGGTTTCTCCATCTCAAAAACGGGGATCTACAACATAGGTTTTTTAAATTACAGATTTAGGTGGTAAATTGTTATTTTGTTACATGAATATATTGAGTAGTGGTGAAGTTTGGGGTTTTATTGTAGTGATGGCTACAAATAGTGTAAATTCTACTCATTAATAGTATAAACTGTGTAAATAGTGTAAATTGCACTCATTAAGTAATTTCTCATCCCTCATCCTATAGGGTTATTAATGTTAGAATTAAATGAGATAACGCAGGTAGATTGCTCAGTACCTGGTACTCAATTAGTACTCAGTTCATTCATTGAACAAATATTTGTCAAGCATTTACAATGTGCTAGGCTTTGTGCTTAGGCACTGGGAGTAAATTGGTGAATGAAGCAAACAGGGGCCTTGCTGTTAAGTCGTTTTTAATAAATGAGAACTACCATTACTACGGCTACTACTACTAAACAGGTATCCCTTGCTATTTGAACTCTCACTATCTAGACGTTCACTATTTTTTAAAAATTACAAAAATGTTTTCCCAAACTTCACTATTCAACTCAGAAGTCCTCAGGTGAAAACATTTGAGTTTCACAGGAATCCTATCCAGAGGACATAGAATGTACCCTTCTCTGGATACGACAGCATCTTGGCTCCAGATGCCTTGTGTGTGATCATTCTCATCTTCCACACCATTTTCTTAAGGGTTTAGTCCTTCATGAGCCCAGTGTTTGCTTCTTTCAAGTGCCTAGGGACACTATCAACCATGGTCCACATAGACCACATGCTGAGAATCTCTAACACATTATTTCATTGTTTATATTACAATATATGTTCATTGCAGTTTAGAAGAGAAACAGTTTGCTCCCGAAATTGTAAATGATTGCATACCAAACACAAAAAAATACCCATTAATGAGTTCATTATGTGTTAATTAGGTATTGGCACTTTAAATGAATTATATTATTCATAAGTCCTTCAGGGATTGATGTATAGCTGTTTAAATGTTTTAATAATGATTAGGAAAACTGTTTGGAGTTTTTGGATGGCCTGGGAATGTATTGTTAGTTCTCCATTTAAAATAATGGGATATAGGCTTCTCCTTATGTTAATTATGCAACATATTCTCTATTGCATTTTATATTTGAATATACAGGGATGCTTGTATTATAACTACTAGCACAACATTACTACCACCCACTGTCTAATACTTGCAAATTAATGATTGCTACCTACTGACTTCCACAAACTACTGTCTCGAAGTGTTGCATGTGTAGTCTTTACAGTAGCTAATGTGACCCTTTTTCTCTTCTTTGAGTGTGGTCATATGGTTGGGTGTGGAGCCTAATTCTTGAAGTGAAGGACCTGGACCTTTCTGTGGCTGATACCCAAGCAAGGCTGCCTAAGGATAAAGAGCGCAACTCCAGTCATGTCTTTTTTGTGGCCCTCAGGTCACTCCAGGAAGTCAGAGATCATCACATCCAAGGGTGTTTGCATTGGGAAAGAATACTTCATGTGGAAGAGTAGCCAAAGATGCCCTACTCCAAAGGCACCGCCATTGCCTGGTGATTGTGTGTGTGTGTGTTTGTGTTTGTGTGTGTATGTGACTATCTTGTCCCCTAGGGTATTGCAACGGCACTTGGTTATCTTGACAGTGTTGATAAACACCTGAATGGGCAGATATAGAATGAATTGCAGTTTTATTACTGATTTAAAAAATTTTTAAAGGACCTGTTTCTGATGAAAGGACCAAAGGGCAAGCCCCCTGGTCAAAGACATTTGGGGGAACAGTGTTTGCAGTATTTCCTGGGGGATGTCATCAACATATAAAAGGCTCCAAGTGGTACTGCAGGAAAGTAACCTGACTACTCTTTACTTACTAGAGTTTTCCCACACCCTTTTTTTTTTTTTTTTTTTTTTTTTTTTTTTTTTTTGGCTCACAGATATCTTTTCTGTGTGGCAGCCTATGGAACACTAATCCACAGCACATGTTTTAAGAAACACTGTTATAAATTGTTCTAGAATGAGGTATGACAGAATTTAATAAACCTCTTGACCCATTCATTATCCTCCTACTCCCTCCTGCCCCCTCTTTCCTCATGCTTCTTACCTCCCATCCCACTCCTGCATCTCTCTTTCCTTATCTTTCCTCTTTTCCTTTCCACATTCATTGGCATGTTAGTAAGAAACCTGACCGTCACCAAAAGCATTTCAATGACTTTTTTAGCATTGGGAACAATAGCAAGGGCTGTCAAAAACGTGAAAAAAATACTCCCTGCTTCTGCCCCTGAGAAGCCGTCAATAGCTTATGGATCTCGGCTGGGTAGATCTGCAGATTCTCCATAACATAAGAATCTACATGCAGGCAAATGACTGAACACATGGCATGCTCATGGAGGGGAAGGGGAGTACTCAGTGAATTACAGCTATATCTTTTTTTTTTTTTTTTTTTTTTTTTGACAGAGTCTTGCTCTGTCGCAGTGGCTCAATCTTGGCTCACTGCAACCTCTGCCTCCCGGGTTCAAGTGATTCTCCTGCCTCAGTCTCCTGAGTATCTGGGAGTACAGGCATGCACCACCATACCTGGCTAATTGTTGTATTTTATTTTATTTTCATTTTTATTTATTTATTTATTGAGATTGAGTCTCGCTCTGTCACCCAGGCTGGAGTGCAGTGGCGTGATCTCTGCTCACTGCAAGCCCCGCCTCCCAGGTTCACGCCATTCTCCTGCCTTAGCCTCCCGAGTAGCTGGGACTACAGGCGCCCGCCACCACGCCCGGCTAATTTTTTGTATTTTTAGTAGAGATGGGTTTCACCACATTGCCAGGATGGTATTGAACTCCTGACCTCAGGTGATCCTCCCGCCTCAGCCTCCCAAAGTTCTGGGATTACAGGCGTAAGCTACCACACCCAGCCAACAGCCATACCTTTTAAAATAAGTACTAAGAACTTGCCAACACAGCTCAGCAGGAAGAGAAGAAACACTATTGTTATTCCTTCTATAATGTATGCCATTGTACAGCCAGTGCTGTACTCTCAGAGGGACATTGTGTAATTTTCAGATTTTGTCATGTGCTGCCTTCTTTGGGAAGCTGCACTAGAATTAGGTGGTTTGGTTTTGGTGGCCAGCTCAGGCACAGACTTGCTGCCTTGCTTCAATCAAACCGTTTGGCCTCTCTGGGCCTCAGAGGAGATTTTACTGTATCGCCTGGAGTAGCCCGTCCCTTCCTGATCTGAAATTCTGTGATCTGTCTAGTGGGATTGCTGCTCCTTGGTGGTGGCTTGAGGATGAAATGAGATGGGATATGCAGAGATTATTCCCTTCAAAACTTATTGCTGGTTTTCAAAAGCCTTATACCAAGTGTCACTTGAGAGAGGAAAGACTGACAAATTTGCAAGTGGAAACTGATTGTGGGCTGGTGCTCATGTGTCCATTTCTAAATCTCACCCCCCACCCCCAGAACAGCCCCAGCATTCCCCTGCTTAATGAATATTTGATGTGGAAGCACAATTTGTTCAGATGATGTTTGCATTCTGGGAGTAAGCTACAGTGTGAGTTGTGCTCATAAAGAACAACGTGTGACAATTGAGTAACCAGAACTATCACTTTTCCAGAAGGTACATGCATGCAGGGCTCCAGGAGAAGAATTTACCATGTGTAATCTCACTTAAGCGTCATGTAATCCTGAAAGAAAGGTCAATTCTATTATCCTCATTTTACAAGTGAGAAAACCAAGCCTTGGAGAGATTCCATGATCTGCCCAAGGTCACACAGTAACTGGAGAAACCAGCTTTCAAACCTAGCCAGGCTGACTCCAGAGTTCTTAACTAGGATGCTTTTCTTTCAATTGGTTCACACAGATAGCATGAAAAGTAATCAGTTATGAAGAGGGGAAAGATGGAAGAAGGGAAGCAGAGCCCCTTGCTTTGGCTGGGTGAGCACTGAGCTTGTCAAGTGCTATCTGTCCTATGCTGGCTTTATGTAGAAGCAGTGCATGCAGATTCCCAGCTACCCAGAGTCTTCCCACAGTATTCAGTACTCTTTACCTCCTCCGTGGGAAACTCTACTTCCAAGCGGGAAATATTTCTGCAGTGGCCACAACAGGAAGCTAGTACCAGTGCTGTCTGTGCACATGACTGTCCAGGAGCTAAATCCTGAAAGATGAGGAGCTTATCCTTGGCACTTCCTGTCCTTCTCTCAGGATCTCTGCCTCCCTCTGCTCAGCATCTGCTAGAAACCTTGTGTATGTATGACACCTCTGGGATCCCAGCTTTCTTCATGTTGGCATTCCTTCCATGGGCCTACTGTTCTCCACAGTTTTCATTGCTTCAGATCTTTCTGTCCCCATTCTTCCTGTTAATAGCTCTTGACTCTGTGTCTGCCATTAACCGAGATAATAATTGCAAATAGCTGATAATAGCTAACATGTATTAATCATTTTCTGTGGGTTGGGCTGTGTTCTAACCAGTTACATGCAATATCTCATTTAATACTTACAGCAATGCTGTGTAAAACTCTTATTGTGCCTACTTCACAGTGGAGGATGTTGAAATTCACAAAGGTTAACTTGTCCAAGTCACCTAACCAATGACTGGTTAAGAAAGACTCACAGCCAGGTCCTGTCTTTCTAACTTCAAAGTCCATGCTTATGTGCATGTCCACTAGTCCATGTTATGTCATTGATATTGTATCAATAAGCAGGATTCCCAGTCTGCCTGGTTAGATTTCTTTCCTCTCTGAACAAGTAACTTCATAGCAATTTCTTTTCATTAGCAGATCTTCCCACTGCAAGTGATCCCTTCTCAATGTCTTTGTACAGGCCTTACAGGACACACCTTATAAGATCCCCAGGATATTTTTATCTCTCTCTCATCTTCCCTCCATTCCTTCCTTCCATTCATCTTACCCAAATTCAGCACATTTTTTCTTGTTGCCTCCACGGTTAACTTTCACTTGTGATCCTCACTGTGCTATAGATTGGCTAATTCAAACTTTTGAGTACTGCTAAGCTTTCTTAATCTTGTAACGATATTTCTTCTGTTGTTCTTTTATTTTCCCTTCTCTCAACAAGAACTGCCTGATATCTGCCCTCACAATTCCTTTGCTGTGTTTTCTACTTCCTCATCATCACTCACTTACAAGAGGGACTCATTTTCTGTCATACTGTCCTTGGGAGGCAAAGTAGTAGTTATATTAGCCCCATTTGATAAATGAAGAAACGGAGGTTCAAATGGCTTAAGTGACTTGCAAGGGATTATTACTATCTTTTCTCCAATTGGGAGGTACTCTCTAGTACTATTTGATATAAGCAAAAGTTGGTGTTAAGAGTGCTTGAGTTATGTGGGGACCTCTAAATTTTGACAAAAAATCATGCCACTTTCTGGGGGTTTTTGCTAAAGTGCTACAACTAGAATGGGGTGAGTGGGGTTAGAAAAGCTTCTAAGAGGTCTCAAATCTACTACCTAACTGGAAGAAGATAAACTTGGTACTTAGAGTGTCATTCAAATATAAGCAAAGTAAATCACCTGCCACTCTGAGACAAAGCCAGGTTGAGTCTGGTAACTTTAAAAAATCATCCTCTTATTTCTGGGCTATATCTTCCCAGTACCCTAATGTACCCTAATGATTAAGGATATCAAATGAAAACACATGGCTAACAATATTTAGAAGTCAGTGCTGTGAGGAATGAGCTATTGTTGGAGAGGGCCCTATTTTTGTGTTAGTATTTAGTTTTACAATATTCTATAAGTAGCAGTTGTAGTTCTCTGATTGGATAAAAGGATGGTATCCTTTTATCCAATCCTAATCCTATCATGAGAGCTCCATTTTCATGACCTCATCTAAACCTAACTACCACCCAAAAGCCCCATCTTAAAATGCCATCATATTGGAGGTTAGGGCTCCAACATATGAATTTGGAAGGTGGTACAATTCAGTCCATAGCAGTATCTAATAGAATGGACTATGAAATTCATGTATCTTTTTTCTAAGACAGGATCTTACTTCGTTTACAAGGCTGGAGTGCAGTGGCACGATCTCGGCTCTCTGCAACCTCCTCAACCCAGGCTCAAGCAATCCTCCCACCTCAGCCTCCCAAGTAGCTGAAACCACAGGCGCGTGCCACCATTCCCAACTAATTTTTTGTAGAGACAGGGTTTCACCATGTTGCCCAGGAATGTCTTGGACTCCTGACCTCAAGAGATTCACCTGCTTTGGCCTCCCAAATTGCTAGCCACCACAGCCAGCTATATGGAGCACATATACACATATAGATGCGCACACACATATATATACACACACATATATATGTATATATAAAACAGGAGACAGCAAAGAAATTCCAGTCTTGCAATTAAATTAAATTCCAGTCTTGCCGCTATGTCTCTGACCTCCTGGGAGGTATTTTTTCATTCTCTTCTGCAAAGGGGGAACTTGAGATGAAGTTTAAGAAGCACTACGAGGCCTGTGTAAGTAGCTCCAATATGAAAGGTGCTACTTTCCAATATGAAAGTAGCTCCAATATGAAAGGTGTTCCTTGTGTCCTACACAAGCCTTAAGCTCTTTGAAGTTGTTAGGAATAGTTTATACCTGGATGTGAATGAAAGATCTGAAAGGACATTTTGGGGATTGTGAGTAGGCATTGGGTGTGATAAGGCTGAGAAGAGAAGAGTACTGAGTGGGAAGAAGAGGAAGAACTGAGAAGCTGGGGCCCTTGATAATTCTCTTCTCTAATTTCACTGTTTTTTGGCGAAAAGATTGCCCTTTCTGGGAACTCTTTCTCCATCTGATTCCCTCTGCATTTTATAGGATATTGGCTGTACTTCTAAAAGTGCCCTCAGACGGGTTCTAGAGAAACAGATTAATCACTGGATCCTAACAGGTTTCATTTCTCGGGGTAGGGATGGGAGCACTGGACAAGAATTCTGATGCAGTAACCTCGTTTAAACTTTCTACAAAGTGTGTGTGGGAGCAGCTGCCCCTGTAAGTCCCTTAGGCCAAGATCACTGAGACTTTTTCCCTCCCTCCACCCCTGCCTGCTGTATTAGAAAAGTAACACCTAATGAGAGCATATTTCTTCCTTTACACCTTGAAAGCCAAAAGTAAGTGCAGCTTAAGTGGTATTTTCTATTCATTAGTGTATTTAGGATTTCTGGAGCTTTGCTTTGAAACCATTTCTGTAGGTGCTCTGGCCTGCCTCCTAACTCATCCTCCTTTCTTAATTTTTCTACAGTGCTCACATTCACTTCCTTTTAATCCTTTTATCCCCTTTCTTTGCTTTCACAAAAACCTTCTCCTCTATTCCCCCTGTCCAGAAAGGTCTCTCACTCACTACAGAGTAGCTGCTCATATCTTTCCAACCCAAATCACTGTTTCTTGTTAATTTCACTCTAAAAATAATTGACACTCTACATGTGGTATCTTATTCACAACCAATCCTATCATAGTTCACTTGAATGAACTGCTTCCTCTACACAAATTCATTCATTCTCTTGACAATAATATTAACAATAATATTGGATACTCAATTAAAATCCTTCTATTCCCAGCATAGGTAATAACCCATTAGCATATTTCCAGACATCAAAGTGTAGTAGTTGAAAGTACAGGTCATGGCATTGGACAGATTTAGGTTTGAATTATGTCTCTACTGGTGACCTTGGAAAAGTCACTTCCACTCCCTGGATCTCTTACATGTAAAATGAGGACAATAATTTCCATGTACCAGAGTTATTATAAGAACTAAAATGAGATGGTATCTGTAAAGTGCTAACAGATAAATGACAGCTTGTCATTAATAATCTACAATTCAGATTGGAAGTGATACAGATCCTGCCAAATAAGGAGCAGAGCTTGATTTTCAGCTGTAGAAGAAGTTAATGTATTTTGGAGAAAATACCTCAGGGCTCCGGGGAGAACTTTGGAAAAATTTCACAGTTAAAGACTGTGTTCATTCCCCTAAGAAATGAGGCAGTCCGTTTAGCAAACAATTTGACCTAGTTTAGGAGGTCGTGCTGTATAACTTAAACAAAGCCCAGTTGCCTCATGACCTCATGTCTCACAGTGTTACAATCAGAGGAACACCAATCCTACATAAAAACGAATTGAAGAGCAGTTGAAATCTTCATTGCAAGCTCTCTCTAAAGTGCCAAAGACAGAGTACATTCATAAGGAACAGAAAGAGTTCTCCAAAATCCCCTTTCAATTTCCCGCATTCTCAGTATGTTCCAAACACCACAGCTGCCTCCAGGTCCTGTTTCTCCCCAACTCTGTCTCCCAAAACCTTTCTCACAAATAGAGCCCATGGAGCCTCTCATGTCTTTTTTTGTTCCCCCACCCCCTTTCCTTATATTAGCTCTTTATTTTGTAGAACCACTTACCCAGATTCTATATCAAAAAGGAGGATTAGTAACACGTTCTAGATAGCCTGACCACCGTCAGGGAGTGCAGGGAATGTGTGTGTGCATTCGTATGTGTGTTGAGGTAAAAATGGGAGTGTAGTGGGAAGTTGATTGCAAACACTTATTAATTAATGACTTTTCTAGGTTCAGAGCAATTTAACTCAATTGAAATAGTACACTTACTCACAATATAGTTGTTCAGGCTAGAAAGGACATTTTTTTTTCTTTTGTATAGGAGTTTAGTAATCCACAGATGTAATACTGACCATGTGGGACTATTCTGACTGGTGGCTATTTATGTTTTTAAGGAAAAAAAAATTGTTATCTTATGTATTTTAGTAAAAACAAAACAAAACCTCAAAACCCAGGTCCAGAGTTGTGGTAGTTAGGGGAGATAAGATGAGCTCTGAGTGGTGAAACAAGTTTGAAAACCTCTGATGTGGTACTTCGTGCCCCATGCATGATTTTGTTTAGTCTTCACAACACCCTGCACAGTGAGTGCTGTTATCTCCATTCTGCAAGTGAGGAAACTGACTTACAGAAGTTAAGTATTTTGCCTAATATCACTCAGATGAAGTTGGGGCTTTGTCCAAGAGCTGCATAACTTTAAAACGACAGGTGGAATAAAATAAAAATATCTAGATTGTTTCAGAACATCTCTCTCTCTCTCTCTCTCTCTCTCCCTCTTTCAAATCCATATCTTATTTGAGAGGGTTAGATTGAAAGGGGTATGATTATCTGAAGGCCAAATTCAGTTATAGAGCTTGAGATGACGTTGCTCTGACAAGGACAGAGGAAGAAGAGGAGTGATTAAGGTACGTAAGAACTAGCAAATGTCACTCAAATGACAAAGTCCTAAAGATGGATGTCAAAAGGAAATTTAAGAAAAAAAGGCAAAGAGGCTGGGGAGTTGAGTATTCTCAGCATGGAATTTAGAGGGGAAAGAGAGATCAAAAGGAAGTGGGGAAATTCTGATGCCTCTCATATACTAAACACTATAATATATGTAAAACCTATACTGTGCTAATAGCTTATCACCACACTGCCTAACTTTCACAAAGATCCTGTGAGAAAGTTATGCTCATCATCATTGTATAGTTTTGCATTCAGTTCTCCAGATATACAAATATCAGTTACATGCCAAGTACTGGCGACTGCGAAGAAACTGAGATTGAGAGAGATTAAGTAACTTGCCACTCCAAGGTAGATCCAAGTCTTCAACCCTTGTCTGACCCATTCTAAAACCCACCCTTCAGCACATTCACTGGAGTTTTAAAAATTGAGAAAATTAGATAAAACCGATCAAGCAATTTCCAGTGCTAGCTTTCTGGGAGTTAAGTGCAACTTCCTAACACCATGTGTAATCCTAGTAGTGGGAACTTTTTGGTCCTGGCAGTTCCCCATCTTGGTTTGCTGTTTGGTTGGAGGTGAGGATAAATACTACAAAACAACAGAGATGCTGCACCTGTATAATGGGCAAAAGGGCCAAAAGGAGTCGATGAGATAGTAGTGATGAGGAAGGGGATCCAGGTGAAAGCTACATTAAGGACTTTGGACATTTTTGTGTTTCTGAGAAAATGATAAGCCATAGTTTCTTGGAAATTTTGTCAGCTACTGCAACTAGGCAGGTTGTAAATATGAAAATGCTTAAATGATATAATTAGCTTGCAATTTAACATTGATTTCACATCTCTCTCATTGGAGCCTCTCAGATTGTTCTTTTGTTTTCCTCATCAACGTGCTCTTTAGAAACATAAAGGATTAATCACAGGGACCTATTTTACGAGCCCCACTTTTCTCATACTCTCCTACAAATTTTAGGCCTTCTCAAGTTCTTCTCCTTTTCCATGCGCACTATCTCTGACCAAGTCCCTTTTGGTGATCTTGATAGAGAGACGTCCCTGTTTTCTTCTGCCTTTCTTATGTACCTTCACAGTAATTCCATGCCCCAAGATTCTGGACTTGCCGGCTTTACACTATTCCTTCATATTGGGAAGCCATGAAGTTGTAAAACAATCATAGCCCGTCATTGGCCATGATGAATATTTTCCTGTTGCCTCAAAATTAAATACATAATGGCAGTCCTTACAACAAACTCTCCTGGGAGAAGCCATCAGGGGAAGCAGAACAAACCTTGTATTGTTGAAGAGAGAAAGCTCCAGAAGTCAGGCCCCACGTGTTGGTGATTAGGAGAACAGCTCTCCCTCCAGGAGCCATGTGAGAAAGAGTTGAAATAAAGAATCAGAGAAAGTAGATCTAGCAGACTCCTTTGGCCTAGATATCCCCTCAGGGAGTGTTGAAGAGATGAGTTGGAGTGGATTGATTCATAAACAAAGCCCGTGGTTATACTGAGTGGTTCGGAGCCTCTCAAAATCTTCCAGCAAAATAGCTCTAGGGGAAGAACTCATAAACCCCCCCCACACTATTCCCACCTCTACTCTCGACACGACTGGAGATGTGGTCCAATGCCAGCCACAAGCAGAACGTTTATTTGAAATCTACTGTTTTCTTTTAAAAATTCATGTGAATCTGGCATTCTACCTCTTGTTTATTTCATTGTGATTTTATTCTCCTTTAGTCTCCACTCCCTTTCCCATTTTTTCCCCCAACATATACAGCCATCCTCATGTGTTTTGGGAGTATCTTTTGATTTGAATGTGTTATTCAAAATATGTGGTTTTATGTACGTGCATTTTAATGTGTGGAAATGGCATTTATTACACGTCTCCTTTCAGTTTTTATGTCTTTCCTGTCAACACTGATATAAGAACCATCCATGCTCTTTGTATACATCTAACCTGATGTTACACTGAGGCATTACACTCCAGCATGTACATCTGCCACGTTTCACTTGTTCACTCTCCCAGGGACAAGCACCCAGATGGCTGCCAACTTCCTGCCTCCCTAGACAAAGATGCAGAGAGTATCTTTGTACATGTCTACATGTGGAT
The DNA here is from genome assembly GCF_024542745.1 of Macaca thibetana thibetana. Classification (NCBI taxonomy): domain Eukaryota; kingdom Metazoa; phylum Chordata; class Mammalia; order Primates; family Cercopithecidae; genus Macaca; species Macaca thibetana. The sequence continues at coordinate 107,867,006 of NC_065598.1, forward strand.
TCATGTGCAACTTTCTTTGGAGTATATACCAGGAGAAGAACTGCTGGGCCATAGAATGTGTATTTTCTTCATGAGAGTGAGTTGTGCCAGACTGCTCTTTGGAATGGCTGTACCAGCTTTGACTCCCACCTGCAGTGGAGGAGCGTTTGTGTCTCTTTTCCCTCATCCCTTCCAACCTTTGGTATTATCCAAATTTTTTACTTTTGCCAGCCTGAAATGTGTAAAGTGACAGCCCAGTGACTATTTTAATTTGCATTTCTCTGATTATGAATGATTCCTGTTTATATTAAATGACCAATCTATAGGAAAGTTGATGCACCAAGAATCAATAATCCTGTTGTTTTGGGTTCCCCTCATAAAACCTTAATGTGTTCCCTGGCTTAGGCATGTCTTATTTTGAGAAGTGCAGCTGCTAGCTGTGTGATATTGGGAAAGTTGCTTTCCTTCTCTAGATCTCCACTTCCTCATCTATAAAGGAGGACTGGACTAGGTCATCTCTGAGGGCCCTTCAGGGTTTAACATTTTGCAATTCAAATTATTTAATGGGGACAATGTTCCCTGTTTGAGTGATGGTTACACTACAAGCCCAGACTTTACCACTATGCAATATATCCATGTAAAACCCTACACTTCTACCTTTTAAACTCATACAAATAAAAAAAAATGATGTCATCTTGAACCATTAAATGTTGCACTACCTCTTCTATACTAACCCCCCCCATCAAAAAATTAAAATCCATTCAGTTCATTTTACCAACTTACTCTCTACTAATAGTACACATCCTTTCCTCCCACTTCTCCCGACCAGAGAAGCAAACTGCCTTTTTACACTCTGTCCATGACATGTGAAAAGAATGACACTAATTTGTTCCTGCTGTTCTTCAGTTTCCCACACAGCATTTGCCGAAATTACAGACCTATCAACTCCACTGCCCAATCAGAACAAGGGGAAGATTAAAAGACAAGTTTGAGCTCAGCCACATGTCGCTGTAAATACGAAATGCAAAGGGGCTGATAATATAACATTATGATCTGGCAATCAGATAGTACTCATTATTCTTTGCACCAAATAAAGGTCATTTATGTCTCTTTTTTGCAGATGGTGGGAGGGAGCGAATAATGTCTAAACCTTCTCTGATTCAGTTTTCATGGAAAGAAAATAAACAAACAAACAAACAAATAAACAAGGGAGTTCAAGACCAGTCTGACCAATATGGTGAAACCCCATCTCTACTAAAAATACAAAAATTAGCCGGGCGTGGTGGCGCACACCTGTAGTCCCAGGTGCTCGGAAGACTGAGGCAGGAGAATAGCTCGAACCTGGGAGGCGGAGGCTGCAGTGAACCGAGATCGCGCCACAGTCTCTTAAAAATCCCAGAGACGTAATTACCAACGGCTCCATTAAGACCCTCTTTTCCCTTTCCAAATAGGACTGACATGTATTCTTTACCAGGTAGTCAGGGCTTAAACAAGGGAAACTATTGCTTTGTTGATGTTGAACGACTGGTGAAGAAAAAAAGCCATGCTTCCCCCAACTAACTTGGCCATGGACTCTGCCTTTCCTTGAGTATTTTGAGTGTTCGTAGACCATGCTGCTCACTGGGACTCTGCTTCCTGGGGCTGCTGTGTGAATCAAATTTGATGGTGTCAGGTAAATCAGTGTACCTACTTTTAAAGCACCAGGTGTATGCAAGGAATGAGGAGGAGCTGCTATTTATTAGGTATGTGTCAGATATGGTGCTCAACATTTCAAATGCACCATGTATTATAATCTTTGAAATGGTGTGAGAAAGGCACTTTTACATCCATCTGATCAATAAGACTGAGTCACAGAGATTAAATAGCATGCTAATGGTCACATATCTAGTAAGTGGTAGAGTTGGGACTCAAAGGTTTGTCTGATTCCAAAGCTTATGCTCTTCCCAATGCTCATTCTGCTTTTTATCAGAGCTTCAGTAGCATCTAACAACTTTATTTGTGGATGTTGCTTCAACAATGACATAGGAAGTTCCTAAAGGAAAATAGCTCTTGTATCGGAATATGCTGACCACTGGTGCTCATTGCAACAACACACAACACTTATTTTCAAAATATTTATTGATCATCTTGTGTGTGTCAAGCAAAACATCACTAACAAAATTCTACAAACAACTCTAATTTACAAATACATTTTTGACTTGTGTTCCACCTTTCCCCCAACCCCCAGGTTGCTTTAGGCCATGTATACCAGAACCTACCACAGTCTTTCTCAATCTTGTATCTCAGAAACATGGAACTTACTCTTTTGCCTACCTGGAACATTTTTCCTCTCAGGCTAAATGTCACTTCATTAGAGAGAACTTCCTTAAACATCTTATCCAATATGGAATTCCTTTTACTCCCTATCCTCTACCATTCTTAATTTTTCTCCATTGTACTTATCATCATCAGATTTGTACGTTGTCTATTTTGTTCATGTATTCCTTGCTATTTAGAACAATCCTTGGCACACATTAAGTACTCAATATTTGTGAATGTATAAGGAAATTATTTTCACCATCGAAGGAGCTTATATTTGCCTATATTAATTATACCATCATCATTTTGATAAGTAAAACAAAATATGTATAATTAGGTTATTGTATAATGTTATTAGCAGTCATCTAAATTAATTATACCATCATCGTTTTGATAAAGTAAAACAAAACATGTATGATTAGGTTATTGTATAATGTTATTAGCAGTCATCTAAAATAGCTTTCTTAAGAGTTATTTTTCGCCGGGCGCGGTGGCTCACGCCTGTAATCCCAGCACTTTGGGAGGCCGAGGCGGGTGGATCACAAGGTCAGGAGATCGAGACCATCTTGGCTAACACTGTGAAACCCCGTCTCTACTAAAAATGCAAAAAATTAGCCGGGCGAGGCGGCGGGCGCCTGTAGTCCCAGCTACTCGGGAGGCTGAGGCAGGAGAATGGCGTGAACCCGGGAGGCGGAGCTTGCAGTGAGCCGAGATCGCGCCACTGCACTCCAGCCTGGGCGACTAAGCGAGACTCTGTCTCAAAAAAAAAAAAAAAAAAAAAAAAAAAAAAAAAAAAGAGTTATTTTTCTTACTGAACTACCTATACTGAAGCTTCTTCTTATTCTTTACATGGCTTCTCATTTAGTAGCTTCTTTAAGTAAGACACTTGAATTACATAGTGGAAACATTATAGATGATGGAATCTCAACACCCCCCACCCCAATTCAGACATCATTACCTTAATTACTCTTTATAAAAAGCTTGACTTTTTATATCTACAAAAGAGACTTTTCCTTCAGAAACTTTCAAGCCCTGGGTTATTGATTACTGACAGCCAGATTTCATAACAGCCTATAAATAGAGAACAGAATGAATTAATCAACTTAAGAGAAAAAGATAAGAGGAGAGGGAGAGGAAGAGAACATTATAAAGTCTTTTAGCTCTTCCAAGGTCAGTACTATAGACAAAAGCTGAGATTTCCTACATGGGAGCTCAGTAAAGAAATACTACAGGCTTGGGTTGAACTAAACATGTGCAGGACCTGTGTGCGAGGCTTTCTAATGGGTGCAAGGTCCCAAAAAACTGATACTGTAACTAGATTCAACTTTTGTAGACTAACAGTATATTATAAAGATACTTGACCCCTGGATGTCTCTTTTAGGCCCATGAATAATGGGGAGTAGTGAAGGTCCCAGACATTGTAAAGTCTAGTTAGTTCTTTGCGCTCTTCATGTATTGTACAAGTACCCACTGCTTAGTCAGAAAATGTGTTCCCCTCCATTGCTTCCTTTTGCTTTTCTTCTTTAATGGAAAGGCCATTCAAAATTTTAACAGCATAGACAAGGTTGATGGACACACTAAAGTATCTGTACATTGTGCCCTTTCCTTCATGTGTAGGGCAGTCTCCACAGTAAGAGAAAGGGTAACCAGCAAACCTTTATTCATTTTTATATCTTTATCTTTATTGAGACACAATTTATGTAAAATAAAGTGCATGCATTTTAAATATATAGTTCTATGTGTTTCGATGAATTTATACACCCAGATAACTGCCACCCTAATTAAGACATAAGACATTTCCACCGCCCGTATAAATTTGCTTATGCCTCTTTCCATCAATTCCTTCCGCCACATAGACAGTCATTAATATGATTTTGCCACTATAGATTAGTTTTTCCTGCTCTAAGGATTTGTATAAATGGAATTATACAGTGTATAGTCTTTCATTTTTTTTTCTTTCACTCAATTTAATGTTTTTGAAATCTACCCGTGTTGAGTATATCTCTAGTTTGCTCCTTTTTATTGCTGAAAAGTATTCTCTTGTATAGGAGTCATTACAAATCATTACAACATGTGGTGTTTTGTGTCTAGCTTCTCTCACTGATTCATTCTTTGTAGAAATGGAGAGCTAAAAGAATTGGAAATTGAAACTTGGGGAAAGAACTTGGGATTCCAAAATGGGATAGAGGCAGTATAGGTTAGGATCTTGGCAGCAGCCAAAGTGGACTATTTTGAGATCAACAGAGTGATCTGTGGGAACCTTCAATTTGAGACATATGCTGAGTTGCAGTGAGAGTATCAGAAGATCTCTATATATGAGGGATATAGAATAGTCATCATTAGGAGATCTGGGTCGTATTACCATGTTTCCCTTGGAAGGGCTGGTCTTGATGCCTCCCCCTGGTAATTGCTGTTGTTAAGCCTCTTGTGTTTCCTGAATGTACTCATAGATTGCATTCTTGAGTTTTACTCCATAATTCTTGAACCAAACCTGCAGCACCGTCGGATGCATGACCATTTTTGAAGCTATTTAGTTCTGAAGGCTTGAGTTTTGGTATGGGTTCTTATTAAACAAGATATTCAACACTTCCACTTGTTTCTCAGTGAACATAATATACTTTCATTGCTTCTGGTGCTTGCCTTTAGGAAGGACCTCTGAGCCTGACATTTAATTTAGATGTGTTCCTATGTTCAAATCCAGTGGCAAGAAGCTAGCAAAATGTTAAAACAAACAAACAAACAAACAAGCAAAAAAATCAAGTAATTTGTTTTCTGTGTGGAGAGATAATAGACCAGATTTCATTAATGATGGAGGTAAAGAAAAAGAAACAGTGAGGTGATTAAAGGGGTAGAAGCTACTCAAAGTTGTTAGTTGAGCCATGTGTCTGGAATTTCAGTTCAAGGATAAGAGCTTCTTCGCTCTAACTACAGTTAATAAGTCTATGACCTTATTAGCTACAAGCTTCACTTTGTGGCTTCAAAGTCATATTGACACAAATGTCTTAAATTCCAATTTTCTTACCCACTCCCCACATAAGATCAATGAAAAATTAAATCTCACAAGTACTGGTTTATCTGTCTTTAAACATTTCCACATATTTGTGTAGAAAGGGTTTGGCTTTGCTTCTAAAAGAGGGAGGGGAGTAGGGGCATATGTGTAGCTCAGGGAAGATAATGGTTATTATAGGCTCATTAAACACTAGAGGGAGACTGAGGCAGCTATCAAAACAACATTCACCTCATCTTAGGTTTGTAAGACCTGCTTTCAAGGAACTATTTGTTTCCTTCTATGTTAAGCAACTATTTGTTCTATGGTATTTTCTGGGGTTTTGGAGTCACAGATTGAGTGGAGAAGCTTCCCTAGGTGTAATGAAAAATAAAAAATAAAAATGACTATTACAGCACTTGGGGAGGCCAAGGTGGGTGGATCTCGAGGTCAACAGATTGAGACCATCCTGGTCAGCGTAGTGAGACCCTGTCTCTACTAAAAATACAAAAATTAGCTGGGTGTGGTGGCGCGTGCCTGTAGTCCCAGCCACTCGGGAGGCTGAGGCAGGAGAACCGCTTGAACCCAGGAGGTGGAGGTTGCAGTGAGCCAAGATCGTGCCCCTGCACTCCGGTCTGGTGACAGAGCGAGACTCCATTCCCCCTCCCCCCCAAGAAAAAAACAAGAAAAAGAAAGAAAATAAAACTAAATGTTTGAATGCCTACAAAGACAGAGGTATTGTAGTAACTGGTTTTATATATCTAGTTAGTTTAATCTTCTCATAACCCTATGAAGTGAGGTTGATGAAACTCATGGATGAATTTAGTAAACTGCCAGAAGTCAAACAACTATGTAATAGTAGATTTGGGAGTGAACACGATCTTTGAATCTAAATTCCACATCTCATCTTTTCTGTACAACTCCCCTGCTAAACAATATGTTTCAATGGATTGAACAAGTCACTATATATTACATACATGTATGAAAATTTTTCATGTACCTCATACATTTGTACAATAAATAAATAAATAAAATCATCTTTTAGAAACTCCACAGTAAGAAAGTGCAACATTAATTTATCAGCAACTATTCAATCCAACTATGTATTTTTTCCAGAGTAGACTATAATGCTTTTTTCAACCCTTAATTTTTATGAGCATAAGTGGGATTCTGAAGGACTACTGAGTAGTTAAAATCAAAGTTGTTGTAAAGCAACAAAAAGTGTAGCTTTTCTCCCCTAATAGCTTTGTGGCATTCAGTGACTAAAAGAGTCTTGAATTTGCTAGGTGAGTTATACAGGAAGTTTCTTACCCCACTTAACCAAGGTCATTCTTCTTCAACCAATTTTAATACCATATATCAAAATAAGATAAGGACATTAATGACTTGCCTAAGGTAAGGCTCTTTTCATTTTTTTGTTGTAGAGGATATCTTAGAGTTATGTATGTTTCTTCATTTTCGACTACTAGAATGCTATAGTTTTACATCATAATATTTCTTGTTTGTATAATCTCTTAAATTCACAAAGCAAAGCACATTCACTTACACTGTCTCATTTCAGCCTTAATTTTTTATATTCATTTTAAATGTCATATATAGAGATATACATACATGAATATCTACTTTTATGTAAGTGTGATCATTACCTGCAGGTTTATTTTTTCCCTTTTCTTTTTTCCTTGGCTCTCATTTCTCTTCTTCTTTCTGTTTCATTAGGTAACCCATGACAAACCATGTCGCCCTTAGGATATATTCTTTGATACTGTTTCATGTTCATACGTGCACACACATATATAGGATTTCGTCATTATTTTTTAATGGGGTTGTACTATGCATAATTTTGTATCTTGCATTTCTTTTTTTATTTTAAAATTATTCTTTATTATACTTTAAGTTCTAGGGTATATGTGCACAACGTGCAGGTTTGTTACATATGTATACATGGGCCATGTTGGTGTGCTGCACCCATTAACTCGCCATTTACATTAGGTATATCTGCTAATGCTATCCCTCCCCGCTCCCCACTCTCCACAATAGGACCCGATGTGTGATGCTTCCCTTCCTGTGTCCAAGTGATCTCATTATTCAATTCTCACCTATGAGTGACAAAAACAAGAAATGGGGAAAGGATTCCCTATTTAATAAATGGTGCTGGGAAAATTGGCTAGCCATAAGTAGAAAGCTGAAACTGGATCCTTTCCTTACTCCTTATATGAAAATTAATTCAAGATGGATTAGAGACTTAAATGTTAGACCTAAAACCATAAAAACCCTAGAAGAAAACCTAGGTAATACCATTCAGGACATAGGCATGGGCAAGGACTTCATGTATCTTGCATTTCTAAGTTAAGAATACTTCTGAGAAATATCTTCGGTCATCTGGGATAACAGTAGTATATTAGTTTTAATTGCAGTCTAATAGTCTATGAATTGGATGTACTATAATTTACTCAGCCTTCACCCAGTAGAGGAAATTATCTAGATTATTCCAGGTTTTTGTTTCTGTTTGACACTATAAAGAATACTGAAATAAACATCCTTGTACACATGCTTTTACTACAATGGAATAAACTACAATGAATGGGATTGCTGAGTTGAGTAAATTAATATTTTATTTCAATAGATGTTTCCAGACTGCTTTCCAAAAATGCTGTAAAACTTCACATTTCCACCAGCAACGTACGGGTGTTATTTGATTTTCAACTTTGTCAGTTTGATGGGTTTATCGTATTACCTCATTATAACTTTAATTTGCATTTCCCTGACTACTAGTGAATCTTTTTGTCTGTTAACTTTTTTGGATTTACCCTTCAATGGGTTGATTATTCATTACCTTTGACTATTTTTCTATTGAATTGTTTGTCAATTTTCTTTCACTTTAAAAGAACTCTGTTTATGTGTAATAACCTTGTGTCTCTTATCAGCATTATACATTTTTGTTTATTATATTTTTGCTTATGATATATTTTACCATATAGAAATTTTGAATTTTATTTTATTTTATTTTATTTTATTTTTTCTTTTGTGATAGAGTCTCACTCTCTTTCCCAGGCTGGAGTGCAGTGGTGGGATCACGGCTCACTGCAACCTTGACATCCCTGACACAAGTGATCCTCCTACCTCTCAGCCTCCAGAGTAGCTGGGACTACAGGCACATACCCCATCCATGGCTAATTTTTGTATTTTTTTGTAGAAATGGTATTTCACCATGTTGCCTTGCCTAGTTTTGAACTCTTAGGCTCAAGCAATCTATCTGCCTCAGCTTCCCAAAGTGCTGAGATTTCAGGCATGAGCCACCGTGGCCAGGCTTCAATTTTAAATGATCAAATACATTTATCTTTTGTTCTAAAGAGTATAGCTTTCCTAGATTTTTCATATACTCTTTAGTTTATAACATGTAGTATCCTGAGTTTTTCCAATGACATGATTGTACTATTATTTTATAAAGCTATAATTAACATACCACAAAATTCACTCTTTTAAACTGTATATCCAATGCAGAAAATTTTAGTATGTCCACAAGGTTGTGCAACCATCACTACTACTTAAGTTCAGAATATCTTCATCACTCCAAAAAGAAATCCTGTGCACATTTTAAGTGACTCCGTATCTTCCTTCACTCCAAGTGATGGTAATCTTTAATCTATTTTCTATGGATTTGGCTATTCTGGACATGTCATATAAATAAAATCATACAATATGTGGCCTTTTGTATCTGGCTTCTTTCACTTAGTGTGTTTTCAAGGTTCATCCATATTGTAGCATAAATCAGTACCTCATTTCTTTTTGTGGCTGAATAATATTTCATTGCATGGATTTTGTTGATTGTTTCTTTGGCAAATTACTTTTTAGTTTGAAGTAATTCCATTTCTCGATTTTTGCTTTTGTTTCCTGAGCTTTGGGGTCAACTCCAAAAACTCATTGCTGAAACCAATGCTATATAGTTTTTTCCCTACATTTCTTCTAGAACTTTTTCTGTTTCAGATCTTATGTTTCAGTCTGTAATCCACTGTCTTGGGTTTAATTACTTCTTTTCCTGGTTTTCTAAGGTGGAAGATTAGATTACTGATTTACAATATTTTTTAAATTTTTAAAATATAAGCCTTGATAGCTACAAATTTCCTTTGTAGCACTCTTTTAGATCCCTCTCATATGTTTTGAATGTTGTGTTTTAATTTTCATTTATCTCAAATTAGCTTCTAATTTTCCCTGTTTCTCCTCTTGTGATCAGAAAATATACTTCATGCAATTTTAATTATTTTAATTTATTCAGCTTTTTGAAACCTAATATTTGGTCTATTTTGCAGAATGTTCCATGTGCACTTAAGAAGAATGTGAATTTTGCTGTTTCTAAGTAGAGTTTCATGTCTATTAACTCTAGTTAGTTTATAGTGTTGCCTAAATATTCTATTTTGTTGTTGTTGTTGTTGATCTTCTGTCTAGTCGTTCTATCCATGATTGAAAATAGGGTATTAAAATCTCCAACTATTATTGTTCTATTGCTTTTTTCTTCCTTAAATTCTGTCAACTTGGTGCTGTTAGGTGCATATATATTTATAATTGTTGCATCTTGTTTGTGGGTTGATGCTGTTACCATTATAAAATATCCTTTGTCTATAGTAACAATTTTTGTCTTAAAGTCTGTTTTGTCTGATATTATATATCCACTTTACCTGTCTTCTGGTTACTCCTTCAATGGTGTGTGTGTGTGTGTCTGTGTGAATATATTCAATGGTGTGTATGTATGCATTACTTGTTCACTCTCAGACTGTTTGTGTCCTTGAATCTAAAGTGACTCTTGTTGAGAAGAACAGTGGTTACCTGGGTGAGGAGTGAGAGTAAATGGGGAGATGTAGGTCAAAGCGTATAAATTTGCAGTTATACAGGATGAATAAGTCTGGAGATCTAATGTACAGCATGAAGACTGTAGTTAATAGTTTTGTATAGTATACTGAAAAATTGCTAAGAGCATATTAGGTCCTCTTAGCATGCACACACCAAAGGTAACTATGGAAGGTGATAGATAGGTTAATTTGCTTTACTATGGTAATCATTTCAGTATGTGTATCAGGTGATAGGTTAATTTGCTTTACTATAGTAATCATTTCACTATGTGTATCAAAACATTACTTTGTATACTTTCAATACAGGTTGAATATCCCTTATCTGAAATGTGTAGTACTAGAAATGTTTCAGATTTTGAATTCTTTTCTATTTTGAAATATTTGCAGTGTACTTCCTGGCTGAGCATCCCAAATCTGAATATGTGAAATCTGAAATGCTCCAATTAGCATTTTTTATGTTTTTATGTTTTTTGAAAATTTTGTGGGAATATTGTAGGTATATATATTTATGAGGTATATGAAATGTTTTTATACAGGTATGAAATGCATAATAATCACATCATGGGGAATGGGATATCCATCCCCTCAAGCATTTATCCTTTGAGTTACAAACAATTTAATTACACTCTTCAAATTATTTTAAAATGTACAGTTAAGTTAATATTGACTATAGTCACCCTATTGTGCTATCAAATAGTAGGGCTTATCAATTCTTTCTAACTATTTTTTTGTACCCATTAACCATCCCCACCTCCCCCCATAACCACCCTCACTACCATTCCTCTGGAAATCATCTGTCTACTCTCTGGAAATCATCTGGAAATCATCTGTCTACTCTCTATGTCTATGAGTTCAATTGTTTTGACTTTTAGATCCCACAAATAAGTTAGAACATGAAATGTTTGTCTTTCTGTGTGTGGTTTTTTTTTTTGTTTGTTTGTTTCACTGAACATATGACCTCCAGTTCTATCCATGTTGTTGCAAATGACAGTATCTTATTCTTTTTAAAGGCTGAATAGTACTACATTGTGTATGTGTACCACATTTTCTTTATCAATTTATCTGCTGAAGACACTTAAGTTGCTTTCAAATCTTAGCTACTGTAAACAGTGCTGCAACAAACACAGGAGCAGATATCTCTGTGATATACTGATTTCCTTTCTTTGGGGTATATACCCAGCAGTGGGATTGCTAGACCAGATGATAGCAAAATTTTCAGATTTTTGATGAACCTCCAGATTGTTCTCCATAGTGGTTGTACTAATTTATATTGCCACCAACACTGTACAGGGTTCCCTTTTCTCTACATCCTTACCAGCCTTCAGTGAGCATTTTATTTGAACATCATGTCAGCACTGAAAAAAAATTCTGATTTTAGAGCCTTCCAGATTTTGGGTTTTTGGATTTGGGATGATCAACTTGTATATACAATAAAAGCAAATATATAAATAAATATGATAAAGTGTCTCCTGAAGAGCTGTGTCATGTTTTTATTCACCTTGCCAATTTCTGCATCTTAATTGGACTGTTTAACGAATAAACATTTTATGTAATTACTGATAAAGCAGGATATATATTTGTCTTTTTGATATTTATTTTTTCATATGTCTCATGTCTTTTTAATTTCTCTGTTCTTCCATTAATGTCTTTTTTGTGTTAAGTAGATAGTTTCTAACGTATCGTTTTAATTCTCTTGTTTTTGCTTTTAGTATATTTTTTATTTACTTAGTCATTTCCCTGGGGATTACCATTAACATCTTAATTCATAACAATGTTGGTTGGATTAATGTCAACTTCATTTTAATTGTATACTAATTGTTTAATACTATTTTTATTAGATTTTAGAGTTGAAGTTTTGCTGGGTTTAATAAAATGGATTGGGAAACTTCCATTATTTTCTATGGCCTGGAATAATTTACATAACAGGAATATTTAATCTTTAGGATCACATAAAACTTCTCTGTAACTCCTGTGGTGCTGAATGAAGCTTTTTTGAAAGGTAACGTATTTGTCACATTTGCCGAGTTCCTCTCTGATAGCTGATCTATTCAACTTTCCCACTTCTTCTTGAATTGATTTTGGAAAGGTTTTCAATACCGTTATCACGGAGTTTGATTATTTAGTTTTTGGGGATTATGTTTATTTTCTTATTCCTACTCTTCTGTATTTTGGCTTTTTCTCTTTTTTCCTAAAACAGAAACATAAAAGGTCATCCTCTCCTAAAACAAACAAACAAAAACGCCAAACTTTACATTTATTTGCCATTTCAATTGTTTAAAAAGTATCATTCATTTTTAGCTTTTATCTCCTCCTGTTTTCTTAAAGTTTGGGTTTTTTTTTTTTTTTTTTTTTTTTTTTTTTACTTTTTGAAGGTAAATAAATTTATTTGTTATATTTTTCTCCTATGATGATGATATTTAAGGCTAAGTATTTTCTTTTGCCTGCAGTTTTCAATGCCTTATAGGTTTTATTATAAAGTGTTCTCATTTCCATGCCTTCTAAGTATTTTATAATTTCTCTTTTATATCCTCTTTAACCCAAGACTCATTTAAAAATCTTTCTTAATTTGCTTTTCAACTAAATTAGTTGAATCTTATTCTTTTCATTCTAACTCATTAGATTTTTATGTTCATCTTTTTATTTCTAATAGTGTTAAATTATGATAAAAGACTGCAGCCAGCCGGGCGCAGTGGCTCAAGCCTGTAATCCCAGCACTTTGGGAGGCCGAGACGGGGGGATCAGGAGGTCAGGCGATCGAGACCATCCTGGCTAACACGGTGAAACCCGTCTCCATTAAAAATACAAAAAACTAGCCGGGCGAGGTGGCGGGCGCCTGTAGTCCCAGCTACTCGGAAGGCTGAGGCAGGAGAATGGCGTAAACCCGGGAGGCGGAGCTTGCAGTGAGCTGAGATCTGGCCACCGCACTCCAGCCTGGGCGACAGAGCGAGACTCCGTCTCAAAACAAAAAAACAAAACAAAACAAAAAAGACTGCAGCCAGTAAAATATTTATTTATTTATTTATTTATTTATTTATTTGAGACAGAGTCTCGCTCTGTCCCCCAGGCTGGAGTGCGGTGGTGTGATCTCAGCTCACTGCAAGCTCCGCCTCCCGGGTTCAAGCCATTCTCCTGCCTCAGCCTCTTGAATAGCTGGGACTACAGGCACCAGCCACCACGCCCAGCTAATTTTTTGTATATTTTAGTAGAGACGGGGTTTCACCTCGACCTCCCAAAGTGCTGGGATTACAGGCGTGAGCCACTGCTCCTGGCCAAAATCTTTATTTTTAATTGCATTAAGGTTTTCTTCGTGGCCAAGTAGTTGATCTATTTTGTTAAAGTTCCATGGGCATACTACAAAACGTATTTTCTCTCTTTGAGAGATGTAAGTTCATATAGAAAGGTAGTGAATCAAGCTTGTTGATTGTTTCCTTCTATTACTCTAACTTCCTATTTTTTTGTTTACAAGAGCTGTTTTACCTGAGAAAGGCATATATTATTTTCCACCCTCATTTTACTTTACCAAGTTTTCCTTTTATTTTTAATAGTTACTGTTTTACTTAGTTTTGTGCGTACTAGTTTGTGATTTTTTACCATTGCTCAACATCCTCCTAGTTCTGTCTTGTGCATTAAATCTCACATTCCTCTTGTTTGATATTTTGATTGCCAGTTACGCTTTTTCATTTTATCACTACAACCACTGCAACCATAATGCCTATGTTTTGTCTAAATTATTTATTGTTTTTTGTCTTAAGCTGTACTGTGCAATACAGAAGCCAGTAGCCACAGGTAACTATTTAAATTTAAGATAATCAATTAAAATAAAAATTCAGTAACTCAGTCTAGCCACATGTCATATACTCAATAGCCACACGTGGCTAGTGGCCACTCTACTGGACAGCACATATATGGAACATTTCTGTTATCACTGAGAAATTCTATTGAATAGCACTACTATAGAACAGGGATTGGCAAACTTCCCATAAGGAGCAAAACAGCAAATATTTTAGGCTTGACAGGGCTTGTTGTCCCTATTGCAGCTACATAGCTCTGCTTTTCCCATAAACCAGAGATAATACATAAATGAATGAGTATGGCTAGGTTCCAATAACATTTTATATATGGATTCTAACACTTTAATTTTCTATAGTGTTCACATGTTATGAAAATTCTTTTTTTAATATTTTTCCACAATTTAAAAATGTAAAAAGTTTCCTCGCTCACAGTCCACACAGAAACAGGTAGCAGGCCAGATTTGATCTGTGGGCTGTAGATTGCCAGCTCTTGCTTTTTAGCCTGTTATAAAATTTCACTCAAATTATGTCACTTTGATTTTGAGTCCTCATTAAGCATTTTAAACATATTCCCAGTCTGCCTATCCTAATGTATATATACCAATTCATATCATAATAGTAACCATCTTCTTTTTCAATTCATTTACAGAATTGGAAAGATAAAAAATAATATTTTTATTTTAGTTTAGTTTAGTTTAGTTTAGTTTTTGGGATGGAATCTGGCTCTGTTCCCCAGACTAGAGTGCAGTGGCATGATCTCAGCTCACTGTAACCTCTGCCTCCTGGGTTCAAGAGATTCTCCTATCTCAGCCTCCTGAGTAGCTGGGTTTACAGGCGCCTGCCACCATGCCCGGCTAATGTTTGTATTTTAGTAGAGACAGGGTTTCACCATGTTGGCCAGTCTGGTCTGGAACTCCAGATCTGAGGTGATCTGCCTGTCTTGGCCTCCCAAAGTGCTGGGATTACAGGTGTGAGCTACCGTGCCTGGCCAAACATCATTATTTTTTCTTTCCAGAAACCATTTTCTGTGGTGCACTTGAATCTCCTTCAATGCTCTTATTTCTTATTCAAATTTTTATCTGTCCCTTTTAATAGTTTTAGTTCTCTAAGCATGTATTCAGTTTGTTCTGCCTTATCTTCCTCTCTCTGGCTTCTAGGTACCCTGAGATAGTGTTGTTACTTTCTACTGTCAGCTCGTTAGGATTTTGGTAGATGGCATGTCCTATGTGTCTGTAGTCCTATAGTGCATGCAAAGTGCTCTCTATCCCTGTAAGTCAAGAGTATGGAAGTACATAGGGCACTAGTCTCCTCCTGAGGCACTTGAACAAATTCTCTAGACTCTCTTATTTCCTTGTTATACTTCCTGTCTCAGAAAGGAAGGACTTGGATCACTTCTTCACTGTCTTTTCAGATTTTTAGGAGGCAGGGTGACTTGACAATCTTATGCAAGTCCAATATCAACCTTCTCTACGAGGATTCATAAATCTGTAAAAGTCAAGGTTTACCAATTTACAGTCTTCACCTAGAAGTTCCATGATAATCATTTTCATACACTCACACAATGGGCAGGGAAGAGATGAAATCCTGTATCACTTTTCTCACTAGGACCTAAGAAAGCCCAAGGCCTTATTTGCACCCAGTTGCCCATGGGCACTATTACCCATTTGGTTCAGAAAAACAAATAGCTTGTAATTGGGAATTAAGGGAAAAGGCGTAATGTTCAGTTCACTATATTTTCAGAATCTCCCTCTCCCAAAATTTAATTAAACAGATCAGTTCATTATCAGAACATATGTCTTTATTATATGCACAGTCTCGTGCACTCTAAATAAAATTTTTATCTTTCAGAAACACAAGATGGAGTATACTAAAAGTGACTGACAAAAAATCAATTTGAGGTTGATAACTGAGGATGAATTCAGGTAGTTCTATGGAATATATTACCGTACTTATCCTAATCTATGTTGTACAAATCATCTATTAATTATATTAATTAATTCCTTGAGTATGATGTAGTTAGCTCGGAAAGTAAGCTAGTCCAATCTTGTTTCTTTGACAGATGAGCAAACCTGAGACCTGAAGCGTATAAGTGATTGTGATGGAGCCAAGATTAGAAACCCTAGTCCCATGATCTCATTGTCATCCCCTTTCTACTATACTCTTCTGAGAATGAAAATTGTCAAGCCTCTCTAGTTGAATGGGCAAGCCTCAAAAATCATTTGAAAATTAAATATTTGTCAGTAAAGTAATAGCAAAGAAGGGTTAATAGAATTGCATAAGCTATCATCATTTTAGATTATAAAGAATATAACTCCTTCTTTCAAGATGTATTTCCCATGTCATGATTATATATATATATATATTTCTATACATGTGTATATATATGTATATATTGAAGTCCTAGCCTTCAGAAAGAATCTGTTTATGCATATACCAAAGAGATTGCCATTATATATAAATCAACCAGCAAATAAACATGTGTACAGAAATAAATTTTATGTATGTGAGAGACAGTCTAGGAGCTAAATTAACAGGTACAAAATGTATGACATGGCTCCTAACTGAAGAGAGTGTATTTTCTAATTGAGGGTCGATATTATAAAAGTAAAAAACAATCTAGTCTGAGACTCCATACCATAAGTGACAGTGAGTGTTCTACATACTAAGCTTGAAAGAGAGAAAGAGCTCTGTTGGCTGAAGACATCAGAGGCTTCATGGAAGCAGCGGAGTTTGAAGCCATCCTTGAAGGAAGAATATAGCTGGGATAACTATGTAATTTGTTGTTCAAATGAGTATACTTCTGAGAGTGAAATGAGGCATCGTTAATAATTACATTAGGGTAACGTGCAAACTGAGATTGTCCCAGGTAAACAGGGACAGATGATCTCCATGTTCATAAAGGCAGAAAGGAAGGTTCAGAGCATTCCAAATTAGAGAAATGGTTTATAAAGGAAAAGACAAAGATAAGAGTGAGTTGAGTGTGTTCTGGATACAGAAAAGGTGGTTCATAATAAAGAACAAAGGAGAAAGAGGATTAGAAAGTGCCTTGGATGTTAGGCTAAGGAGTTTTATTTTGTTCCGTGAAAATAAGAACCATTTAAGCATGAGTGATTCTCAAAATATTTAACAATCACCATGTCATGGGCAATAACAATGAAAAGACTAAAGCCATAACAATGTATAATAGCTGAATATCAATTGTGCATTTAAGTTTTTTTGTGCAGGAAAACTGCAGGACGAAATTGACATTTTAGAAAAGTAAAAATGGCAGTGATGTGCAGAATCAATGAGAAGAGACAAGAGTAGGTAATGGCAAATTAGTAATACCCTGGTAGTGAATACTTTAGGCTTTCTAGGACATATGGTCTCTGTTGCAACTATTCAATTCTGCCATTGTAGTCTGAAAGCAGCATTAGTTAATATGTAAACAAATGAGTGTGGCTATGTGCCAATAAAACTTAATTTACAGAAACAGCAAGATGGATCTGGCCTGTGGGCCATAATTTGCTGACCCTTGAACTACAGGTAGAGATACTGATTGAATGGCAATTTCAGTAGTTCAGCCTTTAGCGAGGGCTAGGTTTGTCAGAGGGAATCAAAAAATAAAACCACAAATATATAAAATAAACCTCAAAAATATTAAATAGTTGTAGTTTACTGGGTAATTTAGGCAGAAGTTTATTTTTAGTCGTCTGAAGAGCCAAATAATTGCAAACAAACTTTTCACTTCTGTTGTCCAAATCTCCCCTTTGCTTTCTCTCCATGAACACAGTCCTAGCCCTCAGAAAGGATCTGTTTATGCATATACCAAAGAGATTGCCATGAATAAAAGCAAACTATGAACCCAGTCACTTAAACAGATGCCATATAATCAGTTTAGCTGAAATTTTCACTACAGTGGATTTTGAATCCAATTAGGATAATGAAAACGCAACTACAAACAAAATGAATCAATATATTCAGAAGGGTTATTAAATACCAAAAATTAGCCAGAGAAGGTGAATGAAATATCTGAGAAGCTAAGTCATGTAAGGCATCTTGAAACAAAGACCCATGGGAATAGTAATGCTATCTTTATCTTTTCGTGGGGGCTGGGGGGGTGCAGGGCGGGGTGGGAGGGAAACCTTTTTAGGTCATTAGGACAAAAAAATCCAGAAACTCCCAGGAAGCTTTTGATGTCCTCAACTCACAGAGCATTTTTCCTCTATTAAGCAGGAAATAAAAGCATTTTATTTTATTTTTGAGACAGGGTCTCATTCTGTCACCGAGGCTGGGGTGCAGTGGTGTGATCTTGGCTCACTGCTACTTCCGCCTCCCGGGTTCAAGTGATACTCATACCTCAGCCTCCTGAGTAGCTGGGACTGCAGGCATGCACCACCACGCCCGGCTAATTTTTGTATTTTTTGGTAGAGATGAGGTTTCACCATCTTGTCCAGGCTGGTCTTGAACTCCGGACCTCAAGTGATCTGCCTGCCCTGGCCTCCCAAAGTGCTGGGATTACAGGCACGAACCACCGCACCTGGCCTAGTAAAAGCATTTTAAACACGACTAATTGAGCATTATGTGACATGAAATTAACTGAAAAAAAAAACTTATTTATGAAATGCTTGATGTGGGCAAATGGAAATATTTAGAGGACAGAAAAAAATGATATCATTGAGACCTGATTGCATGCAAAAAAAAAAAAATGCAGTTGTCAAATGACAGTTAAGTGTGGCTAATGAAGTTAGTGGTAGGAAGGAGAGAAGGTTGACACAAGAGACTCTGACAATAAAATAAGTTCATTAATTATCCTTACTCAACCTGGATCCAGTGGACATCTGAAACTATCCCCTAAGACGTTAGAGCATCAAATCTTTATCCAGTTGTTTAGTCATTGAATAAGCAATAAGTTGAGGAGATGTCAATGAGACTACACCAACATGGTACCAGAACCTCTGTTCATTTTGGTTAGCTCCCTCAAATAGTTGGTCCTTTTATGAGTGGGACCAGGGGATCAAATTGCCTTTGGTGTATGCTAAAGTTCACCATGTTGGCTTTATTAAATTGACTGGCTGTATCATCAATTTGACTAGTTGGGTAATTTGGTGGCCTATATAGATACAACCTATATTCTGACTTCATCGTTTAGGGTAGAAAATGACTGTAATAAATTATTAACATCAAAAAATAGCTCTCTTATTCCAGTTCCTTATAAGATTCCAAATATCACATTTATGTACAAAATGGATAACAATGACTCACAGCTAGTTCACAGGCAGCAAATGTAGAGGGTCAGATGAGTAATCTTAAAACTGAAAGTGGAGAGCAATAGAGGAGTACAGGAAAGGAAGACAGTAAACTTTTGATGCAATTCTTGGCACAATCACTATGTAAGTAATGTTTCTTTTCCTGTACCCTCCCTACTCCCCTCCTGGCCTTGGTAGGTGACAGGCTGATCCATTATAGTACACGGTGCCAGTGACTAATAATAACTTTAAGGTACTGCTTCTCCAGAGGGTATTTGCATTTTAAGAGGACTCTGGGGGCCTAACATAAAAGAACACATCTCTAAAGGGAGAGTTTCTAGCACTGTAGTTAGTCTGTAAAGAATTTAGGGCTACATGAGAGGTAAATCTACCGAGGGCCTCAAATCACGTCGTGTTGGCAGACGCCTACTCTGGTTAAGTACAAATTCAGTGCAGAATAATAGAGTCATGGTATCTACCATACCAGGATCAACACTTTTAACAAAGGTTAAAAATATCATGTAACTCAGCCATTCTTAACTCTGGATGCATATTAGAATCATTTTGGGGCCTTTAAACAGTAAGATGCCTGTGACCTACCTCCACAGATTCTGATTCTGATTTTATTGGTCTGGAGTAGATCATAGGCATTGGAATTTTCAAAAAAACTTTCCAGGAGATTTTAATGTGCAGAGATATTTGAGAAACATCCACCTAATTCTAGATTCTTAATGTTGGAAGAGACCTCACAAGTCATGAAGACCAATCTCTATCTCTATGACAATCTTGCCAAGTGCTTGTTTACTTTTTGCTTGAACATCTCCAGGGAAAGCATTCCTCCAGGAAGCTCTTCATCTTTAAACATGATTGTCATCATCAGCTACAGCCAAGACAGTCTTCTGGAAGACAAGAGAAACCATGGGAGTGTCTCTATTTTTGAAAGCCAATGACAGATACACCACAATCCTCAGTAACCAGGAATCAAACAAATTCAAAACAAATCCCACAAAATCCTTTCTGACACAGTTGCAAGAGAGCAAGTGGAGGGGGCAGAAAGTGAGTTTTACCATCAGGAGTTCAAATAAAAAGGGTACTTTCGGCCGGACATGGTGGCTCATGCCTGTAATCCCAGCACTTTGGGAGGCCGAGGCGGGCGGATCACGGGGTCAGGAGTTCGAGACCAGAGTGGCCAACATGGTGAAACCCTGTCTCTACTAAAACTACAAAAATTAGCCAGGTGTGGTGGCATGTGCCTGTAGTCCCAGCTACCCGAGAGGCTGAGGCAGAAGAATTGCTTGAACCCGAGAGGTGGAGGAGGTGGAGGTTGCAGTGAGCCAAGATTGCACCACTGCACTCCAGCATGGGCAACAGAGTGAGATTCCATCTCAAAAAAAAAAAAAAAAAAAAAAAAAAGAGAGAGAGAAAAAAATAGGTACTTTCATGTCTGTCTATTCTCATACTGCAACTGAAATGGTTATTTGCTCATCATACCTAACAAGTCCAAATGTCATGCATTATAATCAGGGCTAAAAAGATTTGAAATAGATACTGGCTTAGAACAATGTTTTCCAACCATGACTCTGTAGGTGATCCATCTTTTAAAACGCTTTGCGCCTGTTTCTTTTCCCTTCCACTCTTTAGTGATAGCAGTTGGAGCCTAGCTCCTGAGACTCTTACCCTGTTTCCCATCTTGTTATCCCTTACTTTTGGGGATCCTGATAGAGGATTTAAATTGTTTACTCTTCTATAATGGTATCTTCTATAGTATGTTCTATAGCAAACCAGCACCATGGAATGTTCATAATAATTTTTTCAAACAAAAGTTTCTGTAGTCAAGTTGTTTGGAGAAATGCTGGGTTAGGCAAAATTAGAACTGATTTCTTTATTGTATGACTTTTTGGAGAGTTCAATATGCTAGTATACTTGTGAATCTCTAAGAGGAAATTGCAGCATTTTCCAACTTGGACTATGCGAATCTTTTAAAATGAAGCAGCAGCCCAGGACTAGTGTATTGAAGAACATTCTTCAGGAAAGCAACCTGGTCATCACTATAATCTGGTTTAAGGAATATTTGTTTGGAGAACAGGATCATACGTGGGAGGAAACTTGGTGCTGAGAGGTACTTTGTCCCTTTTCTTGTGTTTTATATACAAACCTTTAATAGTCTTGATTTTTTCCTCTACCAGAAAGGCCTCTTCAGCCCCTCTAGCCAATACTGATCTCTAGATCCTCTTTAAATTCTTAAGTGCTCACTGGCTATGGTGCCCTTGTCCTAAATACTGAATAATGAGTGTTTTTTCTGTCTAAATGTTTCATTTTTCTTCACCAAAAGAATAAGTTCTTTTAGGAAATAGCAGTACATTATTCTTTCACATATTCCACAGTAACTAGCCGAGTGCTAGCCTTAACATTTTTAAAATTTATTAAACAAATATTTACTGAATATCTACCATATTCCAGTCTTGAAAGCTAGCTTTTCTTAGTATAGTAAAGCCATGTGTCATTGTAACCAAACTTCCCAGTTAATCCATATTCCACAACTTCCTCAAGCCCACCTCCCCTCACTCTAACACCCACCTCTTTTACAGAGGATTTATAAGAGTTAAACCATACAAAATTGCTGTTTTAGTTTGTTCTTACACTGCTATAAAGAAATACCTGAAACTGGGCAATTTATAAAGAAAAGAGGTCTAATTGGCTCAAGGTTCTGCAGGCTGTACAGGAAGCATGGCTGGGAAGGCCTCAGGAAACTTACAATCATGGCTAAAGGCAAAGAGGAAGCAGGCACATCTTGCATGGAAGGAACAAAAGGAAGAGCACAAAGAGGGAGGTGCTACACACTTTTAAGCAACCAGATCTCATGAGAACTCCCTCACTATCACGAGAACAGCAAGGGGGAAATCTGCCCCCATGATCCAGTCAGCTCCCACCAGACCCCTCCTCCAACACTGAGGATTACAATTTGACATGTGAGATTTGGGCAGGGAGACAAATCTAAACCATATCAAGGGCCATTATTTTTTATTCACAAAATTGGCAATTTCCATTTTTATATGGTTTTTGAAAAACTTACCAGGTGTATTAGTCTACTCTCATGCTGCTAATAAAGACCTACCCGAGACTGGGTAACTTATAAAGGAAAGAGGCTCAATGGATTCACAGTTCCACATGGCTGGGGAGGCCTCACAATCATAGTGGAAGGTGAAAGAAAAGCAGACTTACATCTTACATGGCGGCAGGCAAGAGAGCTTGTGCAGGGGAACTCCCATTTATAAAACCATCAGAACTCGTGAGACTTATTCACTACCACAAGAACAGTATGGGAGAAACCACCCCCATGATTCAATTATCTCCACCTAGCCCTGCCCTGGAAACATAGGGATTATTTCAATTCAAGGTGAAATTTGGGTGGGGACACAGTCAAACCATATCACCATGCAAGGGGTGGTCTGCCCATAGGTCACCCCCAGCCTAGCCTCCTATACTTCCCTTATGTCCCTTGTTGGCTATTGATTGCTGATGGCTCCAGAGATGATGACAGGAGTGCTCTTGTTCTCAATCAGCAAGGAGAGCTTCTCTGGCTGTCACTGTTAGAACTCTCAGGACACCTCGGACTACAATTCCTTGAGTTCAATTCCCAGACTATATAGAGTTCTTACTGTACCCTTATTTGCCTTCACTAAGACTGCTGATATCCAAACAGCTCCTTTCCTGGGACTGGTTGTCACACTATTGTGTTGATATACTCCCTGTGATACAGATCCTCAATTCCTGTGCTCAGTTTCCCTGTGTTTTCCAACAATTTGTTTATCCCTGTCTGGAATCCCCAACCAGGACCTATTTGTACACTCAGACTCTATGCTGCTCTCCTACTTACATTTAGCCTTCTGGGCCTTGATCCCTGACCTATACCTCTACCTATGCTTGACCTCCAACTAATCTGGACCTCTGAGTATTGTCCTCAGCTTATATACTGGAGTTCGGAACTTTACCTATGCTCTATTCTGTTTCTTCCGATCCCTCAGGTACTGTTCCCAGCATCATCCTTATTACTTACTTTGATGTGGGAATAGGGTCCCCAATGGGCCTCTAGTCAGATTACTAGCCACAGGCCCACCATCCCAACTTGACCCCTTGTTCTGGCCTGTTTTTGCTTGCCTTATTTTTTGAGATTCCCTGAACCAGGCATGATAGTCATTAGACTTTTTTAAACCAAGACAGGAATTTGATTTAAACACTTTACCAGGTTTTCCAACATCGATATTTGAAGAAGGAGATTTAATGAAAAGGTATGTTTATGATGATTTATCATTAGGATAAAAGTCAAGATCCAAAAGCTTGTATACAGTATTGTTCTGTTAAAAAAATACATATGTGTGTGTCTCTCTCTCACATATGCACGCACACACACATACTTGCATAGAAAAAATGACTGAACGACTATATATAAAAATATTGACAAAGATTTTGTTTGAATAATGGGGTAACTTTTTTCTCTATTTTTAAACAATTTATAATGATTATGTTGTATTTTTATAATTTTAAAAATACCTTATTTTAGGTAACATTTTCTGACAAAAATGTTGTGACTGTGGTCATCATTTTAGTTTCCTTGCTGTGGCCAAAGACATACTCCCCCTATCTATAATCTCACAGCGCATCCCAGCATGCATTTGGCTACCATTGTCTTCAATTTCTTCTGTAAGCACATTTATCCCTGGGAGACGATGGCAAGGAGCCAATGATGAGGGAAGGGCATACAGGAAGGGAAGGAAAATCTTATCAATGGACTCAAAAGCTGTTTTTCCTGTGAAGACCAAAAAGTCATACCCTCGTGACACCCCCTTTTTAATGGAAAAGGTACAACACAAAAATGCTTGAAATTGGAGTCACAAAGAATGGCTGGGGTTCAGGGATTGAGAATATCCCCCTTTAGTATGAAATACAGATTGGTGTCTTCTCTGAAGCAGCAGATACCATTTGGCAATCACAATGAAGGAATGGGCTTACTGAATACTTTGGATGTGTGTAAAGCACTGAGGTATGCTGTGAGGAGGCCATGCAGTAGAAACCATGTGTCTTAAACTTTAGCTAGGAGACATAAGACGTAAACCTATGTAAGGTTTACATATAGATATATAGATGTTAAAGGTCATCATGAGCATGAGAACCTACACAAATGCAAGGGAGTTGCTACTAGTAGTTTTTAGTACAGAGGTTCTCACTAAGTTCAATAGACATCTGAACCACTGGAAGATATTGAGGTTCCAGACTCACTTCTCAGAAATTGTTCTCCAGAAAGTTTGAGGTAAAACTCAGCAACCTATATTTCGGTGATTTTAGTGCTTATTATCTATGAACTACACTCTGAAAAACAGTAGAGAAAAGCTAGAGACAGATAAAAACCTGTCTGAAGTCTGGTTTTGCCATTTACTAGTTATATGACTAAAGAAAAGTGACTGAAATGCTCTGAGCCCATTTCTTCCTCTCCAATAGAGATAACAAGAACCTACCTCAAAAGGAAGAGGTGAGGAGTGAGATAATTCATGAAGAGCTTCAAGTACAAGACACATTCAACAATTTTTTTCTTCTACATATACCATCAAGATCATCATCAAGGCATATGCTAACTGTGAAAAGCAGGACAAATATATGATATGCTATAGGAGTTGCAAAAGGGGAGAAATCATTTCTTCCTTCCGGAGTGGTCGAGAAACTCTAAGCCAGGAAAGTGCATCTTGAACTAAGTTCTGAAAGGATAAGAATGGTCTGGCTAGGTGCGAATAAGAAAAGATACACAGAGATAGTATAGGAGTCAAACTTGACTTACTCACCAATTATTCCAAGGTTCAAGCCTAGAGAAAAGCAGACCACAAAATCCAGGTGGACTGAGATACAATTAAGAAAACATCTTTGGCAAATCGGTAGCTGAAGTGAGATGGGGAACAGGAACTCTGAGACCTTCTATTCCTTTAACCAGATACTGCCACTAGGACCAATTGCACTGTTTAGGCAGATCTGAAAGCAAAATTGTGTGCTATATAACTGAGTGGCTAATCAATCATCAAATAAAAAAGCCACAGAATCTGACCTCCATTGAGATATCTCCAACCTAATGAAGGGATGGAGATACAAGGCTGGGTAGTCCTGCAGGACTTTTGGGTAGTTCCTTATCCAAACATCAGACTATAATTTTTCTTATAACTTTATACTATTGAGATTACAGGTTTGGCATCTAAGAGATTCTTTGTTCCCCAAATTGTTTTCCTGTAATTAGAGTAATTGTGACAGCACATCCCTTGCCTCATACAGTCTCATAAGCGAAAAGTTAAGTCATATATTTTATGTAATATACAGATAGGAACCAGGAAATGTTTTCAGAACTTTGCTTTTCATCAAGATATAACTTTCCTAAATTCTAAGTAGAATCTTACAGAGCAAGCATAAATAACGCCTAGAGATACTTCGGTATATGTCTCACTAGCTGATATTAACTCTTTTTTTCTTTTGAATCCTGGCCTTCGGTTTTTATTTAAATGTTCTATTTCTGATTAGACATGGCCTCACAATTAGTTCAGATGCTAGAATTTTGTTAGGTTGACTCCCAACTGATTCCTTTAGCAGTTAGGCTTCTCTTTCTCTATCCTTGATGAGTGATATGATCGCTATACTTTGATTGCCACAAATTAAAGGAATAACCTAAATTTGTGTTTTTTGTGTTTCATATCATTTAGGTGATCCTTGATATTTCTTCAGTCTCATTTTCTCATTTTTTTCCACTAACTAAAAAAAAAAAAATCAACAAACTAGTAAACAGACAAACACACACACACACACAGAGAAAGAGAGAGAGAGAGAGAAGGAACGAACCACATAACCATCTTTTTCATAGTAACAGAAACCTACCATGATTGGATTGTTGCCATCAGAAAGTGGTACTTTTCAACTTTTCAGATAGACCCAGCATCTGTATATACTGTGTTCCTAGAGACTGCATGGGTCTTAAAGTAATTTCCATATGGCAAAATCTTAATTGTGCATGTGCTGATCCATGACTATATGTGTTGGTGCCTTTTCTTCTGTTTGATCATGGAAAGAAACCAAGGATCAAGTGGTTAAAGGCAATTAGAAGTGAAATGAAGTCAATGTCCTGAATAAATAGTGTGGTGGAGACTATGGGTCATACAAGAAGGAGGATAATATCTCCCTGTGTAATTTTTCAATACTGTCACTACTATTAGCTAATATATAAAACATTTACCACTGCCAGACACTTTTAGAAGAACTTTAAATATAATATTTACTTCTATAATTCTCACAACATGCTGCACATAATAGTTCATACTATTAGTATCCTTATTTTAGAAGTGAGGAAGTTGAATGACTTGCTTAGGATCACATAGTAGGTGGTAACACTCAGATTTGAATGTATGAAGTCTGCTCGAGAGTCCATGCTCTTAAATACTACACTACTTAAAAAAGAATTGCATTCAGTTTAAACATTTACATACAATGAACTATAAAGAATATATGATGGGTTCTGATACCAGCTTGTAGGTTTTCCTCCCTACAGAATGAGTGTGACTTTGTTTTGGTGTCTGACATTATTCTTACCTTTCTCTGAATCCAATTTCATGCCCCTTTTTGCTTCAGAATTCCTTATCACTTGATAACCAGTTAAAGATGGAGCGGAAAGCCTTTTATTCTTTAAACAAGGAAATTGGTTGTCTAATCAAGAAGAGGTTTTGGTGTGCTGTGGGTTAGAATGTCCAGAAAGGGAAGACAAATGATTTTTAAAAATTAATCAGCAAAAAATACAATATTTAGTGTCTTAGAATTGAAGGTAAAGTCATTTTCATGGCTCTGGCTACCACCTTTGCTGCTTTTGTGGGCAACTGTGGAATTGTTTCATGCCTCCCATGGGCCAACAGTTCTATTTCTTAAATAGGGCAATAGACTAAAGTGTGCATAGTTTTGGTATCAGAAGTCTAAAGCTGGAGAGACTGAGGCATAGAAGGGGGAATTACTTGAGGAAGCATTGGCCTTTTGAGGGGATGCAGTTGCATAAGGGAGGCAGCGCAGCATTATAGTATGGGACATGGACTTGGGGCCAGGCTGCTTGGGTTTGAATCCAGGCTCTACGACATACTGGCTCCATGACAGTGGACCATTCGCCTAGCCCCTCTTTGCCTTAGGTTTCTCAACATTAAAATGGTGATGGCACTATAATAGTACCTAACCTACCTCATTGGGTTGTTATGAAGATTAAATGGATTAATATTTGTAAATCCTTTATGTGTCTGTCACATGATTAGTGCCACATAAGTTTTTATTAAAATAGAAAGATGGCCCCATAAAATTGGTTTTCACAGCTGTTTATTACTTAATTTTTGCTCATTATGTAAAGAGTTGTCTTTATGTGTTGGTATAAATGGAAATCTCTGCGTCTCTAGAATATTGCAAGATAAGTTGTTTAGTGTTTTAAAAAGAGAAACCTTGCCTTTCTTAGCATTTTCTTCCTGCAGTGATTATGGATGACATTAACACGATAGCATTTTACTCCAGTAACAATTCCAGCTGGAACACTACCGTTTTTTGTTTTGAGCCTCAGTGACAAATCCAATCTTGTGACAGAAGGAAAGTAAGATGATAGGTGTGAAAGCACTTTAGAACGTTAAGAGGGCCTGAGATTCTGGTGCCAAAAACTCTTTGAGGTTCACCCTTTGGAGATGTCCAGTTTTCAAGGGTTTTTGCCCAGAACTATAAGTGTGAACTCCTAAAACAACAATGACAACAGCAATAACTACTACTACTACCAGTAATAGTGGTAATATAAATAATCAACACTTTCTATGTTCTTACAATGTGCCAGGAAATGTGTTACTGCTTCACATGAATTATTTCACATAAATGCTTCTTGAACGCTGCTGTTTCTGCTGTTAAGTCTCTGAGAACTGGTTTGTTCCTTTTCTTCATCTGGGATGAAATAAGCAAGACTTCACAAAAAATAAAGTTGGGTTCTATTTGCTTGACAATGGGGAAAAAAAGCTATTCCCCTCTCCTTTCTCTACTTCTAAGTTGTTTTAACAACACTTTGAATTATTAATTCCTTATATAACCTTGGCAAAGTAGGCATTTTTAATGACAACTTCATTTTAATGATCCAGAAAAAAAGCATCCCCCTCAAAGAAATGGAAGGGAGACTAAGAGGAGCAAGAGAACAAAAGGAAAGGAGGGAAGAAGGACTAGTAAGGAAGGAGAGACAACTCTACCAAAGTGATTAGAATGACAGGCTAGAACATAATATCATCAGTATTTAGGACATGTATATTTTTTCTTTTTCTCATTTTGCGTTAGAAAAGGAGAAAAGGCTAGAAGAGTGAGTAAGCTCTGGGGTCAAAGAAAAGGACTAGAACTTTTCTTTCATGCCAACAAAAGTCATCCTTTTTGGGCCCTTGCTACTTCTCCAAGAGTTGAGCTGCTGGATGGGCCACCTCAGAAAAGCCTTACAGAGAGATAGTGAGCAAGATGTGGCCAGAACTCCAGGATGTTTAGTTTTGTCTGCACTGGGGTGGGATGATCCTGAGGATGAATTTGATATTTGTCTGGCAGGCTGGAAGATGACCTTGAGTTAGTTGGTGAACCTGAATTTCACAGAAGGTGCCAGCCGGCTTTGGCCATGTGGTCCCATCCTTATATGCATATTTGAATCTTTTTATCTCCTCATGAGCATTTTGGTCCGCTTATTCTGTACAGCTGGAGAACAGACCAGGAACAGAATAATATCACATTTTAGGGCACTCATTTTCAGACTGTTTAAATTTACCTCATGTAGGACAATGAGAATCATCTGTTTTCCCTTAAATCTCAGCCATAATCCCCTAAGCCATTCACAACTAGCTGGGAAGGTGCCCATCAAATGAGGACTGGATCTCAATGTTGATGTTACCACAGTAGCCTTCTGAATACACACAGAGTTCATTTATTGATATGCAGAGTGCTCATTGATGTGTACACAGAGAGTAATTGAGATGATAATTTAAACATTGTTATAAACACTTGTGGGGGAGATTTTCCTTAGCTCCTGCACAAGTAAGCCAGTCCACAGATTTCAGGCTCCAAATTGAGAGTCAAGAAATTGAGGCATAGCAAGCCGTCTCCTTTATGCTCAAAATTCATGCTACAGACCAACCCACAGTCTTCTGCTTTTGAATGTATTTCCTCTAGTCCAGATTGATTTGTAATGCATTTTCCTCATCCTTTGCCTTAGTGCTAGGATTCTTAGGTGAAAGGTTGATCAGTTGCAAAGAATAGAATCCCACTTAGGCTAGTTCAAATCACAAAAAGGATAGTAATTAAAAGGATAAAGGAGAGAGGGAAGGTTCTGGAAGAAATGAAGTGAAGAGAATACCACATTGTGTGTAGAAAATAGGCAACTATATTATATCAATTAAATCCCATTTGTTTTGCAGGGGGAAGTGTGTGTAATATGATCTCTTCTTTGAGTATGTTTTCTATTCTACTGTTTTCTCTTTACAGATTAGCTTTCTCTACACATGCTTCTCAGCTTTCCTATAGCTTTAGCTTGTAAGTAACTTTGTCTTGCCATGGCACCAACTCTGACCCAACTCTAGATGATGTTATAGCTAACTAATTTAGTCACCATGTCCAAATAATTATCTTAGCCCATTTTATGGATTGGTAAACCCTGGATCATATGTTCATCTTAACCCAAAACGTGTCCATTGTCCTTTGATCAGGGACCAAGATTACGTGAACAATTTCAAAAACTGAAGCTTTCGCTAGTTGGCAATTCATATCTACTATATATGCCACTCGTAAATGTGAGAGAAATAAAAGTCTGCCATAGTCAGTACTCTTTTGGTGACAGAAAGCACAGTTCAAGCCAGTTTAATCAAGGCAGGGAAATATATTAGATTATGTATACACAAGTTTCAGGAGTACGGCTGACTGGAACAGAGAATCCAAATGATATCCTTAGAAATCGCTATCATTTCTCTGCTCTGGTTTTGTTTTTGCTGGAAGCCATTTCCAACAAAGTGATAAAGAAAACCTTCAGCACCTCTAATCTTACTTTCTACTAGCTTAACTACTTCACCAAAAAAAGAGCTCCTCATCTGTGTTGATTCCAAGTGTCCCAGAATTTTCTTTGATTCAACTGATTTGGATCATCTGCTCACTTCCAAGCCGATCACTGTGTCCAGGAAGATACTGTGCTTTTATTGACCAATCCTGGGTCATTTGTCTATTTCTCTACCTGGAAGAAGGGATTAAGCCAACAGGAAGAGATAGACTCTTTAACCGGAAAAGAAGATATTGGGCAAAATGATAACTAATGCTTAAGCATGCTGCTTTGATAGCAACTTTCCTAGTACATTATCTGTATGCGCAAGAGGCTTATATATTGCTGTACAAACAACACTGATATAATCAGAGCATTATGTTTGGCTACTAATGTTATGGCTAATTACCTCAGTTTGCCTATGCGTAAATTAAAGGGCTTTTACTGGACAGGCTTGCTAAGGACCTTTCAAACACTGACATGCATGCTAGTCTCAGGTTCTCAGACTGCAACCACTAGAAAGAATATAAGGCAAGTATTTAAACATTTACTGATTCTTAAGTTCAGAGCCCCAAAGTAATAGACAGTAATTCAATCTTTTTTTATAAAATAAATACTATTCAGATACCTTGAATATGGGCTTTGTGCTTTAAATTTTTCTTCGTAGTTATAGAAACGGGTTTCTACTGAATCATCCAAAGTTATTTTCTTTTTTTTTTTTCTTTCTTTCTTTTTTATTTATTTATTTTGAGGCAGGGTCTCACTCTGTTGTCCAGGCTGTGGCATGATCACAACTGACTGCAGACTCAACCTCTGGGGTTCAGGTTATCCTCCCAACTCAGCCTCCTGAGTAACTGGGACTACAGGCATGTGCTGCCATGACCAGTTAACTTATATAAATATATATATATTTTTTTTTTTTTTTAGAGATGGGGTCTCACCAGGTTGGTCAGTCTGGTCTCCAGCTCCTGGACTCAAGTGACAAAATCACTTTCAACCAAATTAGAATGCATCTGTGAAACAGGTGGTCACACTTAAGTGACAGATACAACATAGTCAAAGTCAATTTGCCCATTTTGTAGAATAGAACTTTATGTTTTAAGTGACTGAAAACACATCTCTAATTTTATTTATGTAATAAAGGAAATATGGAGGGGCCCATATAACTTACAATTCCAGAGGTGAACAAAGCTTGATACAACAAGCCAAACAATGTCATGACAACCCAGTCGCTCTACATCTTTCTACTCTGACTTCGGTAGTACTGGTTTTATTTTCGTATTCCACATGGTGGATACGCGGCAGCTCTAACCTCTGCCACATCATAGTAGCAAAATGGTGGCTGCCATTCTGGATCTCTCACTCTTACTATATTATTTAGGGAAAGACAGATAAATTTTTCCAGTAGTTTCTGGACTTAGTCCTTTTCACTCTCCATCACTGGTATGAATTTGATTGAGTGCTCATCCTTAAATTAATCCCTTTGGTTAGGGGAATGAGATTTGCTGATTCATTTAGGTCAATCGGTGCCCATCGCTGGATTTAGGGGATAGAATCAACCCCATCCAAACTATACTGACTTAAAGTCAAAGAGAAATGAATTCCTCAAAGGGTAATCAGTGCATCGTGGCTGGAAGAAGGGAGTACAGTTGCTGGAAAGGCACATAACACATGTCTATTTTTAGCTAATGAAAACAGTGGGTCTATAATATATCAAGCCTTCAGAACTATACCTTTTAATTAAATATGTTTTTAAAAAAATCTAGGATGATACATTAACAATTTTTTTGTGGGGGTACGTAGTAGGTGTATATATTTATGGGTTACATGAGATATTTTGATAAAGGCACAGAATGCATAATAATCACATCAGGGTAAATGGAGTATCCATCATTTAAAGCATTTGGTCTTAGTTTTTGTTATGAAAAATCGAACTATGCTTTTTTAGTTATTTTAAAATGCACAATAAATTATTGCTGACTATAGTCACTCCGTTGTGCTATCAGATGATCGATCTTATTCATTTCCCACTTTCCACCCCCTGACTGCCCTTCCTAGCCTCTGACAACTATCATTCAGAAATGTTTTATTTTTTAGGTAATGGAAATAGCTTTACTTTTCACCACCTCCTCGCTGCACAATGACTCCTTGGAAGATTGTGTACCTTCTCAAGTACTTTCAATTATAAAGATAGCTATAATTTGAACATTCCAATTAGGAAGTAGGTAATCTCTCTTTCTCTATTCCTAATGGGTCTTCCACCCCTTATACTTTCATTCCCCTGTCTCTTGGGATTCAAGAAAAATAAGCATCATTTTTTACTTAATTGGTGCTTCTGACAATTCTCTCTTGGGTAACTCTGGCTGCCCGTTGTGACAGGCATTGAAATCCAGGCTCTTTAATGAAGCAGGTTTGTAGGTTCCCTGAAGCCACTTTCCCAGGTGCCACAACACCACATAGTTTTCTGATGTAGGCAATATATGCTCCTGCTGACTAGGACTAATGGACATTTTGAAAGCTACAATTTTTCAAATGGGAGCAGTAATTTATTAAATTAGAATGAAGTTCTTGTAGAAATATGGAAAGGCCCAGAGGCTCTTACATATACTTAATGCAGAATAATCATCGTAATAGCAATCGCAAGGATGAAATATTGGTTACATAAGCATCCTGTTTTAACTCTTCTTTCACATGAGTTGTATACATAAGCCTCTTCTGTCTCAGGCTCACTGTCTGAACCTCATTGTCTCATTTTAGATATCTTATCACTTACTCATCTTTTTACAGATATGGTTCTACTACTGAACCTCATTCTCCTTTGACCTCTTCTAATACTGATTCCATTTCTCTAGGTCCTTTTAAATCAAATTGTGGATTTGAGACACAACAATTTTTTGAAGTTCCAGATCCACTTATCCTTCCCTGTCTCAGGTTTCAAGTCCTAGATTCAGTTTATGGGCTCAGTATCAAGACCCAAATTCATAGTATAAGGATTCAAACAAAAGATATGTTATTTAGGAGTGTTAAAGTATAGGAGAATAGAGCACAAATAAGAAATTTGAGAAAACCTAAGGCAACACAGACCCCAGGCAACCATTGTTTATATTGCTTACCAAAGGACCCAGATCAGAATAGTCCTAAGAATTCTTTCAGAACATAACATATCTAGTGTTTATTTTTCTTTTTACTTTGACTCTGTTTATATTCACTTGACAGGTCTTTGAACTTTTTGTCCTCCTTCTTCTATCATCATACTGTATCACTACATATGCCTGCCTTCTGTTGTTTGATTCTTTTTTGAAAACTCATTTCACCATTTTTCTTTGGCCTCTTGTTCACAAGAATATTTTGGCACGCTAGTTTATCATTCCATTCCTCTCAGTAATGTTGTGGCATCTTTCCTACTCTATGCTTCTGAAAAAAATGGAGAAGCAGCATTTCATTAAACCTGATAGTCACAATGAGTCATTTAAGATAGTTATGAAACTCAATTCATAATCGTATGTCATATTCCAAGGTCCCTGGAGTTATTTATGGCCTAGGGAAGCAGAGTACTCTTTGTGTTACAGAATAGAAACAGAAAAAAAAATTTTAAAAAGAAAAAAGTTTCATTATTTTAAATCAAATCAACTTTGAGTTAGCCAAGACAAAGAAAGGACACATTCATAGCACTTCACATAACAAAGAAAGAACACATTCATAGCACTTAAACACATACACACACACACACACACACACCCTTACACAAAAACTAAATCCAAAATTTGCCTGACAGTTTTTTTTCCCAATTGCACAGGTATTTCTTTCTCTAGGGAGAAAATTCTTCCCCAGATAAGTTGCTATTACAATTGGGGAAAGAGCACATGTGTTATATGCTACCACAAACGTACACACACATATACACAATTAGCAACAGTTTTAGTTGATAGCTTTAGAAGAATTCAACTAACAGTCTCTCTACTCCTATTCTTGTTCCTAGGCTCTCTGTTTTTAGTCATTCCATGGTTCTTACTCCCACTGCCTCCTAATCTTACCCGTGGGGATAGATAACTTTTACAGTTTACTTGTTGGTTTTAATCTCTAAAAAGTCAAACATGCTTTTCATCCTTTTTATTTCAAGACTGAGAATTCTAGGCTATGTTAGGATTATAATTTGACAACTTCCTCTTCAAAAGCAGTTCCAAGAGTTTGCTAAAAGTGACCCCATGGACTTTATGGGATTTCTTTCTTTCCCCTCCCCTCTGCAATGCAACCTCTACACCCTCCATCTTTTCTATCCAAGAGAGAGATTCCTCTGCCAAGTCTGGACAATCTCATGGAATGTCCTCCATGAGAAGAGTTCAGGTCTCGTGAATGTGTGAAGACTTTAACTCCTTGATCTCTTCTTTTCTTGCTTGCTCTCTTGCTTGCTTGCCCTCCCATTTAGTTATAGTGGCTCATTTTGGTTAATTGAAAATTCTGGTATCAGGAGGTTTTATCCCAAAATAGGAGACTTTACACCCCTTCTTAGCAACTACGATTTCAGCAAAAGAGGATGGCCCTTCAATTGGAATTGACTAAATTCTTTCTTTCTTTCCCTATTATTCAGCTTCAACAATCTGCTTCTACCAATAATAGATGCCACTCCCAAATGTTTATAGACTCACTTTTCCCCTTCATAGGTATTATCAAAGATCCAGGGAATATTTGCAAGACACACATCTATTCAGATACCTTTTATGCAAATATTCTTCTAAGAAGTTATTCAGATATGACCCTGAAATGACAGCTACAATATCTCAGCTAATACTTCTGTAATGTTCCCAGCAAAGCCATGGGTCTTGCAGTGCACCAGCACTTGAATTTGTTCATTCATGCAATGGATAGATATTGAGCTCTTGCTACTCTTCTGGATGCTGGACGTAGAGAAATGAACAAGAAAGGTGTGGTTCCCCTCATTATAGAGCTTTCGTGTAGTGGTGGAGATACACAACAAACAAGTGAACAGATTAATAAGATCAATTGTGGTAATACTAAAGACTAGGAAGAAAAGAGGATAACATGCTAGAAACTGGGCAGAAGTAGAGGTTTCCTAACCATCCATTTTACAATGAATGGTTAAAGAAAGTCTCTTTAATGATGTCTTTCTTCAGATCTTCATGTGAAGAAGACTATCATCTGAAGAAAGACTGTTTTCAGGCAGAGGGAACAGCTTCAGTATGGATAAGCTTGTGGTGTTTGAGAAAAAGAAAGTTCAGTGCAGCTGGAGCAAAATGACCAATGGAGAGAGTAGTAATAAATGAGATTACAGAGGTGGACAGGGGAAGCTTCTGTTGAGGCAAGTTTTAGATAAGGTTCATGATAACAAACATAGCTTGAGGGTCCACACAGACTAAGGTGACTATTACAGTACCCTTCCCAACAGACTCTCTCAGTTCCTTACCCACATCTAGGGTAGGCAACCATCCTGGTTTTCCTGGACTATCCTGATTTTATCAGTGAAAGTTCATGTCCTAGGAAATCCTTCAGCCTTGGGCAAATCAAGATGGTTAGTTATCCTGTGACATATCGGACCCTGCCCCTAACATGCAGAAATACCATCCCAAGGTCTGAGCTGTATCTTCCCCAAGTTTGTATGGAAAAAGCACAAAGTGTGCTCTGTGAGTGGCCTTCCCTCCCTTCTCTTATTTCAATACGCAATTCCCCTTTCTCTTTTCCCACGGAGGAGGCAGAGTTATCTGATCAGAAAAGGGTAAAGGTGGGAGAAGAAGAGAGTTTCAGTCTTAAGCAGAGATCAGTTCTGAAACAGCCTTTGTAATGGGAACACTTGGAAGTCAATTAAAAACAATAGGAGACTCGCCGATTGTCTGAATGAATCAGATGAACTGGCAAAAGCCCAGTTCATGCCAGACAGCATGACTTGGAAGTGAACCAGCAAGTTTCTGTGACCCTTCCCATCTGCAGGGAAACGAAGACATACATAATCATTTCTTCCGATTAAATGGTTGGAGGGTCTCCAGGGTAAAGTGCTATCTGCATTGACATTAAGGCCCAGAGGACAACTGCTTTTAAATTAAGGGCAAGAGGGAAATTATTTG
The DNA here is from genome assembly GCF_024542745.1 of Macaca thibetana thibetana. Classification (NCBI taxonomy): domain Eukaryota; kingdom Metazoa; phylum Chordata; class Mammalia; order Primates; family Cercopithecidae; genus Macaca; species Macaca thibetana. Next base: position 107,903,292 of record NC_065598.1, read on the forward strand.
GGGAATGGTAGGGTCACTTGTGAGATAAACTCCTTGCTTATTCTGGTATCACATCCAAGAGTCCATAGCAGTTTGCCAGTTGGTATCACATCCAAGAGTCCATAGCAGTTTGCCAGTTGAACACAGAGGCAGAGAGTCTTGCATACTCATACTTATGCCAAGAGAAGGACCAGTAGTAAGCTTTTGATTTTTCCATCTAGAGTATAACCATTTGGAAAATATAAGCAAGAGACAGAAGTTGAATCACAGCTTTTCTACAAAAATAGACACCTATTCCCTGTTCAATTACACTCTGTGAAATGCCCTTTAATTTAAGATGCTCCTGTTTTTGCTACTATTTTTTTAAAATAAAAGCTCATTATCTGAAGCACCATAACCTTCAGCACCATTGACATAAATATGACGCACTCTCCATATTAAACACAACTTTTCAGCAGCTCGAGGACTGACCATAAGCAGGACACTGAGGATGTGATCACAGTGAGATACATAGTCAGATGGTGACCCAGAGGCTGTGATGTGGGGACGAGATTTTTGGAGGGATGGATGAGGAAAGAAGGGAGCAAAATCATTTCTGATTAGTAAGGCTCTTTGCTTTAGTTAACCATTATAGGAGCACGAAATATCTGTTGTTTCAGAAGCATTAGTGTCAACCCAAGTGTTCCCATCATGCAATACTATGTGTGTCATAGGGAGTCACTTAGTCAGGACTTGTTGAATATAATGGAATGGGAAGAACGTGGGTAATGGGAATCTACTTTATCTAATAGCTGCAGAGTTAATTTTAGCAGATATTCTGAATTCCTCTCAAAGAAGTAAAGGACTTGGATATTTTTCTTCTGTGGATTCCCTAGCCCAATAATGTAACTACAGTGAGACCATAGAGGCCATTGCTTAGGTGATTGTGTGGTTTGGAGGTACCCCCTCCACAACAAACCCTCTACTCCCCATGAGAACCCATTCATAAACATGAAGTCTGACTGAAATTCCAGTATCCCAGATTTATTTCTCCTGCTTAAGGCATCGAGGCTTTAGGAATTGACTATTTATATATAACCATTCTGAAAGTCCTAAGACTCAATCCAATTGTTGGATTAGGCCTCAGAATCCTGGTACAATTTAGTAACTTAGAACTGCATTTCATCATAACATCTCACTGAGATCTGGGAAACTATGATGGATCTTTTTTGACTGGTGGGGGTGGTGATGATCATGGGAGTACAGACAGTAAAGATCAATCCAAAAGCATGGAGCATTGCTGAGAAGAAGAGGAGGAATGGCAACTCTGAGCAGCTATAGGTCTAGAGGTTGGGAAGTAATAGAGAGCAGAAGTAATATTGAGAGGTAAGAGCAAGATGAAGAAACAGAAATACTAAAATGACCAGCAGATAGGGAAAATATAATGAACTAGGTTAAACAAAGTCTGGATTTTCCATTGGTATGGACTAATTAATATCCTACCACCATGAACGTTTTTGACACAATACATTTTCTGAATTCAAGTCATTGCTGATATTAATTCAATTCAACAAATATTTAGTGCATATTTAGAGTGTGTTACACACTGTGGTAGGTACAGGTAAACCATTGTGACAGAGCCCCTAATGCAGCTTACAGTCTGGTGAAGATTTTTTGTAATTGCAATTAGTGTGATAGAATATACGATGGTGGGTAGTCAATTGTGTAAAGGAGCATGGAGTAGGTGCCTAACCCAGTCTTTAAAAGGGAAAAAGAAAGCCTTTCAGAGGAATATACGTCTAAGTTGATGCCCGAAGGATCAGTAGAAGTATACCATGTGGACATGGTGGGGGTAGAAAGAGAGTTCCGGGCAGAAGAAACAACATGTACAAAAGTCCGGAGGCCAAACATATTGGCACTTTCGAGGAACTGAAAAGCAAAGCAGTCTGGTTAGAACACACGCTGCAAGACACAAAGAATGAGAGATTAGGTTGGAGAGATAGGCAGGGGCTAGATCATGAAGAGTCGTGTTAATGTACTTATACTTAATCTTAAGAGCTGTAAGAAGTCAATCATTTCATAAAAGCTTTCCCAGATCACCTGGGGTCAGAAACTCAACTTATTTCTACTAATGCCATTCCTCTGGCTAAGAGAGACTCAGTTATGTAAGGGTCATAGATTTGGGTTTTCAAACCACCAAAGTGGAATACTTTTTGACCAGGTTACTTAAATAAAAGACGTTTGTAGATTCCCTAGGAGGATCACGTGACACAAACTAGAAAGAGTTACCCAGAGAACCTGATGATGATATAGAAGATCTATCTAACCCACACACAGGCAAATTTGTTCTATAATAGCCCTTCTGACTTGAATGCCTCTGATTCTTGACCTAGACCTTCTGCCTTTCACTTCTGTGCTCTTTCTGTAATCCCATGCTGCCTGCCCACATAGGCAATGGGCCCAACTTCATGCCCTTGGCAAAAGGTCTTACTCCATTCTCTTAATCTTTGCTATCTTTACCCAGTCAACTGAACTCCGGTTAAGGTCCTCCCACCCTGCTTATTCATGCCAAGTGCCCCTTTTGATCCCAGTCAATGCTACTTGGTGGGCTTCTCTGGTTGTTCTGTCTCTGGGAAGTTTCTGTCTCTGGCGAAGAGCACTTACTGAATTAAAGACCTTACTTTTTTCCTTCACTTCAGATGTCCTCCTGAAAACTTAGATTCTGCTTTGAGCTGTGGCTTATAGTAGCCCATGGGCATTGTCAACTTCCTGGGGGAGCCAGAAAGTCATCTCTCATTTGGCCATTAATATCAGTAAGTTATGACAGTTGAGGCAGTGTGATTGGATGGAAGGCAAATGCCCATTAGCAGATCTGAGCTTTAGTTCAGCTCTGCCCTGCTCTGACTGTGAGACCTTAAGTAAGTCACTTATTTTTGCTATGCCTTTGTTTACATTTGACTAAAAGGAAATAATAGATGTGAAAGTACTCTGAAAAGTAGAAATGTTCAGGAAAGATAAAGTAATAATTAGTATAATCACCATCATCACCATCATTATGTACAAGCCTGACATATGCTACACAGATCATACACTCAAATACATGCATTGGCAGGTGGTTCCTCACAAGCTCTGTATGTGCCCCAGTCCCCTCCCTGCCTAGAAGCTGCCCGCAGGGAGAGATGAAACGTGATGCAGTTTATGGCAGAATGTGTGCTCATGTAATTCAGTTTCTCCACCTGGACAACTGTTCTGCTTTTTGGGGTTAAGTATTTGTTTATTGAATGGCTTATTTTATGAATATGCTAGGCTGCCTTTCCAGGCTTTCTGACACACATTCCTCACGTGTCCTTGTCTGCCAAATTCTTCTTTTGTAGGTAGCCCCCCTATTTTTTTGTATCCACACTCCACAAATTTGTGCAAACATCAAATATGTTTGTGTTTGCAGCATGCACAGACAATAAATAAGTAACTGTTTTCTCTGTGTGTACTTGATAAATATGACCACAGTCTTTCTTCCTTGGTTGTGCTCAGAAGTGGCAAATGTCAAGTCAAGACTGGAGGCCCAGTCTAAGGCAGCTTTGACCAGCCCTGTAATAGAATCCTGGGAGGTACATTCTGATCTCAGCAAACAAGGCATGGGCTCTCTGCTACAGGGATAATGAAAATGATAGACAGTCACCTTGGAGGAAGCTTCTCCCGCCTGGAGCGCAGTTGAAAAGCAAGGAAGCCGTACAAAGAGCTACTAATGGTCAAAATAGCTGCTACATGCCCTAAAGCTCATGTCCTTTACACAGGGCAAAAAATGCACCTCTCCATCTTCACCCTATGCCAATATAGTTTAATTCCCTAAACAGTTCTAACATAATTGGCCACTTCCTTCCCCTGTAAATAGAAGTTTAGAAACAGAAAAATAGAAAGAGAACAGAGCATCAAACTTCCCCACTCCTATTGCTAGGTTATTAGTGTCAATCATGATGATAGCTGCAAGAAATGACACATGAGTTGAAACTGATAACTAAAAAGACCCAAGAAAAGAAAACTTCAACTGTTCAAGACTTGTGAGTGCTAGAGAAAATAATAATACCCGTACTATTCGTTCTTAAAGGCATTATTGCATGAAAGCACCACACTGTGCTTAATGATGGCATTAAGTCATCAGGAAAAAAACTTCTAAATTATATTAGATAACTTCTGTTTTAGGAAGCCTAAATCTCTATCACAAGTTTTTTGTTTTTATACTTTTAATTTTATAAGGAGGCAGCATGTGAAAGTAAACAGTATGCTGAAACTCAAAATATCCCAAGTTTCTTCCACTGATTATTTTATTCATCAAATATGAATTAAGCACTCTGCTATATGCCAGGCACTGGGGATCCAATGGTATAAAAGACATAGTCCCTGTCATGGTGGAGATCACATTCTAGTGGAAGAAACTGACAAGGGAATGAGCAATTAAAACACAGAGTGATCAAGGGATTAACAGGGTGCTGAGACACTACACAGGAAGGGACACTTAACCTGGACATTCAGGGAAGACTTCCTGCAGGATATGATGTCTAAGTTAATAAGTTATCCAGACAAAATTAAGTTGGATTGAGACATTCTATGCATAGAGCATATCATATATTCTAGTCTGAAAATGAAAAATAATTTGGCATGTTTGTGAAAATGCTAGTAGTTTGGTGGTAAGGGAAATATAAACAAATGCCAGTTAATTGGTTAAGATGTTGGACATTTTTCATGAAGACAGTGGGATGCCATTGAAAGGTATAAACTTACTGAATAACATGAATTAAATTTATATTCTAAAATATTTACTCTGACTACACTGTAGAGAATCGATTAGAAGGGGCAAGACTAGAGACAGGTAGTATGATTGGGTGGCTGTTTTAGTGATCCAGTGAAAGAAAATGATAGCCTGGTCTAAGACAGTGGGTGTGTTGATGAAGAGAAGGTGGATTTGAAAAATGTTTTGAACATGCCGTTGACAGAACATTGTGAACGTCTGGTGAGGGAGAAAGAAGAATCAGAGATAATGCCAAATTTTCTGGCACGGACATAAAGTATTAATAGATGACGGTAGTGCCATTTCCTTTGGTAGTCACTATTTAAGCACAAACTAGCCTTGAAATCAAATTCATTTTCCTCAATTGTAAAATAAATTTGAACTAGATAATTGGTTCTCAATATCAGGGATTTCAGTTCCCACCCCTACCCAGGATACTTGGGCAATGTCTGGAGACATTTTGGTTGTCACTTCTGGGAGGGGGTTACTGACACCTAGTGGACACAGGCTAGGGATGCTACTAAACATCCGACAATGCATAGGATAACCCTTTTCCTTCAACAATGAATTATTTGGCACCAAATGTCAATAGTACCAAGGCTATAAAATCTTAGGCTAGACAACATAAAGAACTTAGAGTAAATAAACTCAGAGACCTCTTCAAAGCTTATGAATTGACAAGCTAGAGTGGTTATTTACATTTTGACACTTTAGGGGATAAGCCTTAGTGGCCTGGAAGATTCTCTTTTGTGGACCAAATTGATAAATGAGGTATTATTATAATTCACCAATTAACAATAACCAGATGTTGATATATGTGGTCCCAATAACCTAAGTCAGTTTTCAAGAGTATGGGGATGAATTGTACACTACAAGTACTTGGAGTATGTATGTGTGCACATGGCACTTAGAGTGCATCTGCAAACTTATTCTGATCTTCCAGAGACCTAGAGTGCCTCTTGCCCATATTCTTTTTGGCCAGCATGCAATGTACCTACATATACTTTGTGACAGCAAGAACATGTGAGAAATGATGAGGGCTGGTGGCAGCCCCTGCCTGAGCTGTCTCCTGAAATTATCCTGGGCACCAGAAGCCCTACTTATGTAGCTTTAGGCCCCATGTATGGAACCACAGGCAGAGCACTACAGAGTATTCACTCCAGGTAAAGACATTTTACAATCTTTTGGCATTAGGGTATAGCTTAAATTGTGATAGGTGCTACTTTCTCATTCTGTACTAGGAGACACCTTTCCTGGGGGTACGTCTCTCCCCCTCAGACTTGGACTATCCAGGGACTTCCAAATGGTAATGGAATTAAACCTCAGACCATCTGTAGAAGACTATGGAGTTCCCATTCAGAATCTTTCATAATGTCTGGGCAGTGGAGTCCTTACCTTAGGCCTTCACAGCACATAGTAGGAATTCAATAAATAAGTGTTTGTTGAATGAATGAATAAATGAATGAATGAGATCCCTATACTGGGGGAGGGGGGCAGAAGAAGGGGGGGAAAAGGAACCCCTGAGTTTTTTGGAAGAGAAAAAGAAGACAAATCTACTTTTTATTAGCAGATATTTAGAGTGCCCACTATGTGGAAGCACTATTTGAGGTGCTTAGGGGTTTTGAGCAGAGCAAATCTGACTTATGATTTAATGTTATTCCTTTGGCCAGAAGCTAGAAGACCAGCTAGGAGTCTATTGCCGTAATTGAGGCAACTACAATGGTGGTCAAAACCAGCATGGTAGAAATGAATGTGTTAAGAAATGGATAGATTCTGGGTATTTTTTGAAGGCAGAGCCAGCAGGATTTCCTGATGGATTGAATGTGGCTGCAAGAGTGACTCTGAGATGAGAGACCTCTAAGGTTTTTGACTTGAGAAATAGGAAGTATGGAGTTGCCAACAGTTGACATGAGGAACGTTGTGTATGGGTTGGGAGTTTAGTTTTGAACTTGGTTTTAAATGTGTATTTTTTAATATGTATTAGACATTCAACTGAAGATATCATTAAGGCAGTTCGTTATATGAATCAAGTTTGGAGAGTGGTATGGGGCGAAGATGTGAAAGCCATGAAACTAAGTAAGATTATCAAGGATGAGTGTAAAGATAGAGAAAAGAACCAAGAACTGGACCCTGGGGGGCCACAACATTAATAGACAAAAGCCTATCATTTGACCAGAGACTAACCCTCTCTGCCTCTTTTTTGTGGAGTGATCGTAGCAGCAGCCCCTGCCCCCAGAAGCCTCCTGAAAGAGGACTGGGAGTATAGAGTCTTTGTTCTTTGGACTATGTCCCATTTTGCATTGCTCTCACAGCAACAACAGCTAAATCCTTCATGTGATTTTAAACCTCAAGAGGTTACTTGGTTATACATATTTATCATTTCTTCCAGGCTAATATAATGATTATTAATCCCAGCCAAATAAGAATCCATTCTTACAAGTGTGAGAAGACTTTTTTATCTGCATAATTCATATGCAAATATTTTGAAAATCAGTGTGAAATGCAAGCTGCCACCTGTCAGTTTGCTTTTTGCAAGGAAGGGAAAGGCACCATTGTCCCTGAATTTTGAGAAGAGCAAGCATTCGCCTTGCTCCATGCATCTTCATCTTGTTGTTTGCATGCTGAAAGGTTCATATTGTAGGTGTTATTTTAAGTAGAAGATCCACATCCCAAGTTGTTGCACAGTACTTATCATCACTAAGAAGCATTCCTTTCTTCCTTTGAGGCCACCCTTGTACACTTTCACTCCTCTTGGGGTATAGGCAGAGTTTATAGCATTGATTTCTAATTGAGGAGTGGGAAAAAGAGAAGCAACAAATGTCAGAGCTGAAGCATTGCTCTGAGGTCATCATGTTCCCTGCTCTGCCTCCCAGATAGGACTGCACCCAGAATTGGTCCTAATTCCCTTGAAACTGTTCAGGTATATTTCATATTGGTCCTGGCTCTGCAGGGCCCAAGTGAATCAATCATGATTTCTAAGCTCCATGGTTCTGGTGACAATGGCAATTCACAAGACAGGGGTGCAGAGGTACACTTGCTTTCTAAGATAGTTTTCAGCCTGGAATGTAAGTACCTTTGAGGGTACATGAAGATATTTCAAGGGATATTTAGACACAGTTTTAAGAAAATCAATTATCAGATTCTTAATTTTCAGTGGTATTATTTCTTAAAATACATCTGTAGTTGGAGGGTCATACCAGTTCTTCTCTTGCATATCTCCTGTCAATGTCACTCTTCAATTGCTTTCTCTACAAAAGAAAGACACACCCATCATCCATTCTAAATCTTACTATGATGCAGTCTATCCTCTCATTACTGTTACAGAAAGCAGTATTCTGATGGAAGACCTGTTAAGAAAACAAGTCAACCTTGGTAAGAAACATCTTTTCTAAGTTCTGCCTTTACTGGTGACCTAATACCTTCTCTTCTCAAAGTTAATTTCCACAAAGTACATTAAACTGAAGTCTTAAAAACAGAATATCTACTTATATATAGAAGTAGGACAAGATGTTCCCCAAATGTGCCATCTAATGTGTAATGACTTGAACTTTAGAATACCAACTTCATTTGATTAGGGTTAATTTCTCCTTCTCAGATATGTTCTATTTTTGTCAAATTGTTTTCAACCATAAAATAAAATTATTGACTTATCTATGTATAATCATTCTCATGTCCATCTCTCTATTCATCTGTTACACCATTTAATGGCACTTTGAAACCATCTATATCAGAAATTAAAATTTGGCATGAAATATTTAGATCCTAATTCACAAGTTATGGGAAAAACAATAACATGCATACTTTTTATTTTATGTTTTTAAGCTTCTTCAATTTTGTCTAATTTTAGCTCCATAGACAAGATGCCTCTAAGTGAGTTACATATATAACTAATATGTTTTTAAATTTTTAAAATAAACGGCTATTATTTGAGGTATAATATGCAACATAAAAGTATACGAATGATAAGTGTACATCTTAACAAATCATCACAAAGTGAACAGACCCATGTAACTAACCAAAAATTTAAAAAAATTTACAGCACTGCAGAAGGCCCCTTGATCTTTCCAATCACTATCTCATTCTTCCTTCTCACTGGTAACCACTCTCCTGACTTCTAACAGCATAGATTTGTCTGGTTTGTTTTTTAATTTTTTTAATTGAATTCTACAGCATATGTTCTAGTGTACTTGGTTTCTTTTGCTCAAAATATTTGCTTGGTTCATGTACATTATTTAGTGTAGCAGTATCTATTTATTTTCTTTGTTGTATAATATCCTGTTGGACGGCTATAGCACAGTTAATTAATCATTTCTACTGTTGATGGACATTACAGTTATTTCCAGTTTTGGGCTATTACAAACAATGTTACTATGCATGTGTCCTGAGGGTAAGAGCATATTCTCTACCTGCCCTTGAGGATTTTTCTTCTATTCCTGTCCCAGAAGCAGTGAGATTTTGCCTGGGCTTTTGGGGAGGAAGGATGTGTTGCCCCTCCACCAATAGCTCAACCTTCACATTGTAGAAAAGAAGGATCCTGGGAAGCAACTGAGCTTCATGCCTATCTGCCAGCAGCAGCCAATCACATACTGCACCACTAAGGAAAGAAGTTTCTCTCCTTTCCTGCTCTCCTACTTTGCCCCCAGTCTTCTTCACAAGCACCTGGAGACTTCCCTAGAAGAGAGTTTGTGAGTAAGGCTGAGTTCTTCTTGTATCTAAAACTTTTAGTTGTCCCAAATTGACTCTTTCACTCATAGTTGCCTTTAAGAATTGGATAAAATTTTAGCTTATTTCATCTTGCCTGTATGTGTGGTGGTACCTTTTCTCTTGTGCTCTGCCAAAGATGAAAAAGTTCTATGTTGTGTCTTTCCTTGGAGACACTTGTCACTCTTTTGAGAAATTATTTGGTTTTCTTGCAACCTTAACTCTCTGACAGGCTCAAGAAAAGTTATTTTGTAGATTCCCCATCTTCTCATTGTAAGGGTGGAAACAATTTACTCTTGTGTTTTTCTATATCCTAAGCATGAATGGAACTCTCAACTATGGACATTCTTGGACATATTTTTAGTGTAGCTCATGTACACATTACTGTTGGGTATATATCTAGAAGTAGAATAGGTGAGCCATGTATGTATGTGTACATTCAACTTTAGTGCACATTGCCAGTCTCCTAAAGTGTTTTACCAATTTACACTCCCACCAGTAGTATATGAGAGCACCGTGAACCCTTGGTATCATCATTCGCTGTTGTTGTTGTTTTGGCCATCCTCATAGGCATATAGTGGTAACTTATTGTGATTTAACTTGAATTTTTCTGTGCAGAACATTGTCACTTGCAACTTTTAATTTTTTTGTGATGTTTTTCTCTAGTTGCTTGTCAGTTTTCTTTTGAGTAGTTCATCTTTTTCATATTGATTTGTAGGAATTCTTTATATAACCTAGAAATGAGCTATGAAAGTTTTAAGTGTTACAAATACTGTCCCTCACTTTGTGGCTTGTTTCTTTGCTCTCTTAATAGTACCTTTTTAAAAAGTCCATTTTATTGAAGTTTCACTTATATACAACAAGTACAATGGAATCCATAAGATAAAATATACCCATTTTTAACTATACTGCTCAATGAGTTTTGGAATATATATATACCACCAAAATCAAGGTATAGAACATTTTTAACACTTCAAAAATTCATCTTCTGTCTCCTCAGTCAATCTCAATCCCCTACTCCTAGCTTCAGGCAAACAGTGGTCTACTTTCTGTTGCTATACATTAGATCTGTCTTTTCTAGAGATTCACATCAAAGGAATTATATGGTATGTTGTGTTTCCTTTTTCTTTTCTTTGTTCTTTGCTCAACGCAAAGTCTTTTAGATTCATCCATGTTTTATCAGTAGTTTGTTTCTTTTTATTGATGAGTAGTTTAATGTTGACTGTTGTTGATGCATACTCTTCCTAATATAAATTAGGAAATTTATCAATCATTTCCTTTATTGCTAATGTTTTTGAGTTTTTTGAGCATGAAAAATATTTGTCTACCCTAAATTTCATGAAGATATTCTCATATTATCTTTTAGAAGCTTTATTATGTCACCTTTCACATTTAGATCAAAATATATCTAGAAGTGATTTTTGTGTCTATATTATGATAGAGGTCAAATTTTATATTCAATATAGATAACCAAATTATCTCACACTATTTATTGAAAATAACTACCCTTGACTGAATGCCACCTTTGTCATAAATCAGTGCTCCAATAGTGTGGATACTCTCTATCTGCTTGATCGATCTACTTGTCTGTCTTTATGGCAATACCACACAACCTTGATTGTTGTAACTTCATAGTAAAATTTAAAATCAGGTTAGTTTAGTTCATCCAAATTTATTCCTCTTTAATATTTTCCTGGCTATTTATGGTCCTTTGAATTTCTAAATACATTTAGAATTTCTAAATACATTTAGAATCATTTTTCCACAAAAAAGTACCTGCTGAAATTTTCATTGATTTATAGATCCATTTAGGAATGATTGACATTTTCATAGTATCAAGCCTTCCAATCCATGAACATGCAATGTCCCTCTGTTTATTTAAGTTTTATGAGTTTTGTCTCCAAATTTTTCTACAATTTTCTGTGTAGACACTTTGCACATCTTTTGCTAGATTTACTACTATGGCGAAGTGGAAACACTGGTGCGCTGCCCATCTCTCTCTTCCTTCAGAACTGAAGAACTCATTCGCCTAGGTGCTGGGAGTTTGGTGGTTAAAGGCTATTGGCTGGAGGTTTTGCAGACATTGACCTCAGCTGAAGAGAATTGCCTAGCCACAGGTCTCCTTCCCTCCCAATGACTGGTTGTTGCCAGAAAAAAGTTATGAAGCCTTGTTACCTTGCAACAAGGGATAGTGTTGTCAGATAAAATACAGGACACCCAGTTAAAGTTTAAATTTCAGATAATGAGTACTTATACTAATACTTAGGAGGGAATTTTTAATATTGAATGTCTTTTCTTGGTCCTGCAAAGCCAGGCCAGGTGTGAGGGTCTCACATTTGTCTTCTCAAGGGTGTTGCCCTAAAATGCTTAAGTATGCCTTCCCCAGTCCCACAGAGTCAATCTGACTGTCTGCATGAGACCCTGGCACTTGTCATCCACATGGTTATGCTAGGAGAGCTGGCTAGGAGGAAGAGGGATGGAAAGACATGCAGAGCATTTGGGGTGATCATGACCCAGTTGGGGCGGGGGCAGAAGTCTACAGGCAAGTTGTCCCAAGTGGTTCTCAGGCAAACTTTCTGCTTGAGTTTGTAGAGTGGTTATTAAGGTTCTGCAGCCTCTCTTTCCTGCTCGCGGTCTCTCCTAACCACTCAGCTGTGCAGATCACTTCAGTACTCTGGATGAGTTCAGAAAGAACTGGGCCTCTTTGATAGCATCTTGTATAATGGGGGGGAACCAGGTGCTTATTCACTACATTCTCACTTTTTTCCATGGGGGAAATCACAGGTTGAGGGTGTCTTAGCACTAAACTTTGTTACCTTGGAGGAGGGATGATATGGGTAAATTAGCACTGTTCTTTCCCTCTTCGAGGCATCTATTCATGATTTTTTGCTCCAACAGTGTGCTGAAACTTCTCTATTGGACTGTCAGACTTCAACAAAGATGCTCTAATCTGTGGGTACTTGTCAAAATTGATGCTTCTCTGGGGAGTGATGACGGTAGAATGCTTCTATTTTGCCATCTTGCTGACATCCATAACCATGCCTATTTGTTTTCACACTGGTTATGACTGCTTTCACACTAAAATGGCAGAACTGAGTAGTTGTGACAGAGACAAAATAGCCTGTGAATCTAAGCTATTCACTATAGGGAATTTTAAATAAAAAGTTTTCTGAGCCCTGATCTATATAATCAAGAGAAATCGCAGATGGATAATCAGAGGACTGAGGGCTATCAGAGCAGTAAGAAGTCATAATACCTGGCCCAGTGTCAGGACTGGATATGAGTAAGTTTTTAGATCATTTTTGATCATCATGATTGGGGAGATGCTACTGGAATCTCATGAATAGAGGCCAGAGATGCTACTAAACATTTTACAATGCATAGGACAGTCCCTGAAAACAAAGATTATCCAACTCCAAATCCAGTAGTGCTAAGGTTGAGAAACTCTGCTCTAAATGTATCATTGTATAAATAGTCATTTACTAAGATGACTGCACACTGGGTAAAAGGGAATCTCCAAATACGTCAAAGTCTATTGAATCTGAGTTGACATTAATACCCAAAGACTAAAATCATTATCATTGACTCACTCCCAGTTTAAGTGGGGATGCATGGGAACCAAGTAATAAAGGGAGATCTAGGCCAAGTTCAACTTACAATGGATCCACAGACCAAGCCAATAGTTATTTCCCAAGATCCAGTGGAAGTCTCTGAAACTCTCCTCCACTAAAACCCAGTCAAAACAGTAAATAAAAGAAATAATATTACAGCTCAGATGGAATGGCACTGATTAGTGCATTCCTTTAAGACCTTAAGGATGTAAGGGTACTAGTCACTATCATGTCCTCATTTAATTCATCAGTCTGGTCTAGAATAACTGGATATTTACTGCAGGTTTACAGTGGACTCAAGCAAATAATAAGCCTCAATACTAGCTTTGCACCATCACTTGTACCTTTGCTAGAGCTAACTAAAGAGGCCTCAGCTACTCAGTATATGGCCACTGAACTTGTGAATATATTCATTTTCATTCCTATCAAGGAGGATTAGAAGCAGTTTGCATTCGGTTGAACACAGAGCATCTACGTTTATTTTCTTGACACAAGCATTGTTAGGTAATCTATTCTGTTTAATGTAGTTCTAAGAATTCTAAATTTTCTGAATATTTTGCAGAGCATTATATTGGTGCACTATATCAATGATGTTATGTTAATCAGGCAAAATGGTAAATAAGTGGAAAGTATTTTAAAGGCATTAGAAAGAAATGTTAGTACCAGGAAGTGGGAGATAAACTCTATAAACATTAAGCTCATGACATTATTAATTTTTTTAGGGTCCAGTGATCTGCAGTATGCTAAAACAACTCCTTCAAAGTAAAAGGCAATTTATTTCATCACACTTCTCACCACTAAGAAGAGAGAACAATGCCCAATAGAGGTTCTAGAGGCAGCATATTCCATATTTTACGATACCGATGCCCCTCAACTTATGATGTCGTTATGTCTCAATAAACCCATCATAAGTTGAAAATATTGTAAGTCAAAAATGCATTTAATACACCAAAATTACCAAACATCATAGCTTAGCCTAGCTTGCCTTAAACATGCTCAGGACACTTAGCCTCCAATTGGGCAACATCATCTTGCAACACAGTATACTTTAGACTATCAGTTGTATGTCCTTGTTATTGTGTGGCTGACTGGGAACTGGGGCTCACTGCTGCTGCCTAGTATTGAGAGAGTATTGTGCCACATATCACTAGCACAGGAAAAGACCAAAAATCTAAGTACAATTTCTACTGAATACATATGACTTTCCACCATAATAAAGTCAAAGAATCATTAAGTCAGGGCATCATAAATTGGAGACCGTCTGTACAACTCAATACACTACATGATGATGTGAAAGGCTGCCAACTTTGTACAGGGTTGAGAGCATAAAAAGGCTCTCGAGCATGACCAGGCTACCATGTAAGTAGCCTTGTTGTTTCAGATACATGACACAACACACACTATGGTATTCAAGATACCAGAGATGGGAAAAGATGCCATGTTGAATTTATCACACATTCCCAATAGCAGAATCACAATTTAGACCCTATGTGTCAGTGCAAGGTCATGCCACCTGAAGTGGAAAATTATATACCATTTGAAATGCTTTTGAGCCATAGTAGAAATGGAGTATTTCATCATGGAACATCAAGTGATCTTGTCATATAGCCAGAACTACACAATGTGAGTCAGATTCTAAGAGATCCTAGACTGGATTGTAAGGTTTGATGGACCTAAAGGCAGATGTGGTACATCTGGAATTGGCCATGATCAGGGCCAGAGGGTACAAGTAAGCTGCACGAGTAGATGGACCAGGTTTCCATGTCATCCATCACTGTTGCATTTACACTTCTCCCTCAGCCCACATTGAGGCCACAATATTTATGGTGGTGGTTGTTACAGGGTATCCCTTAGGGTTGACTGAGGGGTGAGTGAAAATACCAAGCTTGGTTCATAGATGGGTTAATTCAGTATGGGGATGTAAGCCAAAAGTGTACTTCTGGTGCACAACAGCCCTGCTCAGAGTGGCACTAAGCCTGAACACACTGAGTCATTCACTCTGTCTAGAAGACAGATTTCAGGGGAAATTATTCCAAGGAACATATCTTCAGGTAGTACACTTAGTTATTCATTTTGTGTGGAAAAAGAAGTGGTCTGAGTTGAGAGTGTGTAAGAGAAAGATCAAGGACAAGAAAGTCCAAGAAAGAGGCATGTGATATACCCAGGAGAAGTGGATAGACCTATAGGAGTGGGCATTGGATGTGAAGACTTTTGAATCACGTATTAAAGCTCACCAAAAATAATCTGACATTTAAAAGCACTAACAAGCAAGTAGACAGAATGACTTGGAAAGATGACATTGCCTAGCCTTTGTCATTGACAACCTCAGTGTGCAGACACAATGGGAACATAAATGGAGCAATCAAGGTGTCAGGAATGAAGGCTATGCATGGTCCAAATACAGTGGAGTGCCACTACCAAACTGATTTAGCTACTGCCCCTACCAAAAATCCAACCTGCCAGCAATAGAGACCAATGCTGAGTCTCCAACAAGGTACCATCCCTCAAGGAAACCAGCCAGTGTTTAGGTGGCAAATTGATTACATCAAATGCCTTCTGCGTTGGAAGGACAATTCATGTTGACTGAAACTGACTCATATACTGGGTATTGTGTGCCTTTTTTGTCTACAGAGCCTCAAATACCACTGTTTGAGTGCTCACAGAATGTTTGATCCACTGACATGTATTGCATAGACTATGAAACTTATTTTACAGCAAAGGAAGTGCAGCAGTGGGTATCTCATCATAAGATGCACTTGTCTTATCATATCTACAAAACCCAGAAGTTGCTAGCCTGATAGAGCAATAGTGCAGCTTTTTGAAAGTGATAACCAGATTGAAGATAATATCCTATGAGAATGAAGTGCCATCCTTCAGAATGTAGTATACACCCTAAATCAATGACCACTATATTGTGTTGAATCCCTAATAAGTAGATTACATAGGTCTGGAAAACAAAGGATTGAAGTAGCTTTGCTTACCATAAACTCCAAGTCACCCACTTATTAATTCCAGTAATTAAATCTAGAGAAGATTTTTCCTCTATTTTCTACTTACATAATCATATTGTTCATGAATAATGATAGTTTTATGTCTTCTTTTTCAATTCTTCTGCCTTTTCTATCTTTTGCTTGCCTAATTGTACTGGCTAAGGCATCAAGTACAATGTTGAATAGAGCTGGTAATAGCAAACCTCTTTGTCTTATTTCTCATCTCAGAAGGAAAGTTATAACATTTCACCACTGAATATGATGTCTGCTGCACATGTTTTAAATGTGTGTTGATCAAAGACACTTCTTTTTATTTATAATTTTCTAACAATTCATTTTTTGCTTCTCAGTAGTTGTTCATATTTATCAAACACTTTTTATGCATCTATTGACATGATCATAAGATTTTTTATGCTTTTAATGTGATATACATTAGCTGATTTTAGTTGGAATATTTTAATAGTAATTATTAATTTATATACAGTAAATTTCACTCATATGGAGTACAGTTCTGTGATTTTTGTGTAAAGCATGCAGTCCACCAACCATCATCATCAATCAAGATAAAGAACAATTCAATCACCTGAAAAAATTTCCTCATACTCCTTATTGTACTAAACTCACATATCTCAACCTCTGGAAATCACTGATCTGTTCTTGACCCTTACAGGCTTGGCCTTTCCAAAATGTCATATGAATTGAATCATACAGTAAGTAGCCTTCTGACTCTCACTTCTTTCACTAAGAATAATGGATTTGAGATTCATTCAACCATGAGGATTTTTTTTTTTTTTTTTTTTTTTTTTTTTTTTTAGACAGAGTCTCGCTCTGTCGCCCAGGTTGGAGTGCAGTGGCACGAACTCAGCTCACTGCAAACTTCGCCTCCTGGGTTCACGCCATTCTCCCGCCTCAGCTTCCTGAGTAGCTGGGACTACAGGCGCCCGCCACCACGCCCAGCTAATTTTGTTTTTGTATTTTTAGGAGAGATGGGGTTTCACCGTGTTAGCCAGAATGGTCTCCATCTCCTAACCTCGTGATCCGCCCGCCTCGGCCTCCCAAAGTGCTGGGATTATAGGCATGAGCCACTGTGCCTAGCCTGGGATCAATTTTTTTAAACTTTTTATCAGAGTAGTTTTTCATTGTAAGGAGGAACTACAGTTTGTTTACCTATACAGCCACTGAAGGAAGTTTGGATTGTTTCCAGTTTTGTGATTATGGATTATCAATAAAATCACTCAAAATATTTCTGAAGGGGAAGACATGGAATATACCTGGGTGCCCACCAATGGTGGATTGGATAAAGGAAATAAACATATATACCATGGAATACTACACAGCCATAAAAAAAGAGTGAAATCATGTCCTTTGCAGCAACATGGATGCAGCTGGAGGCCATTATCCTAAGTGAATTAACACAGGAAAAGAAAACCAAATACCACATGTTCTCACTTATAAGTGGGAGTTAAACATTGGGTACACATGGACATAGAGATGGCAACAATAGACATAGAGGGATACTAGAGTGGGGCAAGGGTTAAAAACCTAACTGTTGGGTATTATGCTCACTACCTGGGTGATGAGACTGTTTGTATCACAAACCTCAGCATCACACAATATACCCATGTAACAAACCTGCAAATGTACCCCCTGAATCTAAAATAAAAGTTGAAGTTATTTTAAAACATACAAATTATTTCTGTAAGGGATTTTTGTGTAAGCATAAGTTTTAATTTCACTTGAATGAGTACCTAGAAGTGGGGTTTCTGGATTATATTATAAGGTCATGATTAATTTTGTAAGAAATACCCCAAATTTTCCAAAGTGGCTGAAACATTTTACATTCCCACTATCAGTGTATGAGAGCCCTTGTTGTTCTGCATGTTTTTCAGCGCTTGGTATTGTTAGTATTTTTATTTTACACATTCTAATAGGTATAGTAGTATCCTATTATATTTTAATTTTTATTTCCCTAATAAAAATGATGTGATTCTCTTTTTATGAGCTTATTTGCCTTTCATGTACTTTTTCTTGTAAATTTGTTTAAGTTCCTTGTAGATTGTGGATTTTAGACCTTTGTCAGATGAGTAGCTTACAAAAATTTTCTCTCATTCTGTATGTTGCCTGTTCACTCTGATGATAGTTTCTTTTGCTGTGCAGAAGCACTTTAGTTTGATTAGATCCAATTTGTCAATTTTGGCTTTTGTGGCAATTGCTTTTGGTGTTTTAGTCATGAAGTCTTTGCCCATGCCTATGTCCTAAATGGTATTGCCTACGTTTTCTTCTATGGTTGTTATGGTTTTGGGTTTTACATTTAAATGTTTAATCCAGCTTGAGTTAATTTTTGTATAAGGTGTAAGGAAGGGGGCCAGTTACTGTTTTCTGCATATGGTTAGCCAGTTTTCCCAGCACCATTTATTAAATAGGGAATCCTTTCCCCATTACTTGTTTTTGTCAGGTTTTGTCAAAGACCAGATGGTTTTAGATATCTGGTGTTATTTCCGAGGCCTCTGTTCCATTCCATTGGTCTACATATCTGTTTTGGTACCAGTACAATGCTGTTTTAGTTACTGTAGCCTTGTAGTATAATTTGAAGTCAGGTAGCATGATGCCTTCAGCTGTGTTCTTTTTGCTTAGGATTGTCTTGGCAGTACAGGCTGTTTTTTGGTTCCATATTAAATTTAAAGTTTTTTCTAATTCTGCGAAAAAAGTCACTGGTAGCTTGATGCGACTAGCATTGAATCTATAAATTACTTTGGGCAGTATGGCCATTTTCATGATATTGATTCTTCCTGTCCATGAGCATGTAATGTTTCTCCATTTGTTTGGGTCCTCTCTTATTTCCTTGAGCAGTGGTTTGTAGTTCTCCTTGAAGAAATCCTTCAGGTCTCTTGTAAGTTGTATTCCTAGGCATTTTATTATCTTTATAGCAATTGTGAATGGGAGTTCACTCATGATTTGGCTCTCTGCTTGTCTACTGTTGGTGTATAGGAATGCTTGTGATTTTTGCACATTGATTTTGTATCTTATTATTGATTTTGGAAAGGTTTTTATTCTGGAAACAAGTCTTTCATCAGATATCTGTTTTGGAAATATTTTCATCCAGTCTGTGACTTCTCTTTTCACTGTCTTAAGGCTTTCACAGAACAAATATTTTAAATTTTGATAAAATCTGGTCTATAATTTTTTTCTTTTTTAAGATTATGCACTTGATGTTGTATCTAAGAAACTTTGTCTAACCTATGATCCCCAGATTGTATGCTATGTTTTATTCTAGAAGTTTTATAGTTTTAGGCTTTTCATCCAGGTCTGTGATTCATTTGAAATTAATTTCAAATAAGGTACAAGAGAGGGGTAAAAGTGTATTTTTTTTTTTTTTTGCAGTAACAATTTGTAAAACTTGAAGACAGTATTTTCAACAATATTTGTTGAAAAGACTATCATTCATTAAAAGGCTTTTTACCTTTGTCAGAAATCAATTGACCATATATGTGTAAGTCTGTTTCTGGATGTTCTTTTGTGTTTACTTGATCTTCGTGTCTATCGCTCCACCAATACCCCACAATGATGACTATTATATGTATCTGGATGGAAAATCTTTAAATTGGAGAGAATGATTCTTTCTACTTTATTCTCTTTCAAAACTGTCTTACCTATTCTAGTTATTGTATCTTTGGATATAACATTTTTTTCTGGCAAAGGAGTCTTTATTTTGTCTAAATCTGATTTGACATTTTACACAAACAACCACATGTTAGTCAGAGGTTGGGGAATGGCAAAAAAAAAAAAAAAAAAAAAAAAAAAAAAAAAAAAAAATTTGATCCAGATTATGAAATTTAAACATTCCTTTTAAACAAAGCTCAGATTTTTGGATAAAGATGCTCAGATGCTTATATTTCTGCTGTTCTTCTGTGCTTCCTTGCAGAAGATATCTGGATTTACAGGGAAGGGATGTTAAGTGACATTTGGGGTTTAGTTCCCTGCAGGTACACAAAGATATTTTGAAGAGCACTTAGAATCGTTTTAAGGGAACTAATGTCTAGGTTTTCAAATTCCACATGGACTTAAAATTTTAAATTAATAGGCTTTAATTTTATAATAGTTTTATTTTATGTTTTAATATTTAATTTTTTGAGTATATAGATGTGTGTTATACACGGGATATTTTGATTCATGCATGCAATGCATAATAATCATATGAGGGTAAATGGCGTATCCATTACCTCAAGCATTTATCCTTTGTGTTACAAACAATTCAATTATACTCTTTTAGTTATTGTAAAATTTACAGTTAAATTATTTTGGACCAAAGTCACCCTGTTGTGCTAGCAAACACTAGGTCTTATTTATTCTTCCTTTTTAACTGTTTTTTCCATAGGTTTTTCGGGAACAGGTAGTATTTGGTTACATGTGTAAATTTGTTAGTGAAGATTTCTGAGATTTTGGTGCACCCATCACCCGAGCAGTATCCACTGAACCCAATGTGTAGTCTTTTATCCCTCACCCCCCTCCCACCCTTTCCCCTGAGTCCCCAAAGTCCATTGTACCATTCTTATGTTTTTGCATCCTCATAGCTTATCTTCCACTTATGGGTGAGAACATATGGTGTTTGCTTTTCCATTCCTGAGTTACTTCACTTAGAATAATAGTTTTCCAGTTCCATCCAGGTTGCTGAGAATGCCATTAATTAGTTCCTTTTTATGGCTGAGTAGTATTCCATCATATATGTATGCCACAATTTCTTTATCCACTCGTTGAATGATGGGCTTTTAGGCTGCTTTTGTATTTTTTCAATTGGGAATTGTGCTGCTGTAAACCTGCATGTGCAAGGATCTTCTTCAAATAACGACTTCTTTTCCTATGGGTAGATACCTAGTAGTGGGATTTCTGGATCAAATGTTAGTTCTACTTTTAGTTCTTTAAGGAATCTCCTCACTGTTTCCAAAGTGGTTGTACTAGTTTACAAGTTTATATTCCCACCAGCAGTTTATAAATGTTCCCTTTTCACCACATTCATGACAACGTCTATTTTTTTTTTTTTTTTGATTATGGCCATTTTTGAAGGAGTAAGGTGGTATCACATTGTAGATTGATTTGCATTTCCCTGATCATTAGTGATGTTGAGCATTTTTTTTCCATATGTTTGTTGGCCATTTGTATATCTTCTTTTGAAAATTGTCTATTCGTGTCCTATAGATTATGAAATTTTCTTCCACTCTGTGGATTGTCTGTTTACTCTGCTGACTGTTCTTTTTGCTATGCAGACGCTCTTTAATTAAGGACTTTTTGCAGATATTTCTCAGCACCAGCCTGGAGCCTGGTAGCTCTGCTGGATGGCCAGACCCAGAAGGGCAATACAAATCACTGCAGTCTGGCTCTCAGGAAGACCCATTCATAGAGAAAGGGAGACAGCACCAGATCAAGGGATCACCCAGTGGGACAAAATAATCTGAATGCAATGAAGGGGTCCACCTTCACTCTTGCATATGACTAGCCAGTTATCTCAGCACCGTTTATTGAATAAGGAGTCTTTTCCCCATTGCTTGTTTTTGTTAGCTATGTTGAATATCAGATGGTTGTAGTTGTGCAGCCTTATTCCCGGGCTGTCTATTCTCTTCCATTGGTCTATGTGTCTGGTTCCACACCAGTACCATGCTATTTTGGTTACTGCATCCCTGTAGTACAGCTTGAAGTCGGGTAACATGATGCCTCCAGCTTTGCTCTTTTTGTTTATGATTGCCTTGGCTATCTGAGCTCTTTTATGGTTCGGTATGAATTTTAAAATAGGTTTTTTTCTAGTTCTATGAAGAATGTCAATAATAGTTTGATAGAAGAGCATGGAATTTATATATTGTTTGGGGCATTATGGCCATTTTAATAATATTGATTCTTCCTATTCATGAGCATGGAATGTTTTCCATTTGTTTCTATTATTTCTTATTTCTTTGAGTAATATTGTGGTTCTCGTTGTAGACATCTTTCACGTCCCTGGTTAGCTATCTTCCTACATATTTTATTTTTGTGGCAATTATGAATAGGATTGCCTTCCAGATTTGGCTTTTAGCTTGGCTGCTGTTGGTGCATAAGAATACTAGTAATTTTTGTACATTGATTTTGTATCCTGAGACTTTGCTGAAATTGTTTATCATCTGTAGGAGATTTGGGGCTGAGATTATGGGTTTTTCTAGATATAGAATCATGTCATCTACAAACAGGGATAGTTTGACTTCTCTTTGTATTTGAATGCCCTTTATGTTTTTGTCTTGCCTGATTGCTCTGGCTAAGATGTTCAGTTCTGTGTCGAATCAGAGTGGTGAGAGAGGGCATCCTCATCTTGTGCCAGTTTTCAAGGGAAATGCTTCCAGCTTTTTCTCATTCAGTATGATGTTGGTTGTGGGTTTGCCACAGATGGCTCTTCTTATTTTGAGGTATGTTACTTTGATACCTAGTTTATTGAGAGATTTTAACATGAAGCGTCATTGAATTCTACCGAAAGTCTTTTCTGCATCTATTGAGATAATCCTGTGGGTTTTGTCTGTAATTGTCTTTACATGATGAATCACATTTGTTGAGTTATGTAGGTTGAACCAACCTCACCTCCCAGGGATAAAGCCTACTTGGTTGTGGTGGAATAGCTTTTCGATGTGTTGTTAAATTTGGTTTGCAAGTATTTTGTTGAGGAGTTTTGCATCGATGTTCATCAAGGATACTGGCCTGCTGTTTTCTTTCTTTGTTGTGTCTCTGCCTGATTTTGGTACCAGGATGATACTGACATTGTAGAATGAGTTGGGGAGGAGTCCCTTCTCCTCAATTTTTTGAAATAGTTTTGGAGGAATGGTACTAGCTCTTTTTCCTGTACATATGGTAGAATTTGGCTGTGGATCCATTCAGTTCCTGGGCTTTATTTTTTTTTTTTTTTGGTTGGTAAATTATTTATTACTGATTAAATTTCAGTGCTTGTTATTAGTCTGCTCAGGGAATCAGTTTCTTCCTGGTTCAGTCTTGGGAGGGTGTATGCATCCAGGAATTTATCCATCCTTTCCAGGTGTTCTAGTTTGTGTGCATAGTTTATTTCTGTGGGGTCAGCAGTAACGTTTCCTTCATCATTTCTAATTGTGTTTACTTAGATCTTCTCTCTTTTCTTCTTTATTATTCTAGCTAGTGTTCTATCTATCTTGTTAATTTTTTCAAAAAAACAACTCCTGGATTTGTTTATATTTTGAATGGTTTTTCGTGTCTCAATTTTCTCCAGTTCAGGTCTGATATTTGTTGTTTCTTGTCTTCTGCTAGCTTTGGGGTTGATTTGTTCTTGTTTATCTAATTTTTTAGTTGTGATGTTAGGTTTTTAATTTGAGGTCTTTCTAACTTTTTGATATGGGCATTTAGTTCTATGAATTTCCCCCTTAACATTGCCTTAGCTGTGTCCCAGAGATTCTGGTATATTGTATTTTTGTTCTTATTATTAATTTCATATAACTTCTTGATTTCTGCCTTAATTTCGTTATTTACCCAAAAGTCATTCAGGAGCATGTTGTTTAATTTCCATGTAAGTGCATGGTTTTGAGTAATTTTCATAGTTTTGACTTTTATTTTTATTGCCCTGTGGTCTGAGAATGTTTTTGGTATGGTTTCATTTGTTTTTCATTTGCTCAGGATTCTTTTATGTCCAATTATGTAGTTGATTTTAGAGTGTGTGCCATATGGTGATGAGAAGAATGTATAATCTGTTGTTTTGAGGTGGAGAGTTCTTTAGAGGTCCATCAGATCCATTTTGTCCAAAGTTGAGTTCAGGTGCTAAATATCCTTGTTAATTTTCTGCCTCAATGATCTGTCTAATATTGTCAGTGAAGTATTGAAGTCTGCCACTATTATTGTGTGGGAGTCTGTGGCTCTTTGTAGGTCTCTAAGGATTTGCTTTATGAATCTGGGTGCCCCTGTGTTGGGTATTTTTATATATTTAGGATCGTGGCCAGGTGCCATGGCTCACATTTGCAACCCCAGCAATTTGGGAGGCTAAGAAAGTGGAACTCTTGAGATCAGGAGTTTGAGGGCAGCCTGGCCAACATGGTGAAAATCTTTCTCTACTAAAAATACAAAAATTAATTGGGCATGGTGGTGCACTCCTGTAGTCCCAGCTACTCAGGAGACTTGCTTGAACCCAGGAGACGGATTTTGTAGTGAGCCCAGATCTTGCCACTGCAGTCCTGCCTGGGTGACACAGTGAGACTCTGTTTCAAAAAAAAGAAAAAAAAATCTCTTATAAGGCATGTCTGGTGGTAACAAACTCCTGCAACATTTGCTTGTCTGAAAGGAATCTTATTTCTCCTTCATTTAGGAAGCTTAATTTGGCTGGATATGAAATTTTTAGTTGAAGATTTTTTTTAAGAATGTTGAATGTATGCCCCCAATCTCTTCTGACTTGTAGGGTTTCAGTTGAGAAGTCCGCAAATAGCCTGGTGGGGTTCCCTTTGGTAGCCTGATGGGGTTCCCTTTGTCAGTGACCTGTCCTTTCTCTCTGGCCTCCTTTAACATTCTTTCTTTCATTTTGACCTTGGAAAATCTGCTGATTATGTGTTTAGAGGATAATCTTCTTGTGTAGAATCTTGCAGTAGTTCTCTGTATTTTCTGAATTTGACTCTTGGCCTCTCTAGCAAGGTTGAGGAAGTTTTCATGGACAATATCCTGAAATATGTTTTCCAAGTTGTTTGCTTTCTCCCTCTCCCTTTTAGGGGTGCCAATGATTTGTATATTTGGCCTTTTTATATAATCCCATACTTCTCAGAGTTTTTGTTCATTTCTTTTTATTCTTTTTTATTTTTGTCTGACTTTCTTATTTCAGAAAGCCAGTCTTCAATTTATGAGATTCTTTCCTCAGCTTGGTTTATTCCGCTATTAACACTTGATTGCCTTGTGAAATTCTTGTATTGTGTTTTTCAGATCTCTCAGATTTGTTGGGTTCTTTTTCACATTGGCTATTTTGTCCTTCAGCTCCTGTATTGTTTTATTGTGATTCTTAGTTTCCTTGGATTGGGTGTTGCCATTCTACTGAAGCTCGATGATCTTCATTCCTATATTTATTCTGAATTCTATTTATGTCGTTCCAGCCATCTCAGCCTGCTTAAGAACTCAGTGGAGAACTGAAGTGGTCGTTTGCAGGACATACAACATTCTGGCCATTTGAGTTACTGGAGTTCCCGAATTGGTTCTTTCTCATCTCTGTGTGTGGGTGTTCCTTTAACTGCACTGGAGATTGAGTATAGTCGATAGTCTTTTTTATGGATATTTTCACAGGGTCAAGGCTTTGTGCAGGATCTTTATTTGTAACTGACTTCTTGTCTTTGGTTTCAGAGGTGGGTATGTTAGTGAGGTTATTTCTGGTGTTGAAGCTTTGGGGTGTGATCTAGTAGGTGGCACTTAGGTGTTTTGGTCAGTTGGTAGACTCTTGCTTGATTGTGTAGCTCCTCTGTTTCCTCACAGCTGCAGCTGTGTTCCCTCTCAATGCTCCAAAAGTGTAGGTTCCTCTCCTCATTGAGTGCTGGCTATAGATTGTGGTTTGGCACTCCTGGGCTGCCCACTGCAGCTCTAGATTACAATCTCAGTGTTTACGTTCCTTCCAAAACTTGGAGACGAAAGAGAAAAAGACATTAGTAGTGGTTGTGACCAAGGGTCTTTTGTTGTCTCCTGGGGGCTCCATCCCCAGAGAGATGCATGTTAGCAATCGTTCAGTCCAATCAGCCCAGGATGGAGGGTCTGTGTTTGGGGCTCAAGCCAGGAGCTCCGTGTCTGGTGATGAGCAAGGTGGGGGTGGGTTGGACCTCTGGGAGATGGAATGGCCTCTTCTCCTTGGGTTGACAGCAGCTTGTTAGAGGTATGGATAAGGCACTTAGGGTCTTTGCTCCTTCATTAGTCTGAGGGTAGGAAGGGCAGTTCTACAGCAGAGGCAGTGGCAGAGAGATTTTCAGTTTTCCTTGGGGGCTCTGTCCAGGGAGTTACAGATCTGCTACCGGCTCCATAGCTCTGGTGGATGGTGGCTGAAGGACCAGGCCTAGAGAACCTGCATGGTGAGGAGATATGGGAATGGGCACCTACATAACAGTCCAGGCACTTGTCCAGAGGGCTGCTGTGGTATGCTGAGGGCCCACTCTTTTCCCCAGTCACCTTGGATTTTTTAGTAACTGGAGGTATCAATGGTGAAGGCTGTGAAACAGCAAAGATGGTGGCCTTCTCCTCCCTCTGGGAGCTCCATCTCAGGGAGGTACGGACCTGTTGCCTTTCAGAACACACCTGTAGGAGGTGGCTGGAGACCCCAGTCAGAAGGTGTCAACAGTGAGGAGGAATGGGATCAGGGATCTGCTTTAAAAACAAGTTTGACCACATTTTCATAGAGCAGCAGTCACTTGCTGGGGGTCTACTTTAGCCCCTGGTCGCCTCGCACCCTTCAAAGCCCGAAGGCCTGAACAGCTGAGTTGCCCAAATAGCAAAGACAGTGGCTCACCCCTCCCATCTCAGGTAGGTTGGAAACCTTTGTCAGCCGGAGAACACCGGTGGGGATAGCTGGAGACCCCAGTTAGGAAATCTTGCCCAGAGAGGAGGAATGGAATTGAATACCTCTTTAAAAAGCAATCTGGCCACATTTTCATAGAGCAGCTGTGCTGTGCTGGGGGACTGCTTCAGCCCACAGTTACCTTGGACTCTCCAAAGTCCAAGGGCTGGAAGAGCTAGGTCACCCAAACAGCAAAGATGATGGCCTGCGCCTCCTTCTGGGAGCTCTGTCCCAGGGAAGTTTGAAGTCTCTGTTGGCCAGAGAGCACTGGCAGGGGTGGCTGGAGATATCAGTTGGGAAGTCTCACCCAGTGAAGAGGAATGGGATTGGGGACCCACTTATAAAAGCAAGCAGTCTGACTATTTCTCTTTTTCTTTCTTTTCTTTTCTTTTCTTTTCTTTTTTTTTTTTTCTTTGACAGTCTGGCTCTGTCACCAGGCTGGAGTGCAGTGGCACGATCTCGGCTCACTGCAACCTCCGCCTCCCGGGTTCACGCAATTCTCCTGCCTCAGCCTCCTGAGTAGCTGGGACAGTCTGACCATATTTCACAGAGCAGCTGTGCTGTGCTGGAGTACCACTTCTGCCCCCAGTCAGCTGGTGCTCCTCAAAGCCCAGAAGCTGCAATGGCTAAGTCACCCACCCATCCTTCTGGGATCTTTATTCCCAGGAGGTTTCAAATCTTTGTCAGTTGGGGAACATCAGTGGGGGTGGCTGGAGATCTCAGTTGTGAGGTCCTTCCCAGTGAGTAGGAACGAGATTGGAGACCCACTTTAAAAAGCAGTCTGACCTTGTTTTCATGAAGCAAATGTGCTGTGCTGGGGAATCCCTTCAGCCCCTGGTTGACTTGTACTCCCCAAAGCCTTAAAGCTGGAATGGCTAAGTCAGCCAAACAGCAAGGATGGCAGCAAACTCCCCTTTGGGAGCTCTGTCTCAGGGAGGTGCAATACTGCTACCTGTGGCTGACTGGAATTCCAAACCATTGGGTCTTATCCTGTGGGGTGCCATGGAAGCTGAGCCTACAGACTGTTGCTGCTCAGCCCCCTGGATTCAGCTCCTTTCCTACAAGTATGGGGGCCTAACCTCTCACTTTGTTAGAGTGGCAGCTACTTTAGCTGAGAAGCCTGGAAAGCCTGTGTATCTAAGGCTTTTGGGTCTCTGTGTGTGCCAGAGCAGCTACTCTGTCAAGACTCCATGTAGCTCTTATGTGAGATCGAAGACCCTGGTGGAGTGGGCTCACAAGGTGAATCTCCTGACCTGAGAGTTGCAAAGATCGACGGGTGAAGTGTGGGTTCCCAGGGTCTCACATTCACTCACTGGTTCCCTGGATGGGGGAGGTTTTCTGGGTGGGGGAGGTTCCCTGGCTCCATGTCACTCCCGATAGGTTGTCGTCTTGCCTTCTTGCCTTGCTTTTCTCCATTCTCTGTGGGTTGGGTTGTTTCCTTGATTAGTACCAATAATGTATGTACCTGGATGTTTCAGTTGAAGGTGCTGTATTTACTCATTCCTTCCATTCCTCTCCATGAGAGATGCACACACTAGTTGCTTCTCTTATAGTCAGTCATCTTTCTTTAATTGTTCTTTTTTGATTTTTATTATTTTTTCTTTTGCCTCCTCTGACTGTACATTTTTTATGAAATAGAATTTTTATACTGGTATGCTTTGTAAGACTATTGATTTGATTATTTAAAACATGAGATATAACATAATTATCTTTAAAGTAATTTTAATTTTCATACTGAGCCTAACACTCCATACTATAAATTATCAAATTAGTTGTAGCTTTCTTCCTTTCATTTGTGCATTAGTTTCATGCAAGCCAATTAGCTCTGGGATAACAAGAGGGTACCTTGAATAAAGTTCAAATTTAAAAAGATACTTTGCAGGAGATAATTTTTTTCTTTCATTTGCACACTTTTATAAGAAGTGAAGATATTGAAACATTCAAATGTATCTTTTAATAAATAAGATTTTCCCATTACCCACTTTATCTCAGGATAAAATAATTTGAAAGTAAGG
Source organism: Macaca thibetana thibetana (assembly GCF_024542745.1). NCBI lineage: Eukaryota > Metazoa > Chordata > Mammalia > Primates > Cercopithecidae > Macaca > Macaca thibetana. Next base: position 107,931,893 of record NC_065598.1, read on the forward strand.
TAAATTCTTTTTATGGTTAATACTAAATTTTAAGGACTAATGATTTACAAGGAGATTTAAAATTTCCACTATTGCTACCTTAATACTTTAGTTATACAGGATGTGGGTGTTGTGTTAACTGAATTTTTTGGTTTCTTGACTTTTTAAGTGCAGCAACAAAACTCCCCAAATATTAGAAATGTTTTGACTCTTGACTCAGCTAGTTATTTTCAGAAAGAGATGTTATCTAATGTAAATCTACCATTAGAACCAACCAATTAATGATGGAGTCAGTGTACTCTGAAGACTTCATGGCACACTAGTTGAAAGCTATTATTGATGTTAGCCAAACAGGAAAAAAATCTAGTGAGAAAAGAAATTGCATTCCTCAAATACAGAAACCTTAAAACATTAGCATGCTATGAAAATAGTATTTGGGGGGCGGAGCAAGATGGCCGAATAGGAACAGCTCCAGTCTCCAACTCCCAGCGCGAGCGACACAGAAGACCGGTGATTTCTGCATTTTCAACTGAGGTACTGGGTTCATCTCACTGGGGAGTGCCGGACGATTGGTGCTGGTCAGCTGCTGCAGCCCGACCAGCGACCAGCGAGAGCTGAAGCAGGGCGAGGCATCGCCTCACCTGGGAAGCGCAAGGGGGAAGGGAATCCCTTTTCCTAGCCAGGGGAACTGAGACACACAACACCTGGAAAATCGGGTAACTCCCACCCCAATACTGCGCTTTAAGCAAACAGGCACACCAGGAGATCATATCCCACACCTGACCGGGAGGGTCCCACACCCACGGAGCCTCCCTCATTGCTAGCACAGCAGTCTGTGATCTACCGGCAAGGCAGCAGCGAGGCTGGGGGAGGGGCGCCCGCCATTGCTGAGGCTTAAGTAGGTAAACAAAGCTGCTGGGAAGCTCGAACTGGGTGGAGCTCACAGCAGCTCAAGGAAACCTGCCTGTCTCTGTAGACTCCACCTCTGGGGACAGGGCACAGTAAACAATAAGAAAACGCAGCCGAAACCTCTGCAGACGCAAACGACTCTGTCTGACAGCTTTGAAGAGAGCAGTGGATCTCCCAACATGGAGGTTGAGATCTGAGAAGGGACAGACTCCCTGCTCAAGTGGGTCCCTGACCCCTGAGTAGCCTAACTGGGAGACATCCCCCACTAGGGGCAGTCTGACACCCCACACCTCACAGGGTGGAGTACACCCCTGAGAGGAAGCTTGCAAAGCAAGAATCAGACAGGTACACTCGCTGTTCAGAAATATTCTATCTTCTGCAGCCTCTGCTGCTGATACCCAGGCAAACAGGGTCTGGAGTGGACCTCAAGCAATCTCCAACAGACCTACAGCTGAGGGTCCTGACTGTTAGAAGGAAAACTATCAAACAGGAAGGACACCTACACCAAAACCCCATCAGCACATCACCATCATCAAAGACCAGAGGCAGATAAAACCACAAAGATGGGGAAAAAGCAGGGCAGAAAAGCTGGAAATTCAAAAAATAAGCGCATCTCCCCCGGCAAAGGAGCGCAGCTCATCGCCAGCAACAGATCAAAGCTGGACGGAGAATGACTTTGATGAGATGAGAGAAGAAGGCTTCAGTCCATCAAATTTCTCAGAGCTAAAGGAGGAATTACGTACCCAGCGCAAAGAAACTAAAAATCTTGAAAAAAAAGTGGAAGAATTGATGGCTAGAGTAATTAATGCAGAGAAGGTCCTAAACGAAATGAAAGAGATGAAAACCATGACACGAGAAATACGTGACAAATGCACAAGCTTCAGTAACCGACTCGATCAACTGGAAGAAAGAGTATCAGCGATTGAGGATCAAATGAATGAAATGAAGTGAGAAGAGAAACCAAAAGAAAAAAGAAGAAAAAGAAATGAACAAAGCCTGCAAGAAGTATGGGATTATGTAAAAAGACCAAATCTACGTCTGATTGGGGTGCCTGAAAGTGAGGGGGAAAATGGAACCAAGTTGGAAAACACTCTTCAGGATATCATCCAGGAGAACTTCCCCAACCTAGTAGGGCAGGCCAACATTCAAATCCAGGAAATACAGAGAACGCCACAAAGATACTCCTCGAGAAGAGCAACTCCAAGACACATAATTGCCAGATTCACCAAAGTTGAAATGAAGGAAAAAATCTTAAGGGCAGCCAGAGAGAAAGGTCGGGTTACCCACAAAGGGAAGCCCATCAGACTAACAGCAGATCTCTCGGCAGAAACTCTCCAAGCCAGAAGAGAGTGGGGGCCAATATTCAACATTCTTAAAGAAAAGAATTTTAAACCCAGAATTTCATATCCAGCCAAACTAAGTTTCATAAGTGAAGGAGAAATAAAATCCTTTACAGAGAAGCAAATGCTTAGAGATTTTGTCACCACTAGGCCTGCCTTACAAGAGACCCTGAAGGAAGCACTAAACATGGAAAGGAACAACCGGTACCAGCCATTGCAAAAACATGCCAAAACGTAAAGACCATTGAGGCTAGGAAGAAACTGCATCAACTAACGAGCAAAATAACCAGTTAATATCATAATGGCAGGATCAAGTTCACACATAACAATATTCACCTTAAATGTAAATGGACTAAATGCTCCAATTAAAAGACACAGACTGGCAAACTGGATAAAGAGTCAAGACCCATCAGTCTGCTGTATTCAGGAGACCCATCTCACACGCAGAGACATACATAGGCTCAAAATAAAGGGATGGAGGAAGATTTACCAAGCAAATGGAGAACAAAAAAAAGCAGGGGTTGCAATACTAGTCTCTGATAAAACAGACTTTAAACCATCAAAGATCAAAAGAGACAAAGAAGGCCATTACATAATGGTAAAGGGATCAATTCAACAGGAAGAGCTAACTATCCTAAATATATATGCACCCAATACAGGAGCACCCAGATTCATCAAGCAAGTCCTTAGAGACTTACAAAGAGACTTAGACTCCCATACAATAATAATGGGAGACTTCAACACTCCACTGTCAACATTAGACAGATCAACGAGACAGAAAGTTAACAAGGATATCCAGGAATTGAACTCATCTCTGCAGCAAGCAGACCTAATAGACATCTATAGAACTCTCCACCCCAAATCAACAGAATATACATTCTTCTCAGCACCACATCGTACTTACTCCAAAATCGACCACGTAATTGGAAGTAAAGCACTCCTCAGCAAATGTACAAGAACAGAAATTATAACAAACTGTCTCTCAGACCACAGTGCAATCAAACTAGAACTCAGGACTAAGAAACTCAATCAAAACAGCTCAACTACATGGAAACTGAACAACCTGCTCCTGAATGACTACTGGGTACATAACGAAATGAAGGCAGAAATAAAGATGTTCTTTGAAACCAATGAGAACAAAGATACAACATACCAGAATCTCTGGGACACATTTAAAGCAGTGTGTAGAGGGAAATTTATAGCACTAAATGCCCACAAGAGAAAGCAGGAAAGATCTAAAATTGACACTCTAACATCGCAATTAAAAGAACTAGAGAAGCAAGAGCAAACACATTCGAAAGCTAGCAGAAGGCAAGAAATAACTAAGATCAGAGCAGAACTGAAGGAGATAGAGACACAAAAAACTCTCCAAAAAATCAATGAATCCAGGAGTTGGTTTTTTGAAAAGATCAACAAAATTGACAGACCACTAGCAAGACTAACAAAGAAGAAAAGAGAGAAGAATCAAATCGACGCAATTAAAAATGATAAAGGGGATATCACCACCGACCCCACAGAAATACAAACTACCATCAGAGAATACTATAAACACCTCTACGCAAATAAACTGGAAAATCTAGAAGAAATGGATAATTTCCTGGACACTTACACTCTTCCAAGACTAAACCAGGAAGAAGCTGAATCCCTGAATAGACCAATAGCAGGCTCTGAAATTGAGGCAACAATTAATAGCCTACCAACCAAAAAAAGTCCAGGACCAGATGGATTCACAGCTGAATTCTACCAGAGGTACAAGGAGGAGTTGGTACCATTCCTTCTGAAACTATTCCAATCAATAGAAAAAGAGGGAATCCTCCGTAACTCATTTTATGAGGACAACATCATCCTGATACCAAAGCCTGGCAGAGACACAACAAAAAAAGAGAATTTTAGACCAATATCCCTGATGAACATCGATGCAAAAATCTTCAATAAAATACTGGCAAACCAGATTCAGCAACACATCAAAAAGCTTATCCACCATGATCAAGTGGGCTTCATCCCTGGGATGCAAGGCTGGTTCAACATTCGCAAATCAATAAACATAATCCAGCATATAAACAGAACCAAAGACAAGAACCACATGATTATCTCAATAGATGCAGAAAAGGCTTTTGACAAAATTCAACAGCCCTTCATGCTAAAAACGCTCAATAAATTCGGTATTGATGGAACATACCTCAAAATAATAAGAGCTATTTATGACAAACCCACAGCCAATATCATACTGAATGGGCAAAAACTGGAAAAATTCCCTTTGAAGACTGGCACAAGACAGGGATGCCCTCTCTCACCACTCCTATTCAACATAGTGTTGGAAGTTCTGGCTAGGGCAATTAGGCAAGAGAAAGAAATCAAGGGTATTCAGTTAGGAAAAGAAGAAGTCAAATTGTCCCTGTTTGCAGATGACATGATTGTATATTTAGAAAACCCCATTGTCTCAGCCCAAAATCTCCTTAAGCTGATAAGCAACTTCAGCAAAGTCTCAGGATACAAAATTAATGTGCAAAAATCACAAGCATTCTTATACACCAGTAACAGACAAACAGAGAGCCAAATCAGGAATGAACTTCCCTTCACAATTGCTTCAAAGAGAATCAAATACCTAGGAATCCAACTTACAAGGGATGTAAAGGACCTCTTCAAGGAGAACTACAAACCACTGCTCAGTGACATAAAAGAGGACACAAACAAATGGAAGAACATACCATGCTCATGGATAGGAAGAATCAATATCGTGAAAATGGCCATACTGCCCAAGGTAATTTATAGATTCAATGCCATCCCCATCAAGCTACCAATGAGTTTCTTCACAGAATTGGAAAAAACTGCTTTAAAGTTCATATGGAACCAAAAAAGAGCCCGCATCTCCAAGACAATCCTAAGTCAAAAGAACAAAGCTGGAGGCATCACGCTACCTGACTTCAAACTATACTACAAGGCTACAGTAACCAAAACAGCATGGTACTGGTACCAAAACAGAGATATAGACCAATGGAACAGAGCAGAGTCCCCAGAAATAATACCACACATCTACAGCCATCTGATCTTTGACAAACCTGAGAGAAACAAGAAATGGGGAAAGGATTCCCTATTTAATAAATGGTGCTGGGAAAATTGGCTAGCCATAAGTAGAAAGCTGAAACTGGATCCTTTCCTTACTCCTTATACGAAAATTAATTCAAGATGGATTAGAGACTTAAATGTTAGACCTAATACCATAAAAATCCTAGAGGAAAACCTAGGTAGTACCATTCAGGACATAGGCATGGGCAAAGACTTCATGTCTAAAACACCAAAAGCAACGGCAGCAAAAGCCAAAATTGACAAATGGGATCTCATTAAACTAAAGAGCTTCTGCACAGCAAAAGAAACTACCATCAGAGTGAACAGGCAACCTACAGAATTGGAGAAAATGTTTGCAATCTACTCATCTGACAAAGGGCTAATATCCAGAACCTACAAAGAACTCAAACAAATTTACAAGAAAAAAACAAACAACCCCATCAAAAAGTGGGCAAAGGATATGAACAGACATTTCTCAAAAGAAGACATTCATACAGCCAACAGACACACGAAAAAATGCTCATCATCACTGGCCATCAGAGAAATGCAAATCAAAACCACAATGAGATACCATCTCACACCAGTTAGAATGGCGATCATTAAAAAGTCAGGAAACAACAGGTGCTGGAGAGGATGTGGAGAAATAGGAACACTTTTACACTGTTGGTGGGATTGTAAACTAGTTCAACCATTATGGAAAACAGTATGGCGATTTCTCAAGGATCTAGAACTAGATGTACCATATGACCCAGCCATCCCATTACTGGGTATATACCCAAAGGATTATAAATTATGCTGCTATAAAGACACATGTACACGTATGTTTATTGCAGCACTATTCACAATAGCAAAGACTTGGAATCAACCCAAATGTCCATCAGTGACAGATTGGATTAAGAAAATGTGGCACATATACACCATGGAATACTATGCAGCCATCAAAAAGGATGAGTTTGTGTCCTTTGTAGGGACATGGATGCAGCTGGAAACCATCATTCTTAGCAAACTATCGCAAGAACAGAAAACCAAACACCGCATGTTCTCACTCATAGGTGGGAACTGAACAATGAGATCACTTGGACTCAGGAAGGGGAACATCACACACTGGGGCGTATCATGGGGAGGGGGGAGGGGGGAGGGATTGCATTGGGAGTTATACCTGATGTAAATGACGAGTTGATGGGTGCAGCACACCAACATGGCACAAGTATACATATGTAAGAAACCTGCACGTTATGCACATGTACCCTACAACTTAAAGTATAATAATAATAAATAAATTTTAAAAAAAAGAAAATAGTATTTGAAAAATTGAAAATCAGCTAAACTATACTTATTTAACAAAAATCCCTCATAAAATTTGCTGCACTTGTCACAAAAAAGTAACTATAGGAGAGAATAGATGTATCAGTGTGCTTCATATTGATCTATTTTACTTTATTTTACTATCTATATGTATCCTATAACATCATGTTGTAAACCTCAAATATATAAAACAAAATTTACTTAAAAAAATTTAAAACTAACATAATTCCTAAAATCAACAAAAATAGAAATTATTTAATGTTGAAGAACTCTTTATCTTAATAAGTAAAATTTATTCTCACCCTGAAATAGAAAGCTTGACAGGCCACTATATTAATTAAAATACGTGGTTATCTGATTTAGAAAAGTCCTGAAAACATGATTTTAGTAGACTTGTCTGTCCTTCAATAAGTTTTCACCTCTGCCTCATCCTGTCACGCATGACTCTTTAACACAAGCAACCTGTGTCAAAGTGGCACATAAACGGCTTCAGAGAAGCAACTCTAGAGGGCAGAATTATCCTCTCAGTAATTAGATTGAGCCCCTTGGCTGAGCCTCAAGTATTGCTTTGGGACACCATTTCGCTAGCATGTCCTGGGACTTGTAACACAATACAAAAGTCAAACATGGCACTATTGTGTCATGTACCCATTGTTAATTGAGGTTGAGATTGATGAGGGATATTCTTATGTGTCAAATAAAAATTTGTTTAACTATATGATTTTCCAGATTGTTATGGTAAGAATTTAGAAATTTGGTTCTTTTAAACTCCAAGATCCTATCTACTATTTGACTCTATATTATCAAATAGCAATCTGGAAAATCATATAATTAAACTAATTTTTATTTGACACATAAGGCTTGCCAGAGTTCCGATGCTGATTGCTGGAATGGGCAATTCTCTTTTGGCTAGGGTTGGTTTGAGTACTCCATCCACGGGTGCATGTCAGTGAATTTCAGCGCGATTATACATTCTGCTGTGAGTTCAATGCAATGTCTCAATTGCTGTGCTGTCCCTCTCCCAAATGCACAGATTCTCTCTATTCACCATGTGGCCACTACCCACTACCAAGGAATAGTGGAAAAATGGTATCTGTTATTCAAGACTGTCTTTCCTACCCTCATCAGTGCCTCTTTTTGCAATATGAAGTCAAAATCAGGTACTGTGAGTGCTCACCTGATATTTCGTTATTATAAAGGTGCTTTTTGTGTGTAGATAGTTGTTAAATTTGGTGTTCTTGTTGTGGGGGCGGTAATGATAATCAGTGGAGCTTTTTATTTGTCCACCTTGTTCTGACCCTCTTAGACTAGTTGTAGACATACAGAAAAATTGAGCAGAAAGTACAGGGTTCTCAAATTATACCCCCCTCACACATAATTTCTCCTATTATTACTATTGTATGTTAGTATGAGACATTTGGTACAACTAATGAAAACATATTGACACATTATTATTAATTAAAGTTCATACATTTTTTTCCGATTGCCTTAGTTTTTATCTATTATTCTATTTCTATTTAAGATCCCAACCAGGATACTACATTACCTTTCGTTATCAGGTATCCTTAGCCTCCTCTTGACTGTGGCAGGTTCTCAGACTTTTGGTTTTTGATGCCCTTGACAGTGTTGAGGAATACTGGTCAGGTTTATTACAGCATGCCCCTTCTTGGGAATTTGTCTGATGTTTTTCTTACAATTAGACCGGGTTCTAGAATTTGGGGAGGAATATCACAGAGGTAAATTGCATGAGTTTACAATGACTTACATTCACCTGGACAAAACAGATTTCTCCATGTAAAGTTATTCTACCACCTCTACTCCCATTTTTCATACTATTGTCTTTTGAAAGATGGCACTATGCACAGTGCCTACTTAAGGTGTGGAGCATCTACATACAGTCATTTCTTGGTATCTATTGGAGATTGCTTCATGTATCCCCATTATACCAAAATTTGGATGCTCAATTCTCTCATGTAAAGTGGTGTAGTATTTTCGTATAACCTATATACATTTTCCTGTATACTTTAAATCATCTCTAGATTACTTAAAATATCTAATACAGAGTAAATGTTGTGTAAATAGTTGTTCTGTTATATTGTTTTTATTCTTTATTTTTAAATTATTATTGTTCTAGGCTTTTTTTTTTTTTTTAATCCATGGTTAGCTGAATTAATTCATGCAGACCCTGTGATATGGAGGGCCAACTGTAGTTTATTTGGAATTCTGTATGATTCTTCTTGATCACATTTGAAAATCTTCCATATACATTTTAAAATCAGATTGCCAATTTCCACAAAAATTTCTGCTGATACTTTTGTTACAATTGAGTTGAATTTATAGATCAGTGAGGAGAAAACAGACATCTTAAGTGTTGAGCCTTCCAATTCATGAACATAATATATATCTCCATTTATTTGTCTTTATTGACTTCGTTCATCAGTGTTTTATACTTTCCAGCATATAGATCTTATACATGTTTTAAAAAGTTTATACTTAAGAATTTTACACCTTTGGTCATATTGCACATGGAACTGATTTTAAAATTTTGTTTACATTTGTATGTTGCTTATATATAGAAATACACTAGATTTCTATACATTGACCTTATACCCTTTAACATTGCTAAATTCACTTATTTCTAGTAGCTTTTTGAAGATTCCTTGGGATTTTTTACCTGAGCAATCATATTGTCTGGTGATAGGAACAGATTTACTTCTTTTTCTCTTCAGTTGCCTTTTATCCCTTTCCTTGCCTTATCGAATTGCTAGATCTTCCTATATAACGCTAATTAAGAGTGTTGAGAGAAGGGGGCGGAGCAAGATGGCCAAATAGGAGCAGCTCCAGTCTCCAACTCCCAGCGCCAGCGACACAGAAGACCGGTGATTTCTGCATTTTCAACTGAGGTACTGGGTTCATCTCACTGGGGAGTGCCAGATGATTGGTGCTGGTCAGCTGCTGCAGCCCGACCAGCGAGAGCTGAAGCAGGGCGAGGCATCGCCTCACCTGGGAAGCGCAAGGGGGAAGGGAGTCCCTTTTCCTAGCCAGGGGAACTGAGACACACAACACCTGGAAAATCGGGTAACTCCCACTCCAATACTGTGCTTTAAGCAAACAGGCACACCAGGAGATCATATCCCACACCTGGCCGGGAGGGTCCCACACCCACGGAGCCTCCATCATTGCTAGCTCAGCAGTCTGTGATCTACCAGCAAGGCAGCAGCGAGGCTGGGGGAGGGGCGCCCGCCATTGCTGAGGCTTAAGTAGGTAAACAAAGCTGCTGGGAAGCTCGAACTGGGTGGAGCTCACAGCAGCTCAAGGAAACCTGCCTGTCTCTGTAGACTCCACCTCTGGGGACAGGGCACAGTAAACTAAACAAACGCAGCAGACACCTCTGCAGACGCAAACGACTCTGTCTGACAGCTTTGAAGAGAGCAGTGGATCTCCCAACACGGAGGTTGAGATCTGAGAAGGGACAGACTCCCTGCTCAAGTGGGTCCCTAACCCCTGAGTAGCCTAACTGGGAGACATCCCCCACTAGGGGCAGTCTGACACCCCACACCTCACAGGGAGGAGTACACCCCTGAGAGGAAGCTTCCAAAGCAAGAATCAGACAGGTACACTCGCTGTTCAGAAATATTCTATCTTCTGCAGCCTCTGCTGCTGATACCCAGGCAAACAGGGTCTGGAGTGGACCTCAAGCAATCTCCAACAGACCTACAGCTGAGGGTCCTGACTGTTAGAAGGAAAACTATCAAACAGGAAGGACACCTACACCAAAACCCCATCAGTACATCACCATCATCAAAGACCAGAGGCAGATAAAACCACAAAGATGGGGAAAAAGCAGGGCAGAAAAGCTGGAAATTCAAAAAATAAGCGCATCTCCCCCGGCAAAGGAGCGCAGCTCATCGCCAGCAACAGATCAAAGCTGGACGGAGAATGACTTTGATGAGATGAGAGAAGAAGGCTTCAGTCCATCAAATTTCTCAGAGCTAAAGGAGGAATTACGTACCCAGCGCAAAGAAACTAAAAATCTTGAAAAAAAAGTGGAAGAATTGATGGCTAGAGTAATTAATGCAGAGAAGGTCCTAAACGAAATGAAAGAGATGAAAACCATGACACGAGAAATACATGACAAATGCACAAGCTTCAGTAACCGACTCGATCAACTGGAAGAAAGAGTATCAGTGATTGAGGATCAAATGAATGAAATGAAGTGAGAAGAGAAACCAAAAGAAAAAAGAAGAAAAAGAAATGAACAAAGCCTGCAAGAAGTATGGGATTATGTAAAAAGACCAAATCTACGTCTGATTGGGGTGCCTGAAAGTGAGGGGGAAAATGGAACCAAGTTGGAAAACACTCTTCAGGATATCATCCAGGAGAACTTCCCCAACCTAGTAGGGCAGGCCAACATTCAAATCCAGGAAATACAGAGAACGCCACAAAGATACTCCTCGAGAAGAGCAACTCCAAGACACATAATTGCCAGATTCACCAAAGTTGAAATGAAGGAAAAAATCTTAAGGGCAGCCAGAGAGAAAGGTCGGGTTACCCACAAAGGGAAGCCCATCAGACTAACAGCAGATCTCTCGGCAGAAACTCTCCAAGCCAGAAGAGAGTGGGGGCCAATATTCAACATTCTTAAAGAAAAGAATTTTAAACCCAGAATTTCATATCCAGCCAAACTAAGTTTCATAAGTGAAGGAGAAATAAAATCCTTTACAGAGAAGCAAATGCTTAGAGATTTTGTCACCACTAGGCCTGCCTTACAAGAGACCCTGAAGGAAGCACTAAACATGGAAAGGAACAACCGGTACCAGCCATTGCAAAAACATGCCAAAACGTAAAGACCATTGAGGCTAGGAAGAAACTGCATCAACTAACGAGCAAAATAACCAGTTAATATCATAATGGCAGGATCAAGTTCACACATAACAATATTCACCTTAAATGTAAATGGACTAAATGCTCCAATTAAAAGACACAGACTGGCAAACTGGATAAAGAGTCAAGACCCATCAGTCTGCTGTATTCAGGAGACCCATCTCACACGCAGAGACATACATAGGCTCAAAATAAAGGGATGGAGGAAGATTTACCAAGCAAATGGAGAACAAAAAAAAGCAGGGGTTGCAATACTAGTCTCTGATAAAACAGACTTTAAACCATCAAAGATCAAAAGAGACAAAGAAGGCCATTACATAATGGTAAAGGGATCAATTCAACAGGAAGAGCTAACTATCCTAAATATATATGCACCCAATACAGGAGCACCCAGATTCATCAAGCAAGTCCTTAGAGACTTACAAAGAGACTTAGACTCCCATACAATAATAATGGGAGACTTCAACACTCCACTGTCAACATTAGACAGATCAACGAGACAGAAAGTTAACAAGGATATCCAGGAATTGAACTCATCTCTGCAGCAAGCAGACCTAATAGACATCTATAGAACTCTCCACCCCAAATCAACAGAATATACATTCTTCTCAGCACCACATCGTACTTACTCCAAAATCGACCACGTAATTGGAAGTAAAGCACTCCTCAGCAAATGTACAAGAACAGAAATTATAACAAACTGTCTCTCAGACCACAGTGCAATCAAACTAGAACTCAGGACTAAGAAACTCAATCAAAACAGCTCAACTACATGGAAACTGAACAACCTGCTCCTGAATGACTACTGGGTACATAACGAAATGAAGGCAGAAATAAAGATGTTCTTTGAAACCAATGAGAACAAAGATACAACATACCAGAATCTCTGGGACACATTTAAAGCAGTGTGTAGAGGGAAATTTATAGCACTAAATGCCCACAAGAGAAAGCAGGAAAGATCTAAAATTGACACTCTAACATCGCAATTAAAAGAACTAGAGAAGCAAGAGCAAACACATTCGAAAGCTAGCAGAAGGCAAGAAATAACTAAGATCAGAGCAGAACTGAAGGAGATAGAGACACAAAAAACCCTCCAAAAAATCAATGAATCCAGGAGTTGGTTTTTTGAAAAGATCAACAAAATTGACAGCCCACTAGCCAGACTAATAAAGAAGAAAAGAGAGAAGAATCAAATCGACGCAATTAAAAATGATAAAGGGGATATCACCACCGACCCCGCAGAAATACAAACTACCATCAGAGAATACTATAAACACCTCTACGCAAATAAACTGGAAAATCTAGAAGAAATGGATAATTTCCTGGACACTTACACTCTTCCAAGACTAAACCAGGAAGAAGTTGAATCCCTGAATAGACCAATAGCAGGCTCTGAAATTGAGGCAACAATTAATAGCCTACCAACCAAAAAAAGTCCAGGACCAGATGGATTCACAGCTGAATTCTACCAGAGGTACAAGGAGGAGTTGGTACCATTTCTTCTGAAACTATTCCAATCAATAGAAAAAGAGGGAATCCTCCCTAACTCATTTTATGAGGCCAACATCATCCTGATACCAAAGCCTGGCAGAGGCACAACAAAAAAAGAGAATTTTAGACCAATATCCCTGATGAACATCGATGCAAAAATCTTCAATAAAATACTGGCAAACCAGATTCAGCAACACATCAAAAAGCTTATCCACCATGATCAAGTGGGCTTCATCCCTGGGATGCAAGGCTGGTTCAACATTCGCAAATCAATAAACATAATCCAGCATATAAACAGAACCAAAGACAAGAACCACATGATTATCTCAATTGATGCAGAAAAGGCTTTTGACAAAATTCAACAGCCCTTCATGCTAAAAACGCTCAATAAATTCGGTATTGATGGAACATACCTCAAAATAATAAGAGCTATTTATGACAAACCCACAGCCAATATCATACTGAATGGGCAAAAACTGGAAAAATTCCCTTTGAAGACTGGCACAAGACAGGGATGCCCTCTCTCACCACTCCTATTCAACATAGTGTTGGAAGTTCTGGCTAGGGCAATTAGGCAAGAGAAAGAAATCAAGGGTATTCAGTTAGGAAAAGAAGAAGTCAAATTGTCCCTGTTTGCAGATGACATGATTGTATATTTAGAAAACCCCATTGTCTCAGCCCAAAATCTCCTTAAGCTGATAAGCAACTTCAGCAAAGTCTCAGGATACAAAATTAATGTGCAAAAATCACAAGCATTCTTATACACCAGTAACAGACAAACAGAGAGCCAAATCAGGAATGAACTTCCCTTCACAATTGCTTCAAAGAGAATCAAATACCTAGGAATCCAACTTACAAGGGATGTAAAGGACCTCTTCAAGGAGAACTACAAACCACTGCTCAGTGACATAAAAGAGGACACAAACAAATGGAAGAACATACCATGCTCATGGATAGGAAGAATCAATATCGTGAAAATGGCCATACTGCCCAAGGTAATTTATAGATTCAATGCCATCCCCATCAAGCTACCAATGAGTTTCTTCACAGAATTGGAAAAAAAAAAAAAACTGCTTTAAAGTTCATATGGAACCAAAAAAGAGCCCGCATCTCCAAGACAATCCTAAGTCAAAAGAACAAAGCTGGAGGCATCACGCTACCTGACTTCAAACTATACTACAAGGCTACAGTAACCAAAACAGCATGGTACTGGTACCAAAACAGAGATATAGACCAATGGAACAGAACAGAGTCCTCAGAAATAATACCACACATCTACAGCCATCTGATCTTTGACAAACCTGAGAGAAACAAGAAATGGGGAAAGGATTCCCTATTTAATAAATGGTGCTGGGGGAAAATTGGCTAGCCATAAGTAGAAAGCTGAAACTGGATCCTTTCCTTACTCCTTATACGAAAATTAATTCAAGATGGATTAGAGACTTAAATGTTAGACCTAATACCATAAAAATCCTAGAGGAAAACCTAGGTAGTACCATTCAGGACATAGGCATGGGCAAAGACTTCATGTCTAAAACACCAAAAGCAACGGCAGCAAAAGCCAAAATTGACAAATGGGATCTCATTAAACTAAAGAGCTTCTGCACAGCAAAAGACACTACCATCAGAGTGAACAGGCAACCTACAGAATGGGAGAAAATGTTTGCAATCTACTCATCTGACAAAGGGCTAATATCCAGAACCTACAAAGAACTCAAACAAATTTACAAGAAAAAAACAAACAACCCCATCAAAAAGTGGGCAAAGGATATGAACAGACATTTCTCAAAAGAAGACATTCATACAGCCAACAGACACACGAAAAAATGCTCATCATCACTGGCCATCAGAGAAATGCAAATCAAAACCACAATGAGATACCATCTCACACCAGTTAGAATGGCAATCATTAAAAAGTCAGGAAACAACAGGTGCTGGAGAGGATGTGGAGAAATAGGAACACTTTTACACTGTTGGTGGGATTGTAAACTAGTTCAACCATTATGGAAAACAGTATGGCGATTCCTCAAGGATCTAGAACTAGATGTACCATATGACCCAGCCATCCCATTACTGGGTATATACCCAAGGGATTATAAATTATGCTGCTATAAAGACACATGCACACGTATGTTTATTGCAGCACTATTCACAATAGCAAAGACTTGGAATCAACCCAAATGTCCATCAGTGACAGATTGGATTAAGAAAATGTGGCACATATACACCATGGAATACTATGCAGCCATCAAAAAGGATGAGTTTGAGTCCTTTGTAGGGACTTGGATGCAGCTGGAATCCATCATTCTTAGCAAACTATCACAAGAACAGAAAACCAAACACCGCATGTTCTCACTCATAGGTGGGAACTGAACAATGAGATCACTCGGACTCAGGAAGGGGAACATCACACACCGGGGCCTATCATGGGGGGAGGGGGGAGGGGGGAGGGATTGCATTGGGAGTTATACCTGATGTAAATGACGAGTTGATGGGTGCAGCACAGCAACATGGCACAAGTATACATATGTAAGAAACCTGCACGTTATGCACATGTACCCTACAACTTAAAGTATAATAATAATAAATAAATTAAAAAAAAAAAAAAAAGAATGTTGAGAGTGGATGTTCTTACATTCTTAGGGTAATATTAGGGAGAAATCATTCACTCTTTCACCAAAGTATTATGTTAGCTTCAGGTTTTTTGTAGGTGCTCTTTATCGTGTTGAGGAAGTTTCCTTCTATTACTAGTTTGCATATAGCTTTAATCAGGAATTGGTGCTAGCTTTTGTCAAATTCGTCTTCTGTATCTATTGAGATGGTCATGTGGTTTTGCTTTTGTGATCTGAGAAGATGGTGAATTGTAATACATTTTTTGCTTTCTAAATGTTTGTTATACTAAACTTTTATTCCTGAGACAAACTCCACTTGATCACATTGTCCCTTTTGTATATTGTTGGATCAGATTTTCTTTTTTTCCTTTTCTTTCTTTCTTTTTTTTTTTTTTTTTTTTGAGACGGTGTCTCGCTGTGTCGCCAAGACTGGAGTGCCGTGGCGCGATCTTGGCTCACTGCAAGCTCTGCCTCCTGGGTTCACGCCATTCTCCTGCCTCAGCCTCCCGAGTCGGTGGAACCACAGACACCCGCCACCACGCCCAGCCAATTTTTTGTAGTTTTCTTAGAGACGGGTTTTCACCGTGTTAGCCAGGATGATCTCAATCTCCTGACCTCGTGATCCACCTGCCTCGGCTTCCCAAAGTGCTGGAATTACAGGCGTGAGCCACCGCGCCTGGCCTATTGGATCAGATTTTGTAAAATGTTAACTTTTTTTGGTTCTATGTTTATGGGAGATATTGAATAGTAGCTTCCTTTTCTTGTAAAGGCTTTGTTTTTGATATCAGAGTAATGCTAGCCTCATAGACTAATTAGAGAACGAGTCTCACCTCTTCAATTTTCGGGATGAGTTGTAGACTTGTTATTATTATTTTTCTAAATATTTCATAGAATTTCCCAATAAAGCTGTCTGGACCAAAAGATGTCTTTGTGGTAAGGTTTCAAAGTGTGAAGTTCATTTCTTTAAATAATGTCAGGCTATTGAGATTTTCTATGTCTTCTTGGTTGAACCTTGATAGTTTGTGTCTTTCAAGGAATTCATTCATTTCATTTAGGTTGTTGGATTTAGCAGCATAAAAATGTTCATTATCATTCCTCATTTTTATAACTATAGAATCTTTATTAATTTTGCCACTCTCATTTCTGATATTGATTATGTAAGTATTTGCTCTCTTTCTGCCTTCGACCCTCTCTTTTATTTGCTGAAGAACCTGGCTAAAAGTTTACCTATTTTATTGATATTCCCAGTGAGTCAGCTTTTGATTTCATTGATTTTCTCTATTGTTTTTCTATTTTATAGATTTCAGCTCTGGCCTCTATTATATCCTTTCTTTGTATTTTAGTGTGTGTTTGCTCTTGTTTTTCTAGTTTTTTAAGGTGGACTCTGAAGTCGTTGATTTATTTCTTTTCTAATGTAAAAGAAATCATAATGCTATAAATTTCCCTCTAATTACTGCTTTAGCTGCATCCCTTGAATTCTGATATATTGTGTCTTGATTTTCATGCAGCTCAAAATATTTTCCCATTTGATTTCTTCCTTGACCCATGTTTTTTAAAGAATGTTGTTATCTAGTTTCCATTTTTTTTCTCTTCAAACCTTGATTATCTTTAAAAGTGACTTAGGCGATGAGAAAAGTCTGTATATTTACCCGTGTTGTTGCTATTCTTGGGGCTCTTCATTCATTTTGATGAATCTAGATTTCCATGTAGCATCATTTTTCTTCTCTACGAAAGACTTCCTTTTACATTTCTTGTAGAATAGGTCTGTTGGAGAGGAATTATTTCAGCTTTTATATAGCTCAAAAAGCCTTGGTATCCTTTTTGTTTTTGGAAGATATTTTCTCTGGGTAAAGTATTATAGTTTGACAGGTTATTTCATTCTTCATTTTCTAATATTAAAAAGCTACTATTCTACTGTGTTCTTCTGGCTTTGAAGAGATATTTGCTTTCATTTTTATAATATCTTTGTTCCTCTGTAATTAATGTGTCCTTTTTTCCTGCTTGTGTGATTTTCTATTTATCAGTTGTTTTAGCAGGTTAATTCTGATATGCTTTGCTATAATTGCCTTAATATTTATTGTTCTTAGGGTTTTTGAGCTTCTCATATCTACCGATTTATAGTATTCAATCATATAAAAGTTTTGGAAATTATTTCTTCAAATATATTTTTTATCCCTCTGCTTTCTCCTCTACTTCAGAGACCCCCAATTATACTTACAGCAATTATTTGAGGTGGTTTCACAGCTCTCTCTGATGCTCTATTGTCCCCAGTATTATTTCTATTATGTTTCATTTTGTATCATTTTTATTGCTGTTTATTCAAGTTCACCAATCTTTCCTTCGGTAATATCTGCTCTGACATTAATTAAGTTTACATATCTAGAACTTCATTGTGTTCTTTTTTATTTTTCAAATCTTTTTTAGCATGTTCAATCCTTCTAGTTTCTTGAACATATGGAATACAGTTAACTTTAAATGTCACTGTCTACTAATTCTACCATCTGTGTCATTTCTGTGTCAGTTTTGATTAATTGTCTTCTTCCCTTAATATGTATATTTACCTCCTTTTTTGTCTGCCTGGTAATTTTTGTTTGGAAGACAGACGTGAATTTTATTTTACTGGATGCTGGATATTTCTCTATTTCGATAGTCTTGAGCTTTGTTCTTGGACATGTACTTGAAAACAGAATAATCTTTCTGGGCTTGCTTTAAAGATTTAATAGGTGGAATATTGCAGCAGTGCTTAATCTAGGGCTATTTCCATTACTTAGGTAAGTACTCAGTTGAATACCTGAAGGGACACTCTGCAAATCTCTATAGTTCTTCTTTTGTGAAGCTCTGCCTTCTTTGGTACTCTCTTCTGCAAATTCAAGCTGCCTTGGTCTCCTTAGACTCTCAGCTCTGTCTCTTCAACTCAAGGAGATGATCAAAATTGACTCAGATTCCCACTCCTCGTACTGGGGCTTGGAAACACTCTCAAAGCAGCAAGATGAGCCAACAATAGGGCTCCCCTTGTTTTTCGTCCATCTCTCAGGGATCACTGCATTTCATTGTCTGATGTCAAATATCTTGGTAATTGTTATTTCATGTATTTTGTTCACTGTTTTCAATGTTTCAGTCCAGAGGGCAAATCCAGTCTCGATTATTCTATCTTAGACCAAAGTAGAAGTTTTCTATCCTTTGCTTTTGAAAATCTCCTTTCTCTTAATTCCTGTGACATTATTTCCTCTTGATTATTCCCTTGTTTTTTGTTATTACCCTTCTTCCACTCACCCCATAATCAATATGTCTCTATTCTTATCTCTATATTTTCCCCTCTTAAGGCTCATCCACCATTGTGGGTCCAGGTACCATCCCATCTGTATATCTATATCCTATCTACTGCTGCCTGAAAGGATTTCCATTTGAACGTCTTGCTCTCATTTTAGTTCAACAGCTTGGTGTATTGCAAGGTGCACTTTTTAAGGTGTCAAAATGCCTGGATTCTAGTCCATGCTGTGCCACTAAATACCTAGTTAGGTAACCTTAGAGAGAAATAACTTATATATTCTTGGCTTCAATTTACTAACTTATGAAGTGAATACCCTCTTTAGAAAAATTATAGTCTTTTTTTTAACACTAACACCCTTTAATTCTAAGTAACTCTGATTAAAACTGTTAAATTTTCATTACCTTACCCACTTTCTGTCTCTGAAAACTAGCTGCCTTCACCTCAAATTTGCATTAATGCTATAGCCTAACAAACTTCATTTCTTTCTTCCCACTCTGTTGGATATTACTGCCAGATATTCTTCCTTAAATACTTTAATCAACTCAGATCCCTGTGCAAGAAATTTCAATAGCTCTTTGTTGCTTGACACATTAAGCATCAACCCTTCTGTTTTACTTTTAGGACACTTATTCCATGTTTCTGTATAATTTTCTATCCCACTACTCACGTACATGAATATTCAGCCTCATTCTGGACCGGTTTTTTCCTATCGTCCATCCTACTCTTTCTGCCCCCATTCCTACTGTTCTTCTAGCTTAGTGTACCTTCTTCTCCATCCATCCAAGTCCTATCTATCTCTCAAGAACTAACTGAAGCCTCTCTTCTTCCATGAAGCTTTTGCTTAATGCTTCAGAATATGCAGATGTCTTTATTTTATATGTTCTTATTGTACTTCCTCAGGATACCTCATACTCTAACTGCTAAGTATCTATCTGATTATTTCATGCCTGATAAGTTTTTGGCTTCTCATATACAATTTAAGGTTCTTTGGGATGCAAATCATGCCTTTTCCTTCTCTCGGTATCTTGCAAGCACATGGTGTTTATCAGTAAATACTCATCGACTAGTGAAAAGCCATTCAACTGAGGTTTAGCTCATTTCTTTGCTGAATTGTTGTGTGTGTGTATGTAAAAATGCTGTTTCCTAAGACAGTTTGAGACCGTGTTAGTCCATGTTATGCTGAAATTCACTTGTGCTTTCTGACCACTGCTCATTCCTAAGTTTTCAGAAGCAAATCCTTGATTAGTGAGTCTGAGCTGAGAATTTGGAATACAGACCTGTCTTGATGGCAGGAGCTGTGCTTGCATCACTTCACTCATTCCTTAGTGAATTTGGCAGCTCCTTCTTGGTAAATCTGTAAGTGAGTCATTGTGATAAAGAAGGAGAGAAAAGCTCAGAGCTCTAGACCTTGATGGCTTAGGAATAAGCATCCCTCTATAGAAAAGGAAGAGAGAAAGATGACACAACTATGTCATGATACCTCTAGGATGAGCAATCAGATACTGGTCAAAATCTGAAGAACCAGACAGCTTTAAGGAAGGGCAGAGAAAAAATTTTGTCAGCAGACTTTCTTGGAAATGAAAGTGTGCTAAATACAGGAAAGGAAGCAGGGAACTGTGAAAGGATTTCACAGAAGCGAACGTCTTGAATTTGTTTTGAGTAACTTAGTATGCGGTATGAATAGTATTTTAAGGCTTCTGAAATCACACTTTGCCCTGTTCAACTCAGAATTCATTCTTAGGCTTCTGAAGTAGTGAAATGGAAACAACGCAGCTTCTTGGTTTTACGTACATGTGGTTGGAATAAATGCATCCCCCTCCCCGCACCTTTGCAACCATTGCCCCTTTCCCTACCAAAAGAAAATGCTCACGGTTTTACCCTTCTTTCTTTTTCATTTACTTGCCCCACCAAATTGGCTTTAGTAAACAGACTATAATCCACAAAGCTGTTTGTTGTGCATAGGAACCACAAGTTTCACCCACAATCAGGTGTTTCACAGCCAGCTACAAGGAGAAAAATAATCAAAGGCATGACAATTGAATTGCTAGAAGATATTGGTCATCTCTTTTTTTCACAGATGCTTCATTAGTGAGTTCACTGAACTGACCCCTACAGAAAGCTTTGTCTAGTGGAATGACTGGGCATCATGAGACTAAGGCCCTAACTGGCTATTTGACTTTGAGCAACCCACTTAACCTCTGTGCTTTAGGTGTCTCATCTGTAAACTTAGAGGACTGAACTATACAATCTCTGAGATACCATCCAGGATTGACAAATGGTTTGTGACCACCCTGCTGCCTCTAGTGCTCCTGATATTTATCTCTGCCTTCATGTTCTATCTACTCTTGGATTCTGAGGAAACTCTTCTTTTCTCACTTCCTAGACAAATTCTTGGTTTTATTGCCTGGCTCTTCCTTTTGGTTGTTTATTTTTTCTTGATGGTTGAAAACTGTAAATGGGTTAAATGTTCCTTAGTTCAGAAGTCAAAAACAGCCCTGACAAACACAGTGTTTAGTTTAATTTTTCCCTTTTGAACTTCTTTTATGAAACATGGAATTAGTTACCAGCATTTAAAAATCAAGAGATCACACATTAAATATCCAGATTTTTAACTTTTCTGAATGAATCATAAAATCAAGAAACAAAAGGTGCTCATTTCTTAAGGGATCAGCTAGAGGAGTGATACCCTCTTTTAGCCTGAGCTCTCCAGTTTACAACCCCCGTTTCTCCCCTCTCATTGTCTTCCTGGCACTGAGGCCAAATGTAGTTGCCATTTATTATTATGCCTTGTGTTGCTGGTTCACTCTTTATGTGTGGCATGGGCTCCTCCAGTTTACTACAACCCCTACCACTTCTTATGACATTGAGGATGAATGTCAGTTACTGTTTATTAGCACACTTACATTGTCGTATTCGTATGCCACATTTGAAATGAAACTGATATATTATACCTGCATCTCTATCAAAAGTAAGAAAACATATTAAACTAAAAGAGCCGAGTGTTTCATTTGTCCAACTCAGTGTGCAGTTTTCTTTTCCCTTCCTGACTTCATTTGTGTTTGTAACCTCTACTCTAAGTTGAATATATTCGCAATACATTCCACCTTCACAAAAGACATTTACCCCAGAGTCTCTGTTTTTTCTCTTTGCATCCCCTTCTTACGCCTGCCTGTTCCACGTAAAGTAGTTGGGGGAATTTGTTGGTGGCCTGTAATAGAAGAAGCCAGCTAGAAGATTTAAAGTTTTATAGTAAAAAGGAAAGTACTAACCTGGTATTGATTCAAGACAGAACATTTGTTTGAACTCGCTTAAATCTGACACATCACTTCCAAAGGGACCATGGAGAAATATTGCAGATTTGCTGCAAAGGCAGAAAAAGTGCTTTAATAGCATTCTAGTCATAGCTTTGCACCATGGGAGTTTCTGTTCCCAGTTGTCACAGCTGAAGTATGCTGATTTTCCGTGACATTTTTTGGGTCTGTTTCCCTGGAACACACATTTAAAGAGTTTAAGAAAGTACAATACCTATACAGATGCTTCCTTCTAATAGTAATCTTGACATAGTTGCTAACTTCTTTTTGCATCAAAGTCACCTAGGTGATGCATATTCCAAGGCCTCATCCTCAGAAATTCTGATTGCGCAGGTCAGGGTGGAGTATATATGTCTGCATATGTCAGTGGAGGTGCTGATCCAGGTGATCAGTGGCTCACACTTTAAGAAACGATCATCTATGAAGGGCTAGCCATGCTGCCTCAGCATGGAAAGGCAAACCTTGCCTTTTTCTTTATCTAGACAAACATTTAAAAAATTTCTCAGTAACTCACTTTAGGGTCACACACTCAAAAAAAGAGTCAGAAACCAGATTAACACAATACTACTACAATTTAAGAACTTCAACAAGAAAATAAAAACCCTAAACACAGACCAGAGCTTCCTATCCCCATTTTCTGGCCACTAATAAGCATAGATCAGAAAAAAGCATCACTTACTTTTATCCATATTACACAACCCCAACACATAAAGGTGTCTGAAGGACAAGGATGTGGGGAAATCACACTCCAAACCTCAAATGAACTATTTTCCCATTTACAAATGCCGGGCAAATACGACAACACAATCCCTGTGATGTTATTTCTTCCGGTGTGGGTGTTCTTTAAGTGAATGAAGTAGCTTGCTTCTCTTTCCAGGACATGCTTTGCTTTTCTCTGAACAAGGTTCAGAAGTTGGTAGCAGCTTGTGCTTGGAAAATTTAGCTGCTTGAGGTAGTAGGTGGAGGCTATGCATTCTAAGTGCTTATTAACAATATAGGTTCAGGAGGCAGAGCAAGATTGTGGAAGAGAAGGCTCTACCAATTGTCCTCCCCCTACAAGGACAGCAGTTTAACAACCGTCTACACAAAAAGCACCTTTATAAGAACCAAAACACATTGCTGGGCACGGTGGCTCAAGCCTGTAATCCCAGCACTTTGGGAGGCCGAGACGGGAGGATCACGAGGTCAGGAGATCGAGACCATCCTGGCTAACACGGTGAAACTCCGTCTCTACTAAAAATAAAAAAAAAAAAACTAGCCAGGCGAGGTGGCGGGCGCCTGTAGTCTCAGCTACTCGGGAGGCTGAGGCAGGAGAATGGTGTAAACCTGGGAGGCAGAGCTTGCAGTGAGCAGACATCCGGCCACTGCACTCCAGCCTGGGCAACAGAGCGAGACTCCATCTCAAAAAAAAAAAAAAAAAAAAGAACCAAAATACAGGTGACCACTAACACTCGTTGGTTTTAACTTCATATCACTGAAAGAGGCACTAAAGAGGCAGGGAAAAAGTCTTGAATCACCAACACCACCCCTCCTTCACCTCCCAGCAGCAGTGGCATAGTGAAGAGAATGTTTTTGTCCCCTGGGGAGAGGGAGAATTCAGCAACTATGAGGCAATGAACTCAGTGCTATCCTGTTATTGCAGAAAGAAAGAACATACCTAACTCAGCCGACCCTCCGCATGGAGGGAGCATTTAAACCACCCCTAGCCAGAGGGAAATCTCTGATCCCAACAGTTGTAACTTGAGTTCCTGTAACACTTGCCACCATGGGCCAAAGTGCTTCAGGGACCTAAATAAACTTGAAAGGAAGTCCAAGCCACAATGACTGCAACTTGTAGGCAAGTCCTAGAGCTGAACTGGGCTCCGAGCCTATATTAGTCTGTTCTCACATTGCTATAAAGTAATATCTCAAACTGGATCATTAGTAAAGAAAAGTGGTTTCATTGATTCATGGTTCCACAAGCTGTACAGAAAGCATGGTACTGGCCTCTGTTGAGATTCTGGGGAGGCCTCAGGAAATATACAATATGGTGGGAGGTGAAGTGGGAGCAGGCACTTCACATGGCCAGAGCAGGAGGAAGAGAGAGTAAGGGGAGAGGTGTCACACACTTTTAAATTACCAAATCTCATAAGAATGAACTCACCATCATGAGGACAGTACAAGGGGACGGTACTAAACCAGTCATGAGAAACCACCCCTATAATCCAACCACCTCCCACCATGCCCCCCTCCAACACTGGGGATTATGTATTGACATGTGACTTGGTGGGAAAACATTTAAACTACATCAGTGCCAGAGAACTGGGAGATATGTAATCTACTGAGACACCAACTGAAGTGACTAAGGGAGTGATGGTGTCACCTCTACCCTAACCCCAAGCTGCAGAGCTTGCAGCTGCAAAAGAGACGCCTTCCATCTGCTTGAGGAGAGGAGAGGACAGAATGGGGAAGACTTTGTCCTGCATCTTGGATAGCAGCTCAACCACAGCAAGATAGAACACCAGTTAGAGTCTTGAGGCCCCCTTTCCAGGCCCTAGTTTCCAGATGACATTTCTAGATATATGCTGGGGCAGAAGGATACCTGCTTCTTTGAAGGGAAGGACCTTGTTCTGGCAGACTTTATTACCTGCTAACTGAAGAGCCCTGTGGCCGTGAATAATCAGCAGTGATACCCAGATACTACATTGAGGACCTTGGGTGAGATACACAGACTTGCTGGCTTCAGATGAGACTCTGCACATCCCCAGATGTGATGGCTATGAGGCAAGACTTCTGCTTGAGAAAAGCAAAGGCAAAGGTAAAGTGAACTTTGTCTTATACCTAAGGAACCAGCTCAGCCACAGGAGAGTAAAGCACCAAGTGGGCTCTTGGGGTCCCTGATTCCAGGACTTGACCCTTGGACAGCAGTTCTGGACCTTGCCTGAACTCAAGGGAAGCCCAGTGCTCTGAAGGATGAGTCCCAGGCCAGGCAGAATTCACCACAAGCTGACTGAAGAGGCCTTGGACCTCAAGGAAACATTGGTGGTAGTCTGGTAGTACTCCCTGTGGGCCTGTGGTGGCAGTAACCATGGAGTGAGGCTCCTCTACCTTTGGAAATGAGCAGAGAGTAGGAAGGGCTGCATCTTGTAGTTTGAGTGCCACTTCAGCCACGATATACTAGAACACCAGGTAGACTACTAAGGTTTTTGACTGCAGTCTCTGGCTCCTGGATGGCAACTCTTGACCTACCTGGGACCTGGAGGCACTCATCACCCTGAAGGGAAGGATACAAGCCTTACTGCCTTTACCATCTGCTGATTGTACAGCCCCAGGGCCTTGAGTGAACACAAGTGGTAGGCAAAGAGTGGTTATAGCAAGCCTTGTATGAGACACAGGGCTGTGATGGCCTCGGATCTGACCCAGCACAGTCCTAGTAGTGATGGCCACAAAGGTGCTTGTGTTACTCTACCCCCAGCTCCAGGAAGCTCAGAACAGACAGAGAGACTCTGTTTGGGAGAAAGTGAGAGAAAAGAACAATAGTTTCTGCCTGCTAAACCCAATAATTCTTCCAAATTTTGTCTGAGCATGAAAGCAGTACCTTGGTGAGACTACAGGAACACCAGTATTACTGGGCTGCAGGTGCCCCCTAAAGCAATTACAGCTTAAGTGGTAACACCAAAGTCCTTTTGAATTTCTGGAAAGCTTTCCCAAGAAAGATGGGTATAAACAAGCCCAGACTGCAAAGAGTAAAATCAATATGTAACTCTTCAATGACTAGAAACTAACAAATATCCACAAGCATCAAGACCATCCATCGAAACATGGCCTCATAGAACAAACTAAATCAGGCACCAAAGACTGATTCTAAAAAGATGGAGATATGTGACCTTTCAGACAGATAATTCAAAATAGCTGTGTTGAGGAAACTCAAAGAAATTCCAGGTAACACAGAGAAGGAATTCAGAATCTAGATAAATTTAACGAAAAAATGGAAATAATTGAAAAGAGTCAAACAGAAATTCTGGAGTTGAAAAAATGCAATTGCCATACTGAAGAATGCATTATAGTCTATTAATAGCAGGATTAATCAAGCAGAAGAAAGAATTAGTGAGTGTGGAGACAGGCTATTTGAAAATGAATGGTCAGCAGGGAAAAAAGAAAAAAAGAATTAAAAAAAATGAAGCACATCTACAAGATTAGAAAAATAGTCTCAAAAGGACAAATATAAAATTTATTGACCTTATGAAGTAGGTAGAGAAAGAGATGGGGTAGAATGTTTATTCAAAGGGATAATATCAGAGGCATTCCCAAACCTTGAGAAGTATATCAATATGCAAGTACAAAAAGATGATAGAACACCAAGCAGATTTAACCTAAAGAAGACTAACTCAAGGCATTTAATATTCAAACTCCCAAAGGTAAAACATAAAGAAAAGATTCTAAAAGCAGCAGGAGAAAAGGGACAAATAAGATACAATGGAGCTTCAGTATGTCTGTCGGCAGACTTTTCAGTGGGAACCTTACAGGAAATCTTTCCATGGAAGAAGTGGCATGACATATTTAAAGTGCTGAAGGAAAAATATTTCAGCCTAGAATAGTATATCCAGTGAAAGTATCCTTTAAAAATGAGGAGAAATAAAGACTTTCCCAGACAAACAAAAGCTGAGGGATATCAACAACAGCAGATGTTTCCTATAAGAAATGCTAAAGGGTGTTTTTCAGTCTGAAAGAAAAGGATAATAATGAGCAAGAAGCAATTGTCTGAACGTATAAAACTGACTGTTAATTGTAAATGCACAAAGAAACACAGAATATTATAACACTGTATCTGTGGTGTGTAAACTACTACTAAGTAGAAAGACCAAACCAGGGAACAATCAAAATAGTAACTACAACTTTTTAAGACATAAGCAGTACAATAAAAACAAATAGAAACAACCAAAAGTTAAAAAGCTTGGAGACAAAGTTAAGGTGTAGAATTTTTATTAGTTTTATTTTTTGCTTCGTTTATTTATTCAGTGTTAAGTTGTCATCAGTTTAAAATAATGGGTTATAAGGTGTTATTTGCAAGCCTCATGGTAACCTCAAATCAAAAAACATACAATGGAGACTCAAAAATTAAAAGCAATAGGGTCGGGTGCGGTGGCTCATGCCTGTAATCCCCAGCATTTTGGGAGGCTAAGTTGGGCAGATCACGAAGTCAGGAGTTCGAGACCAGCCTGATCAACTGATCAACATGGTGAAACACTGTCTCTACTAAAAATACAAAAAATTAGCTGGGTATGGTGGCGAGCACCTGTAATCCCAGCTACTCAGGAGGCTGAGGCAGGAAAATCACTTGAACCTGGGAGGCAGAGGTTGCAGTGAGCTGAGATTTCACCACTGCACTCCAGCCTGGGCGACAGAGTGAGGCTCCATCTTGAAAAAAAATAAATAAAACCAATAAATTAAAACATACCACCAGGGATAACCATCTTCACTAAAAAGAATACAGGAAAGAAGGGAAGAAGGAAGAGAAGATCCAAACCACAAGAAAACAAATAACAAAATAGCAAGTGTAAGTTCTTACTTATCAATAATAACATTGAATGTAAATGGACTAAAACCTCCAATCAAAAGACATAAAGTGGATGAATGAATTTAAAAAAAAGCAAGACTCAGCAATGCCTTGTCTACAATAATTACGCTGTACTTGTAAAGACACATGTAGATTAAACATGAAGGAATGGCAAAAGATATTCCATGCAAATAGAAATTTTAAAAATCAGGAGTAGCTGTAGTTATATCAGACAAAATAGACTTTGGGACAAAAAAAAAACTATAAAAAGAGATAAGGAAGGTTATATAGTGATAAAGGGATCAATTCAGCAAGACAATATAACAACTGTTACTGTATATGCACCCAACACTGGAGTACATAGATATATAAATATGAAGCAAAAATTATTAAACTAGAGATAGACCCCAGTACAATAATTTCTGTGGAATTCAACAACCCACTTTCAGCATTGGACAGCTTATCCAGATAGAAAATCAATAAAGAAACATTGAACTTAATCTGCACTATAGACCGAGTGGACCTAATAGATATTCATAGAACATTTCATCCATTGGCTGCAGAATACACATTGTTCTCCTCATCACATAGATCATTCTCAAGGACAGACTATATGTTACTTCACAAAACTAGTCTTAAATTTAAAAAAATAAAATTTTATCAAGTATCTTCTCTGAACAAAATTGAATAAAATGAGGAATCAATAACAAGAGGAATTTTGGAAACTATAAAAACACTTGGAAATTAAACAATATGCTCTGGAATGACAAGTTGGTGTATGAAGAAATAAACAAGGAAATTTAAAAATTTATTGCAACAATTGATAATGGAAACACAATATACCAAAACCTGTGGGATACAGCGAAAGTAGTACTAACAAGAAAGTTTATAGCTAGAAGTGCCTACATCAAAAAATAAGAAAAACTTCAAATAAACAACATAGTGACGTATCTTAAAGAATGAGAAATGCGAGGGCAAACAAAAATCAATATTAGTAGAACAAAATAAATAAAGATTAGAGCAGAAATAAATAAAATTAAAACACAGAACACAGAAGATAAACAAAACGAAAAGTTGGTTTTTTGAAAGAATAGGCAAAATCAACAAAACTTTAACCAGAATGAAAAAGAAAAGAAGAGAGAGGACTCAAATAAAATCAGTGTTGAAAATGGAGAGATTACAGCTGATACTGCAGAAATGCAAAGGCTCACTGGAAGCTACTATATGCCAATAAACTAGAAACTTAGAATAAATAAATAAATTCCTAGACACATACAACCTACCAAGATTGAACCATGAAGAAATCCAAAATGGGAACAGAACAATAGCAAGGAACAGCATTGAACCATGAAGAAATCCAAAATGGGAACAGAACAATAGCAAGGAACAACATCAAAGCTGTAATAAAAAGTCTGCTAGCAAACAGAAGCCAGGGAACTGATGGATTGTCGTTGAATTTTACCAAACATTTAAAAGACTTATACCAATCCTAATTAAACTATTCCAAAAAATTGAGGAGGATGGAATCCTTCATAACTCAGTCTATGAGGCCAGTATTACACTGATAACAAAACCAGACAAAGACACATCAAAGAAAGGAAACTATATGCCAATATCCCTGATGAACATTGATGCAGAAATCCTCATCAAAATACTAGCAAATTAAATTCCATAATACATTAAAGTGATCATTCAGAATGACCAAGGGTTTATCTCAGGGACACAAGGATGGTTCAACATATGCAAATCAATCAGTGTGATACATCATATCAAGAGAATGAAGGACAAATACCATATTTTCTTTTCAATTGATACTTAGAAAGCATATGATAAAATTCAATATCTCTCCACAATAAAAACCCTCAATAAACTGGGTGTAGAAAGAATATACCTCAACATAATAAAAGACGTATGTGATGGACACACAGTTAGCATCATACTAAATGAGGAAAATCTGAAAGCCTTTCTTCTGAGAACTAGAAAATGATAAGGATGCCCGCTGTCAACACTAGTATTCAACATAGTACTTGAACTCCTAGCTAGTACAATTAAACAAGAGAAAGAAATAAAGGGCATCTAAATTGGAAAGGAAGAAGCCAAATTATCTCCATTTGCAGATGATATGATCTTCTATTTGTAAAAACCTGAAGATTCCACCAAGAAACTATTAGAATTTATCAACAAATTCAGTAAGGTTGCAGGATACAAAATCAACATACAAAAATCAGTAGCATTTCTATATGCCAACAGTGAACAATCCGAAAAAGAAATAAGAAAGTAATGCCATTTACAATAGCTAGAAACAAAATTAGATACTAGGAATCAACATAACTAAAGTAGTGAAAGATATTTGCAATGAAAACTATAAAATACTCATGAAAAAATTGAAGAGGACACACAAAGAAATAGAAATATATTTTATGTTTATGGATTGGAAGAATCTATATTGTTAAAATGTCCATAATACCCAAAGCAATCTATAAATACAATGGAATATCTATTAAAATACCAATGATATTCTTCACAGAAATGGAAATAACAATTGTCAAATTTGTATAAAAACGCAAAAGACCCAGAATAGCCAAAGATATCGTGAGCAAAAAGAACAGAACTGGAGGAATCACATTACCTGACTTCAAATTATACTCCAAAGCTATATTAACCAAAACAGCATGGTACTGGCATAACAACAGACACCTTGACCAACTGAGTACAGTAGAAAAGTCAGAAACAAATTCATACGTGTACATTAAACTCATTTTAAACAAAGGTACCAAGAACATACATTAAGGAAAGTTCAGTCTCTTCAATAAATGGTGGTGGGAAAACTGGATATCCATATGCAGTGGAAGGAAACTAGACCTCTATCTCTCACCAAACACAAACACAAAATCAAAATGGATTTAAGACTTAAATCTAAGACCTCAAACTATCAAACTATGAAAGGAAAATCTTGAGGAGACTCTTCAAGACATTGGGTGGGGCAAATATATTTTGAGTAATACTCCATGAACACAGGTAACCAAAGCAAAGATGGTTAAATGGTATCATGGTAAGTTACAAAGCTTCTGCACAGTAGAGGAAATAATCAACAAAGTGAAGAGACAACTCACACAATGGGAGAAAATACGTATAAACTATCTATCTGACAAGGGATTAATAACTAGAATATATAAGGAGCTCAAGCAACTCAATATGAAAAAGTATAAATAATCATATAAAAATGGACAAAAGGTTTGAATAGACATTTCTCAAAGGAAGACATGCAAATGGCAAACAGGCATATGAAAAGATGCTCACTATCATTGACCATCAGAGAAATGCAAATCAAAACTATGATGAGATATCATCTCACCCCAGTTAAAATGGCTTATATCCAAAAGAGAGGGAATAGCAACTGCTAGCACGGATGTAGAGAAAAGAGAACCCATGCACCTGTTGGTGGGGATGTAAATCAATACAACCTCTATGGAGAACAGTTTGGAAGTTCTTCAAAAACCTGAAAATTGAGCTATCATATGATCTACCAATTCCACTGCTAGATATATACCCCAAAGAAAGGAAATCATTATACTGAGGAGAGATCTTCACTCCAATGTTTATTGCTGCACTATTTACAATAGCCAAGACTTGAAAACAATCTAAGTGTCCATCAACATTGGATAAAGAAAATATGGTACATATACAAGTGGGGTACTATTCAGCTTAAAAAGGAATGAGATCTTATTTGTAACAACATAGATGGAACTGGAGCTCATTATGTTCAGTAAAATAAGTCAGGCACAGAAAGACAAATTTTGCATGTTCTCACTTATTTTGGGGAGCTAAAAATTAAAACAAATGAACTCATGGGGATAGAGGGTAGAAGGATGGTGACAAGAGGCTGGGAAGGATAGTGGACAGGTGGGGAGAAAGTGAGAATGGATACTGAGTAGAAAAAATTATAGTTACTAAGATCTAGTGTCTGGTAGCACAACAGGGTGAGCATAATAAAAGAAATTTAATTGCACATATTTAAATAACTAAAAGAGTAGAACTGGATTGTTTGTAACACAAAAGATAAATGCTTGACAAGGTGATAGATATCCCATTTACCCTGATGTGATCACTACACATTGCATGCCTGTATCAAAGTGTTTCATGAACCCCATAAATATATATACCTACTATGTACCCACAAAAATTTAAAATTTAGTTAAAAAATAGTAACTACCTCATAGTATTGTTTGAGTAATAAATAAGAATTTAAATTTCATTATTTGGCACATAGTAAGAACTCAATAATTGGTAACAGTTATATGTAAGGTTAGCTCTTTTCAGGTACCATTTACATTTTTCTGTGAACTGCTTGTTCATTTCCCTTCCCCACTTTTTTTGTTGCTGTTGTTGGGTTATGGTTGTTTTCTTCAGATTTGTAAAGCATTTTTATATATTAAAAAAATCTTTTCTTTGTCACGTTTTGAAAACTTTTTTCTCATCTTGTTATTTGTCTACAAATTATTTTCCATAGCATTACTTTTTTCATGAATAAATTTTAAATCTGTGTAGTCTTTTCCTTTTAGGGTTTCAGAGGTTTAAGTCTTGTTTAGAAAGGCCTTTCCACTTCAAAATTACTTTTTGAAAAGCCTCTTATGTTCTCTTGTATTGCTTTTACAATTATTCCCTTTGGTCCATCTGGACATTATTTTGGTATAAGAAGTAAAATCGTGTTCTACCTTTTTTTCTTTTTGAAATGTCTAGCCAGCTGCTCCAGAACTATTGATTGAATATCCTATGTAAGGTGAAATCCTTGTCATCTAACAGGTGACTGATGTTCTATTGTTCTTCAAACCCAGTGTGTGGCCCAATCCTAGTTCTTCTCACTCTCATTTTTCTTCTGCATTTGACATGAAGAGAAGGTGACTTGAGCAGACATATTACTTAGGCAAGTCGCTTTCCTTTTTTATAAGTGAAAAATACAGAGGCACAATGTAACAGGTTTGGCCTAACTGTAACATCTCTTAAGAGCCTGTGAGAGTTGTTCACAGAAATAAAAGTTTCCTGTTGAAGGATAGATATAAAACCCTTTCCACATCTAATATTCCATTATATGTGCATATAACAAATAATTATACCATGCCTCTCCTGTTGGATATTTGCATAGTTTTTTCTGCATTAGCTGTTATATATATATCATCATGCTATTCTCAGATGTACATTTTATTTTCCCTTAGGTCATAGTTTTAGATATGAAATTACTAGGTCAAATGGCACAAATTTTTAAAACTTTTTATTGTAATAAAATGTACATGAAAAGAAATGCACATATAAGTGTACAGCTTGAAAAATTTTCAAAATGAACACAATATAACCAACCACCATATCTAGAAACAGAAGCTTCACTCATGCCCCTCTCAATTACTTCTTCCTCTCAAAGGTAAGGCCCATCAGGACTTCTAACAGTATATATTAGTTTTGCCTGATTTTTGAATTTTATATATGTTTTGAATCATAGAGCAGGTTGTTGTTTTGTTTCTGGCTTCTTTCATTCAAAATTATTTGAGATATTTATCCTTTGTTGTATATACTTACAGATCAATTCATTTTTAATAGCTATTTTATTGTGTGAATGTACCATAATTTGTTTATTCATTTTACTGTTAATGGATATATAACTTTTTTTTACAATTGTGAATGATGCTGCTGTGAAAACTGCAGTGTATGCATTTCTGTTGGATATACACTTAGAAGTGGTTGTATACATTAGAAATTACTATTGTGTATATACCTTAGAAATTACTGGATCATAGGGTATGCATGTATGAAGCTATTGTGGATTTTTAAACCAAATTGCTTTCCAGAAATGTATGTTTATGACAGTTGAAAAACACTCCACTCTTATGTGATAGACACTTTTTGTTAAAGATTTTATTTAATGCTCATAATAACCCTGTGGGATAACTGGTATTATTTGTATTTTATTACTGAAAAATTGAGGCTCAGAGATGTTAAATAATATGCCCAAGGCCACAGTTAGAAAATGACAGAACCAGGATTTGTACCCAGATTTGTCTGACTTCCAAGGGCATGCTTCTTCTACTGTACATCCTGTATTAGTTTCCTAGGACCGTTGTAACAAAGCACAACAAACTGTGCAGCTTCAAACAACAGAAATGTATTGTCTTATGGTTCTGGAGGCCAAAAGTCTGAAATCAAGGTGTTGACAGAGTCAGGCTCTCTTTCCTAGCTTCTAGTTGTTACTAGCAATCCTTGGCATTTCTTAGTTTGTAGCTGCATAACTCCAATATCTCCCTCCCTCATTGCATGACCACCTTTCCTCTATGCGACTGTGTCTTCGTGTAACTGCTGTGTATATGTCTCTTCTGGTCTTATAAGGACACCTGTCATATTGGACTAAGGACCCACCCTACTCCTGTATGATCTCAACTTAATTGCATCTGTAAAGACTGTATTTCCAAATCAGTTTACAGCTACCGGGAGTTAGGACTTCAACATAGCTTTCTGGGGGACACAGTGTAACTCACACCCCTTCTTAGTAATTTCAACCCATGCATCATAGTGGATAAAAAGTGACCATGTTGTTTAAAATTGTGATTTTCATTACCTAGAGTCAATGCCTGTGAGATACGCACCTGCAGGAACAGCACTTTTATGTGACTTGCCAGGAGAATGCAGTGGTTGTGCTGAGTTTAGTTCAAGACTAATGTTTTTTTCTACTTGATCGGCTCAGCAATCCAAACATCCATAACACTGGATAGTATTCTAATTGGAGCCTTGCATTCTCATATATACTAGGACAAAGAGATATAGAAATCAGGCAAGGCCTAGGTTGAGGAGGGCTATGTCTATTTATTTGTGCAGATAGGCTGCAGTATTTCAAAAACCTTGAATTTCTATTCTTGGCAAGGTGAACTTGTCAAGTGCTGCTATTTTTTCTCTCACCAGGAATCTTTGTTTCCTCTCAAACTTCAGAAGAAGAATAATCAGTACCTGTGTTTTGTAATGAGCACCTGCAACGGGCCACACAGTATCCAAGAGATTTGGTGCATATAATTTCTAATTCTTAACAAAACCTTTAAGGTAGTTCTTCATACAAATACAGCCCTTAGAATTAGCCATAATGATGAAAGACAAGTCATAGCACCTGGCAGACAATGTAATCCAAAGGAGGAGAGCATGTATCAGTGATGGATGCTCTGTGGCAAATCAGTGATGGATGCTCTGTGGCATCATCAATCTTGATGTTATGGATATAATTAGAGACCGAAAGAGCTTGACTCACTTTGCTTCAGATGGGACATCTTGAGTCTAGGCTTCAGGCTTGGGTGTCCAGTAGGATAAATCTGCTAGGTGCAGTCTCTCTTGAAAGTTATGAGAGACATATCATTCAGATCTGTTTTCGGAAGTGGGCACATATTGAAGATGAATCAGCATGAAGAGAGAGGTATTGTGCCCCTCAAGAAGCTACCTAGTCCATGCTCTTATACTGGGGCAAAAACATACTCAAATCAAAGCCCTAAGGGCAGATAACTTAAATTCCAGTTAGGTAGATGGGCAAGTGGTAGGGGAGGATAATGTCCAAAAAAACTTAGAGAGTTTCCTTGTTTCTTCAGTGCAAGGGTCACAAACTAGTGACCCAACTTTTGAATCTATTCCACAGGCATTATTTGCTTACCCCACATAGTTTTCTTGTTTTTGAAGAAATTCAGTTGCTGTCACCCAAAAAATCCAGGGAATTTCTTATAAAAGCCTATATTTCTGGCTTATTTTTAAAAAGGCAATTGGGACTACATTCCAACATGGCTCAGTAGCAGGGACTCCCTTTCAAAGGGCAGACTCCTGATTTGCCATGGTCTACTTCAGATTTGATGATTGGTCACTCTTTGGTGTTATCTACTTGACCCCTGCAGCATTTGAGTCTGTGATCTCTGCTCTAGATCTTTGACTAGAAAAGATTTGGAATCAGGCCAGTTCCAACTCTTCACAATACTAAAACCAAGCTAATCAAAACAGAGATCGGTTCTTTAGGGAGTGACGAAAATGTTCTAAAATTGATTGTAGTGGCTCACGCCTGTAATCCCAGCACTTTAGGAGGCCAAGGAGGGAAGGTCACTTGAGGCCAGGAGATTGAGACTAGCCTGGTTAACATGGTTAAACCCCGTCTCTACTAAAAATACAAAAATTAGTCAGGCGTGGTGGTGTGTGCCTGTAGTCCCAGCTACTCAGGAGGCTGAGGCATGATGATCACTGGAACCCCGGAGGTGGAGGTTGCAGTGAGCTGAGATCTTACCATTGCAGTCCAGCCTGGACTACAGAGCGAGACTCTGTCTCAAAAAAACAAATAAACAAATAAAATAAAATTGATTGTTGTGATTGTTACACAAGTTTGTGAATGTACTAAAAACATTGAATTATACATGTCAAATGGCTGAATTATGTGGTGTGACATATCTCCAAAAGCTGTTAAAAATAGACATCGGACAAAGATTTAGGGAAGGAAACACAAATGACAAATCAACTTCTCAATACTGGTCTCTGTCATTAAACTCTTTAGAAGGTCTCTAGTATTGCAGTTTTGGGGTGGAAGCAAATTTGAGTGGTTAAGAGCTTGAAAAATTAAGATGAAAAAATAGTACCTACTCCATGGGGTTGTTAGAAGTAAACAAGACAATCCCTGTAAAGCACACAGCACTCTTCCTGGTACATAGAAAACAATGGATGAATGTTAGGTATTATTGATTACTATGACACAGAAGAGATCTAACAAAACTTAGCCTAATAACACTGAGATTATACACTCAGCCGGTACCCTGAATCTGGAGCAGGTCTTCCCAGGGCCTCTCCAAATATCTGGTCAGTTCTAGGTGGCTACAGATCCTCAACCAGAACATTAAGAGCTTCAGAGGCTCTTAAGTCATGAAGGAAAAAATTAGCATGCAAATGCTGGAGTATGTAGGGAAGTGGGGGAAACCTGTTTATGCCTTATTTAAGCAAAGTGATATAGTAGAGTCTCCACAATGCTGAGAGTAGGAGACCTCCATTCTAATTTTGCTTCCACTTCAAATTGAATTGCCCTTTAAAAAGTACTAATTTTGTTACATTTGAATTTCCTCATATATTGAAGGACAATGATATTTATTTTGCCTACCTCACGGACCAAGTAAGAAAGAAAGCATGGGAGATACTTGGAATGGCAAAAAAAATTAACATAAGATATATATATATATAAATCTGACCCTAATTGGGTGACAGGTGTGGCCCCAATCAGGTGACAGGCATACCCTCACAGAAATGGTAAGGGGTCTAAGACTCGTTTAACAACAGAGGGGATGGATTTATGGTTTTTGAACCATTGTTTTGTAAAGACTCCCTAGAAAATGGTGAAGCTCTTGGCAATCAGAACAGATGCAGCCAGGGCTACCATATGCCATGAAAGAAAAAGAGCTTCTGGCAAAGCAAAATCATCAAACCAATGTCCTTACCCTATTACAGAATGGAAAATGTCAGCTTCCCTAGATTACGGGGTAGGACTCCAAAGCAGAGAAAATTACATTCACACCCAGAAATGGGAAATTTCTTCTCTGAGAAGATCTAAGCTGTCATTAGGAGAGTGGGTGGGTGGCTGCGACTTTTTTTTTCTTCTGACATTCTTGATGAATCTCCTAAAATTCTAAGAGGGGTTTAGAAATGGATTAACCCTGTTATATCTTCTTCTCCAGAGAAGTCCAGATAACTTCAGATAATTCATCCAATGACTATGGAATAGGTAGGGGCATTTTGCCAGTGAAACAGTTAGTAGGTTGCACTAACGAACCAAGAACAGGTGTATTTACCTCTGGTAGGGCCTGGAAGTACCAAGGCTTGAGGAACAGCTAATTCTTAATGTTCCCCAAAATAACCTTCCAGTTGGAATTGGTGGAAGTAGTCGCCAGCCCCTCCTTCTAACTCATTTTGTTGTGTCAAGAGATGTTTAACTATAAAAGAGTTAAAGGAGGGAGCTGAAAGAGGAGAAATAAGGTGAAAATATTCCTGGGACACAGCAGGAGGATAAGCGAGCCCTGCCAACAGACACGTAATATGTTAGGCAGTGCACAGAGGGATTAAGACCATGGGCTATGGCACCAAACAGACCTGATTTATATCCTGGCTCTGCCACTTAGGTCCTGGGCCAAATTTAAATGGAATTAAAACAATACTGATTTCATGCAGTCTTTGTGAGGAGAAAAATGCGAATGAATGCATACTTAAAGCAGGTAGCACATTGCTTGGCACATAGGAAGTGCTAAAAGTAGCAGTAGTCATTATGGGCTCTTCAGCAGACCATTCAAAGCCCTTCCCAATTCAACCCAAGTTTATTTTTCTAGCTTTATGTCCCATTACTGATAGCCACATATCATACGTCTGGCCACATAGAGCCCACAGAATTGTTCACCCGCCCCAGGTTTCATCATACTTATCTACATCTTACATTCTTTGCTTATGCTCATCTTTCTGCCTAGTATACCCTTCCTTTTTTTCTGCCAGGTAAAAACCATTTATGCGTCAGGGCCCAGTTAAAGTTCCACCACTCTTGTAAAGCTTTCACTTTTTTTAAAATCCAGGTGGGATGAAAACTTCCCTTTTTGTATTCCTGTTGTATTTTTTATTATAATGTGTTAAGTGCCATACTAGCATTATCAATAGCTGTACATGTGTTAGTGATCTAAATGAATTTATGAGAACAAGGGTTCTGTTGTATTTTTATATCACTGGCAAAGTAACTGGCATGTAGTAAGCATTCATTAGAGTTTATTGACTAAAACTGGATTTGTCAAGATTGTTGACACCTATTCCACCTATTTCACAATAGGCTACCATAAAGAAAAATTGTGAGAATATATGTGAAAACACTAAAAAATGGGATAATTTATACAAATGTAAGGTCTTAGTTACCCAGAATTCATGCTGGAGAATCTAAATAAAGAAAATTTTTCTTTAGTCCTGGCAAATGTTAATCTATATGCATATTAATGATCCCAGTGCATTTACAGCTCATGAAGTGCCTTCTGAATTATCATGAACTTTTACGAAAAGAAAAGTGTTCTGGTTCTTTGGTATTTGGGAATTTGTAGACAATGTAAATGATACAGTATTTTATGTCAC
Source organism: Macaca thibetana thibetana (assembly GCF_024542745.1). Classification (NCBI taxonomy): domain Eukaryota; kingdom Metazoa; phylum Chordata; class Mammalia; order Primates; family Cercopithecidae; genus Macaca; species Macaca thibetana. The sequence continues at coordinate 107,970,739 of NC_065598.1, forward strand.
TGAAACATTTACTATACTTGTGTTTGAGTCTGATTTTGACTTCTACTCCATAAGCTCTGTAATAAGGAACTTGGTCTTCTATTTATGTGTTATCCACAACAGTGCTTAGCAGAATTGCTAGATGCATTGGAACTCTTGATAAGTAGTGGTTGAACATAACTGAATTGAGAGAAATATGTAAAGCAGTTACTGCATAGAATAAAGAGACAGTTTAGCCCAAAAAAACGTTAAACAAACAGATGGATTAATCTGAGAATCAATTTTATCCAAGTTGGTAATAATATTTTAATAATTTTATTACTAACAATATTTTTATAAGGTTTGTTATTTATGAAGTGTTTTCATAATCTCTCTGAAAATAACAAATCTGAGTGAAAATAGATAGGTGTTTAGCTGTCCAATCAATAATTAAAGTGAAAAATATTATTTCTAAGAAATAGAGGAGCAAAAATTAACATTTATAGAGTGACTACTATAAAACAGGCATGCTTCTAAGTACTTTCTAGGTACTCTCTTATTTAATCCTTTCAACAACCCTGTGAAAGAGGTATGCAGCACTGCAGATGGCCACTACCAATTGACAAGATTTGGCATGTGAAATGAAATCTATTTGCTATCTATGACCCAGAATACATGGATTGTTTGCAAGATGAGAGATAGCTGGCATTATAGATAGCAAATTCTATCTATGGACCTGACTTCTAGTGCTGTCTTTGCATCCTTAGTTATAGTTATCCTCCCCTGAACCTCAGCTTCCTCACTTGAACAATAGAGATACTAATACCTACCTTAACTACCAAGTGGCTTGTTGTGAAAGTGTAAGCTATTTGTTTCTTTTTTTGATTATTTTATTCTGTGTCACTGTTACTCAAATATTGTGTCTCACATTGCTGGATGGGATTATTTTTGGCTCAAAACAATATTTAAATTGAGTGATTAATTTACAAGCATGTCTTCTTGTTGTTTTATTTCATTATGTGTGGGGGTTCTGATTTTTAGATGAAAAAGCTGAGGCTTAGAGAGGTAAATTCATTTTCCTAAGGTTACATAGCTAGTAACTGATAGAAGACAACCCTCCACCAAAAAAGTCAATTAATCCACAAGGAAGTTGTATCACAAGAGTAACTAAACAGAGCTGCTTGAGAACACTCTTTACAGCCTCATGTCTAGAAAATAATCTGAGAAGAGAAAAACAATACCAACTCACAGTACAGTAACCAGAATAATGCATAGATTTTTGACTAACAAAATTGACTCCAAAGTTTAAATAACATATTGGATCCAAAGCGGCAGCCCAGCACTCCTAAAATCTTTTTTTCCTTATGAGCATGATAAGCAGAAAGAGGATGGATCTTTGTGTGGAGCTGAGGAGAAGAAATTTATAGAAAAACAAACATCCCCTAAAACAAGAATTAAGAAATAAGAAGGCCAAAATAAGAAGTCAAGAAAGCACAAAATATGGAGTACAGTTGGTCAGTACGGGATTTATCAAGCACAAACTTGTAGGTTCCTTGCAAAGAGAGCTTCACTTAGAGGTAAAGATACAATTTTAAGGTGACAGCCCAAAATTTCTTTTTAAAAGGATCCATTTTCAGTACAGCCTAATGGTCTGAGTGGATTGACTCTTCTGTAAAACTGCCTTATTATGCGATCTTCTTGTGCAGACTCATGCCAACTCAAGAGTTGCAAATGCTTGGCCCAGGTACTGTCCCTCCCCATTCCTGGGTCCATGGAAATGGTTTTAAATAGATCACAGTATTCTTTCTTATTGTCTAGACAACCTTAGAATCATTCTTGATATAGCACTGCAAATGGCCACTACCGATTGACAAGATTTGGCATGTGAAATGAAACCTATTTGCTATCTATGACCCAGAAAACATGGATTATTTGCAAGCTGAGAGATAGCTGGCATCATAGATAGCTAACTCCAATAATCACCGTGTCTGTAGTATTCTGATGCTGGTCAGCAAAGGAGGGTTCCTTCCCTGGTCTTATCTTTGACTGTTGCTCTGGTCGTCCCTGACACGCCATCAGCAATTTTTTTTCTAAGTGAAAGAAAATAAATTTTCTAGGCATGAGGCACCTTTAAGAGGGTCTCAGGGATCAAGATCAGTGTTGTCCCCTGACTTGTACATCCAAGCCCTCAAAAGCCTTAAGAATATAATGTTGACTATAGACTCTTAAGAGTCTAGATTCTGCTTGTAAGTTGCTTCTTTAGTTTCAGTTCTCCCCTGCAAGCTAAGATGTAACTGGAAAAGAATTGGATTATGATTAAGATGGACCTTGCTTCTAGTGCTGTCTTTACATCCTTAGTTATAGTTCTCCTCCCTGAGCCTCAGCTTTCCCATCTGAATAATGGAGATAGTAATACCTACCTCAACTACCAAGTGGCTTGTTATGAAAGTGTTAAGCTATTTGTTTCCTTTTTTGATTATTTTATTCTATGTCACTATTACTCAAATATTTTGTCCCATATTGCTGGGTGGAATTATGTTTGGCTCAAAATAATATTTAAATTGAGTGATTAATTTACAAGCATGTATTTGTGTTGTTTTATTTCATTGTGTGTGTGTGTGTATGGGGGGGGTTCCCATGATTTTTATGCCAAAATGTAAACAACAGGAGAATCGATTGACTAACGCCTTAACCATGTGTCTGGTGATGAGATCAATTCCTTTTAAGTGTAGATAAAGGGACTTTGTCCATACATGTGAATTATGGATGTATGAAGGCAAAGCAACTTACCGATCCCCCCAGGTACCTAGCTGTCAACTCAAACTAGTGGTCAGTCTTTGACAGGAAAGGAAACAGAGGTTCATAGAATCTACTGGTCAATAGCACCCCCCACCCACCCCCAAGTGCCCTGGTTATATAGCATAAGCCTACGTAAAAAGATCACATAATAAGCCAGTTTTACGGAAGACTCAATCCACTCTGACCATTAGGCTGTACTAAAAAATGGATTCTTTTATAAAGAAGTTCTGGGCTGTCACCTGAAAATTATATTTTTACCTCTATATGAAACTCTCATTGCAAGGAACCTAGAAGTTTGTGCTTGATAAATCCCATACTGACCAACTGTACTCCACGTTCTGTGCTGTATTGACTTCTTGTTTTGGCCACCTTGTGTTCCTGATTCTTGTTTTAGAAGATGTTTCTAGTTTCCTAGGGCTCCACAAGGATGTCTCATGAGCTTCCTTATGTGATGTAAAAAAATGGTCTTGCTACAAATGAATTAATGCAAAATTTGAAAAATATACTATGTGGTTTATCTCCCTGGCTTCAAATCCCTATTTCATTCAAACTAGTACATTTGTCAGTTGACATCCTACCCAGGTCCTGGGGCTGTACTTATCTTTATCTAACATCCTGCTTATCTAATATCCTAAAACCCAGAATCTGGTTTTAACTTACATGGGTTGTACTTTCCCATGTTTTCTCTCTCTGCCCAGGTTCATTTTCCAAATCAGGATACTCAGTCCCGATTGCTGAAACCAGTCTTTAGTTCGTGCATCTAATGTCTGGGATGATTTTGTAAACTCCCCTCATAGATTAATAAGAATCAATTATGTAAATCCAAAAGGAGAGTTTTTTCCAGTTGGAACTTAATACTTGTAGACTTAATATAAATGAAAGAACATAAATGAATTCAAATACAGTTATAACAATCCCAGGACATGCTGGGAAGAATGTTGATGAAAAATCTTTAATAAATATACTATTTACAAGGCAGCAAATGCATAGATGTTAATATCTTTGGGGAGCTTTGGCTTTAACAGAATTATTTCCACCTACAGATTCTCTTTGGTCTAGCTAAACACAATCTGATTAATCTTCTGGACTTTGGGTTGTAGAAAAGTTCACAGGCATTGCAAACCACTCATTGAAAACATAAAGGCTGATTATCATTGTGTGAGGAGGCTGAAAATAAATCTTCTGGCAACTGCTACATCTGAGGTTGTGGTGAATGACCTTCTTGGATTAGTGCCCAAGACATGAATCTTTCATGTGCACAGTTCTGCTAGGGTTACAACTAATCTGAAGCATACTGGGTAGCAATTTAATAAATGGCCCCATGTGAAAAGCAGGTTAAAAGCACTAATGTCATAATATCTGCCTAGGAAAAAGGCTTTCAATTGCCTGGATTTTCTTTTTTTCTAACATATGGGAAAGGTATAGAAAGAGTAAAGCTGGGAATTTAAGAAATATTTTACTGAAGTTGGTTTTTTTTACACTAATATATTTTATTATTAGAGCAGTTTTAGGCTCATAACAAAATTGAGCAGAAAGTACAGAGAGATCTCATATGTTCCCTGACGCCCTCGCATCCCACAAACTCCCCCATTGTCAACATCCTGCACCACAGTGGTTTATTTTTTATGATGGATGAACCTACATTGATGCATTATTATCATCCAAAGTCCATGGTTGACATTAGGATTCACTCTTGCTGTTGTATATTCTATGTGTTTTGATAAATGTATAATAGCATGTATCTATTGTTGTACTATTGTGCAGAATAGTTTCACTGCCCTAAAATCCTCTGTGCTCTGCCTATTCATCCCTCCCTTTCCTCTAGCCCCTGGCAATCACTGATCTTTCTGCTTTCTCTGTACTTTTGCCTTTTCCAGAAGCTCATATAGTTGTAACTATACAGTAATAACCTTTTTAGATTGACTTCTTGCACTTTGTAATATGCATTTAAGTTTCCTTTATGTGTTTTCATGGCTTCATTGCTCATTTCTTTTAGTGATGAATAGTATTACATTACATCCAGTAAATACATAACTGGATGTACCCCAGTTTATTAATTGAGTCACCTTTATTAATCTTGGCTACTTCCAAGTTTTGGTAATTATGAATAAAGCTACTGTAAACATCAGTGTGCAAATTTTTGTAAGCACTTAAGTTTTCATTTCCTTTAGGTAAGTACCAAGGAGTGTAATTGCTGGATCATATGGTAAGAGGACGACTAGTTTTGTAAGAAACCACCAAACTGCCTTCCAAAGGGGTTGTACTGTTTTGCATTCTCACCAGCAATGAATAAGAGTTCCTGTTGTCCACATCCTGACCAGCATTTGGTGTTGTCAATGTTTGGGATTTTGGCTACTATAATAGATATGCAGTAATAACTCACTGTTATTTTAATTTGCAATTCTCTAATGACATATGATGTTGAATGCCCTTTTATATGCTTACTTACCATCTATATATCTTCTTTGGTGAGATATCTGTTCAGGTATTTTGCTTACTTTTTAATCAGGTTTTTAAAAATTTCCTTATTGTTGAGTTTTAAAGATTCTCAGTATATTTTGGACAATAGTCCTTTATCAGATGTGCTTTTTATAAATAGTTTTCCCAATTCTCAGCTTATCTTCCCACTCTCTTAACATTGTCTTTCACAGAGCAGAAGGTTTTTATTTTAATGAAGTCCAACTTCTCAATTATTTATTTCTTGGTTTGCACATATGATGTTGTATCTAAAGTCATCGCCATATCCAAGGTCATAAAGATTTTCTCCTATATTGTCTTCTGAGAGTTTTATTGTTTTTTATTTTTAATTTAGGTCTGTGATACATTTTGTGTTAATTTTTTGAAAGGTATAAGGTCTGTGTCTAGATTCATGATTTTTGCATGTGGATGTCCAGTTGTTCTAGCACCATTTGTTGAAAAGACTGTCTTTGCTCCAGTGTATTGCCTTTGCGCCTTTATTAAAGATCAGTAGACTACATTTATATAGGTCTATTTCTGAAATCTCTATTCTATTTCATTAGTTTATTCGTTTATTCTTTCACCAATACCACATTGGTATCTTTATATTAAATTTTGAAATCCAGTAGTATCAGTCCTCTGATTTTATTCTTCTCCACATACATTTTAGAATTAGTCTGTTGATAGCCACTAAACAACTTGCTATGATTTTTGATTTGGGATTGTGTTGAATACATAGATCAAATTGGAAAGAACTGACATCTCGAACATATTGAATCTTCCTATCCTTGAATCTGGAATAGCTCTTTATTTATTTAGTTCTTCTTTTATATATTTTATCAGAGTTCTGTAGTGCTTCTATAAGGATCTTGTACGTGTTTTTAAAGATTTATACCTAAGTATTTTATTTTGGGGGTGCCAATGTAAACGGTAATGTGTTTTTAATCTCAAATTCCACTTGTTAATTGCTGTTATATAGGAAAGCAGTCAGATTTTTCTACATGGATGATCATATCACCTGCAAAAAAAGTTTTATTTTTTATTCCCTATCTATCTATATTTATTTCATTTTCTTGCCTTATTAGATTAGGTAGGGCTTTCAGTACAACATTGAACAAACCTACGCGTTCTGCACTTGCATCCCGGAGCTTAAAGTAAAACAAAACAAAACAAAACAAAATGAAATAAAATAAATAAAATCAGAATAGGCCTATATCTGTTAAGAAATCAAATAAACAAGTAATTACTCCAAAAAACAGAAGGTGCCAGGCCCAGATGAGTTTAGCAGTGAATTCTATAAAACATAAAAGAAAGAAATTATACCAATTCTCTACAATATCTTCCAGAAGATATAAGCAAGGGAAATACTTCCTAACTCTTACATGAGAACAGCATTACCCTAATATTAAAACCAGATAAAGTCATTACAAGAAAAGAAAACTGAGGCCCAATATTTCTTATAAGCATAAATGCAATAATCTTTGACAAAATATTAGGAAATAAAATCCAACAATGTATAAGTCATTACACACTATGACCAAGTGGGATGTATGTCAGGTACCCAAGGCTGGTTCAACATTCAAAAGTCAATTAATGTAATCCTTCACATCGATAGGCTAATAAAGGAAAACATCACATGATCATATCAAGAGATGCAGTAAAGCAGGTTGACAAAATCAAACATCTATTCCTGAGAAAAATTCTCAGCCAACTAGGAATAGAGAAAAAAACTTCTCAATTTGATAAAGAACATCCCTATCTATTGCTTACCTAGAGCTAACATCATGCTTAATGTGAGAAATTCAAAGTTTTCCTGCTAAGATCAGGAACAAAGCAAGGTATCACCTCTCACTACTAGTTTTCAATGTTGTACTGAATATTTTTTATTATTTATTTTCTCCTACTTTGGATTTTTTTCTTATTTTTCTAGTTTCCTAAGGTAGAAACTTACATTAATAATTTCAACATTTTCTTCTTTTCTAATATATGCATTTAATGCTATAAATTTCCCTTTAGGAACTGCTTTTGCTGCATTCTACAACTTCTGATAAAATGTATTTTAGTGTTTATTATTTTGTTATTATTATTTTAGTAGTTTTTCTGGTACAGGTGGTTTTGGGTTACATGAATCAATTCTTTGGTGGTGATTTCTGGGATTTTGGTGTACCCATCACCCGAGCAGTGTATACAGTACCCAACATGTAGTCTTTTATCCCTCATCCCCATCCCACCCTTCCCCTCTGAGTCCCCAAAGTTCATTGTATTATTCTTACACCTTTGCATTCTCACAACTTAGCTCCCACTTATAAGTGAGAACATGTGATATTTGGTTTTCCATTCCTGAGTTACCTTACTGAGAACGATGGCCTCGAGTTCCATCCAAGTTGTGGCAAAATACATTATTTTGTTCCTTTTCATGGCTGAGTAGTATTCCATGGTATGTATCTACCACTTTTCTTTATCCATTTGTTGGTCAATGAACACTTAAGTTGGTTCCATATCTTTGCAATTGCAAATTGTGCTTCTATAAACATGTGTGTGTACATTCATCTTTTTCATATATTGACTTATTTCCCTTTGCATAGATACCAAGTAGTGGGATTGCTGGATCAAATGGTAGTTCTATTTTTAGTTCTTTAAGAAATCTCCATACTGTATTTTCATTTTTATTTATTTCAAAATATTTTTAAAATTTCTCTGAAGACGTCCTCTTTGACCCATGTATTTTTTAGAACTGGGTTGTTTAATCTCCAAGTATTTGGGATTTTCCAGCTACCTTTCTGTTATTTATTATTGGTTTAATTGTACTGTGGTCTGAAAGCAGACATTGCATGATTTCCATAATTTTAAATTTGTTAAGGGGTATTTTCTGACCCAGAGTGTAGTCTATCTTGATGAATGTTCCATGTGATCTTAAGAAGAACGTGGATCCTGCTGTCAGGTGAATTTTTCTATGGATGTCAATTGTGTAGATTCGTTTGATGGTGCTTTTGAGTTGAACTATGTCCTTGCTGGTTTTCTGCCTGCTAGGTCTGTCCTTTTATAAGACAGAAATGTTAAAGTCTCCAACTATAACAGTGGATTCATCTATTTCTTCTTGCAATTCTATCAGTTTTTGCCACAGGTATTTGGAGACTCTCTCATTAGGCACATATACACTAAAGATTGCCAGATTTTCTTGTGCTGTCCCTGTATTTTTCTGTAATTCCCCTTTACCCCTAATAACTTTCCTTGCCCTGAAGTCTGCTGTGTCTTAAATTAATATAGCTACTCCTACTTTTAAAATGAGTGCTAGAATGGTATGTCTTTCTTCTTCCCTTTATTTTTAATCTAAATGTATCTTTATATTTAAAGTGGATTTCTTGTAGACAACATATACTTGGGTCTTGTTTTTCAATACAATCTGACAGTCTGTCTTTAAATTGATGTATTGAGACCACTGGTGTTTAAGGTGATCATTGACATGGTTGGATTAATATCTACTATATTGTTACTGTTTTCTTTTTATTGCCCTTGTTCTTTGTTTCCTCTTTTATCTTCCACAGATTTTCAGCCTTTTTTTTTTTTTTTTTTGGTTTTAATTAAACGTTTTATGAGATTCCCTTTTCTCTCCTTTCTTAGAATATTAATTTTATTTCTTTTTATAATATTTCCCTTTTATAATTTTTGATGATTGCCTTAGTGTTTGCAATATACATTTACAACTAACCCAAGTTGACTTTTAAATAACACCATACCATTTCATGGATAACGCAAGTACCTTATAATAACAAATATTCCTAATTCCTCCCTCATTTTCCTTGTATCATTGTTGTCATGTATTTCACTTATACATAGGCATACATAAGCAAATTTATGTTGCCATTATTATGTAGAACAAACTGTTATACATTAGATCAGTTAAGCAAAAAAATAAAAAATAAATAAAAGTTTTTATTTCACCTTTACTTATTACTTTTCTAATACTCTTCCTTATTTTTTGTAGATCTGGGTTTCTGACCAATACCATTCTACTCTCTAAAACACTTCTTTTAACATTTATTGCAAGGCATGTCTACTGGCAACAAATTTCCTCAATTTTATTTTTCATCTCAGAAATTCTTTTTTTCCTTCACTTTCGAAGGATAATTTTGCAGGGTATAGAATTCTATGTTGGGAGAGGAGTTTTCTGTTAACATCTTAACTATTTCACTCTACTCTCTTCTTGCTAGCATGGTGTCTGAATAGAAATAGGATGTAATTCTTATTTTTGCTTCTCTATAGATAAGACTTTTTTTGTCTCTTGCTCCTTTGAGGATATTTATTTATCTTTGATTTTCTCAAGTTTAAATATACTATGCCTAGGTATATTTTTTGGCATTTATCATGCTTAATGTTCTCTGAGATTACTGGATTTGTGGTTTGGTGTCTGCCATTAATTTGAGGAAAATTATCAGTCATTATTGTTTCAAATATTTCATTTGTTCTTTTTTCTTTTTCCTCTCCTTCTAGTATCCTCATTACATACGTTTTACGCATTTTTCATTTTCCCACAGTTTTTGGATATTCTGTTCTGGAGAGTTTTTTCTCAGTTCTTTTTCTTTATTCTTTGTTCAAGTTGAGAAGTTTCTATTATGATTTTTTTTTAAGCTCATAGATTCCATCCTCGGCTGTGTCCTGTACATTAATTAGGTCATCAAAGGCATTCTTCATTTGTTACAGTGTTTTTGATATATGGCATTTCTTTTTCTTTCTTAGAATTTTCATCTCTCTGCTGGCATTATCCATCAGTTCTTGAATGTTACCTGCCCATTAAAAGCTTTAGCATATTAATCATGGTTTTAAAAGTTTATTGTTCTGATAATTCCAACATTCTTGCCATATCTGACTCGGGCTCTGGTGCTTGTCTGGTTTCTTCACAATGTGTTTTTTTTTTTTTTTTTTTTTTTTAATCATTTTTTTCTTGAGACAGATTCTCACTCTGTCACCCAGGCTGGAGTACAGTGACACGATCTCAGCTCACTGCAGTGGGCACTTTCTGGCACAAGCAATCCTCCCGCATCAGCCTTCTGGGATTACAGCTGGGATTACAGGTGCAAGCCATCATGCCCTGCTAATTTTTTGTATTTTTTGTAGAGATGGAGTTTCACCATGTTGCCCATGCTCTTCTAGAACTTCTGGACTCAAACAATCCACCTGCCTCGACCTCCCATAGTGTTGGGATTACAGGCATGAGCCACCATGCCCATATCTTCTAGTATGCCTTGTAATTTTTTGTTGAACGACAGATATGATGTATTGGGCAAAAAGATCTGCGTCAAAAACGCCTTTAGTAATGTAGTAGTAAGGTGGAGGAGAAGAGTAAGCATTCCACAATCTTATGATTAGGTATCAATCCTTTAATAAGCATATGCCTCTGGACTGTGAACTTCACCAGTGTTTCTGTTTTCTTTTTTCTCTCTTTTTGGGTACCACAGGATGACTGGAGGGGTTTGGATTTGTATATTTCCCTTCTCCCACATGGTAGGTTGGAGGGGGCTGGATTTGCATATTTCCTTTCATCCAAGAAGATTAGGCTTTGGTACAACCCTAGCTTGTTAGGCTCTGGTGGAAAAAAAAAAGTTTTTGTTAAAGGCAGACATTGTTAAGAAGAACAGAATGCTTTGGCTTATTTCAAAATGTTTCTTATTCCTTCTCTCCCAGAAGAATAAAGGGAATTTTCTTCGTATTCACTGTGAGGACCTACTAGAGCTCCTGGTAATAAAATTCACAAAAATGTGGAAGCCCCATGACAGAGTCACCCTGAGTTTTTAACTCTTACTTGTCCACATTAAGCCTCCAGCAATTTGTCTATTACAATTCAGGTTTTCCTACTCCAGCACTGGTTCCTACGGAAATTTCTGCTCCTGGGTTTCTGCTTTTGTAAGTTGGAATTATCTCCATCTGCCTGTCTCTCTCTAATTTAGGGGGCAGCAGTTTGCCCTGTGACCTCACTTCTCTGACACATTTAAGAAGAGTTATTTGTCTTTTTCGGTTTGTTTAGCCTTTTATTTGTTATTAGGCCCGAGTGGTTATTTCTAAAGCTTCTTACATGCTGGATTAGAAACTAAAAGTGAAGCTTGGAATTTTAGAAACAAATTACTGTTATCTTCTGGGCACTTTGTTTACTGATGGATCTCTTCGGCATCAGCTTAGTGAGTCCTTAGGTATATTAGTCTATTCTCACACTGCTATGAACAAATATACAAAACTGAGTAATTTATAAACGAAAAAGGTTTAATTGACTCACAGTTCTGCATTGCTGGGGAGGCCTCAGGAAGCTTACATCATGGTGGAAGGCAAAGGAGAAACAGGCACCTTCTTCATATGGCAGCAGGATGGAGTGAGTGCAAGCAGGGGAAATGCCAAACGCTTGTAAAACCATCAGATTTCATGAGACTCATTCATTGTCATGAGAAGAGCATGAGGGAAACTGCCCCCATGATCCAATTACCTCCACCTGGTCCCGCCCTTAATACTTGGGGATTATGGGAATTACAATTCAAGGTGAGATTTGGGTTGGGACACAGAGCCAAACCATATTATTGGGTAAAGTCACACTAATATTAGTCCACCACCCCACCACCAACCAACACTACCAAGCATCCTTCTATACTGACAACCCCTTACACATGTTTCAATTCTTCAGAACATGCTCAGATTGAATGTCCACAGGGTATTCATTCAGTTTTCTCAAGGAGATAGCTGCATGTTTATGGAGTGCCTGTGTGATTATTTATAATTTATGGTACGACCTTTTTTGCAGTTACTATTAGTATCTTCTTGAGAGTTTTAAAAAATAACATTACTGTCTTTGGAGAGAATTTTTTTTCATTGTAGGAAAATATATTTCGTAAAGGAAATAAATTTGAAAGAAGTGATTGCTAACAAACTCCCATGCCCTCATGACACATCTCCAAGTAATTGGATTCCCTTCAATTTGAGCTCACTCTCAGTAGTAGAGATGGAGGTAAAAGGAAAGTGGAAAGTTCAAAAGGTAAGTCTCAAGAAAAACTCAGTATTAGAGGGAAGCTAGAAAAAATCCAAAATGAGACAAGTGATATTATCTTGAGAACTATTGACAAAGCATAAACAAAAGACTTTTAAAATTTGTTTTTTAAGCTTCATTTTTGCCTAAGGATATAATTCATTAGGTTATTAAATCCATACATGTGTGTTTACTTCTCCCTTCTGTTCTTTTAAGAAAAATATTTATCAGATGGTCATGTTCAAACTTTTTAGTTTTGCTTATTGATTTATTCAAAATGCCATACTAGGCCTCGTGTGGTGGCTCACACCTGCAATTCTAGCATTTCGTGAGGCCGAGGCGGGCAGATCACCTGAGGTCAGGAGTTTGAGACCTGTCTGGCCAACAAGGTGAAACCCCGTCTCTACTAAAAATACAAAAAGTAGCCTAGCATGGTGGTACACGCCTGTAATCCCAGTTACGCAGGAGGTGGAGGCAGTAGGATTGCTTGAACCTGGGTGATGGAGATTACAGTGAGCCAAGATCATGCCACTGTACTCCAGTCTGGACAACAGAGACTCCATCTGAAAACAAACAAACAAACAAAACTACCATACTAGAGGTTTCTTCCTAATGAACTTTGTTTCATTTCTCCTTTATCAAAGCTAGGGATGTTTAATAAGAAAATGTAAAAGTGGAGTTGAATGGGTAGGAGGGAGAAGGCATAGATACTTGGGGGAAAAAAACTTCAAACTCCTCCTTACAGTAAAAAAAAAAAAAAAAAAAAAATCAGTATTTTAAAGTTCCAACACCTTGCCTTCTCAGCTGTTGGTGTGGCAGTTCAAGACTAAATCATGTTATTTTAGGAAAAATCAATAGGTCTCATAAAATTACCAGTCTCTTTATGAACAGAAAACAATGTTTCTGAAAGCAAATATGATTTGTTATTCTTTTATACATGTATATTTATACAAATCAATAGGAGATATGAATAACCAGAAAATTCCATGGCAGCCCCTGATGAATCACTTTTTCTCGAATTGTGAGAGAAGGAAGAATTTTTTATTTGTATCATGGAACTTTCAGAGTAAATTTCCACGACTTCTCCAGCGCCCCAGATGTGACAAGTATAAACAAAAGCCTGTTGTTCACCATAACTTTCAGTCCGTCTCTTTGGTCTGATAAACCCAAAACAGTCCTTAAACATTAATTCTGCTGGCTGGAGGAGTTCCTTACCATCCAGAAAAAGTCGGTAGTCACCCAGGAGCTTCAGTGGGAGCCACAGGAAAATCTGTGAAATGAGAAACATTGGGCTGGTATTTAGGGCATTTTGGCTCTGTGATGGAGGATACTTTATCCTTTGGATTTGCCATCTGTAAAATAGGAACAACCGGTGTCTTTCACATACCAATGATAGTAAATGGAGATGATGAACACATTTGCAGGAAAATCTCCAAATTTATTAAATCCAAACACAGAGGCCTTATTTCTTCTGGGCTATTAGCTTCTACCTACTTTCCTGTCTCAGTCACAACTTGGCAGACAATAGATGGAAAGATGAAGAGGGAACAAGTTGGGAGGTCGAGGGAATCTACCAATTAAGAAGTTGATGCTTCTCTCAACACCAGCATATTTTTCACCAGATGATCTCTACAAGACAGTCTAGCATAATTAGTTAAGAATATAGAGCTTTTCCTCAGCTAGACGAGAAGAATAAGTTTGATTTTTTAGATTAATTAATTGCACAGCATGGTGAATATAGCTAACAATTTAGTTCTGTACATTTCAATATCACTAAGATAATAAATTTCTAATTTTCTCATCACAAAAACGTTAAATATTTGAGATGATGGATGTTAGTTTAATTTAGTCTTTCTATATTGTGTTTAAAAATTGTAACACCACTTTGTACCCAATAAATATATACAACAGTTTGTCAATATATAATAAAAATCATTTTAAAAACAATATAGGGCTTTTGAGCCAAATAGACTTGGGTTTGAATCTCAGCCCTCCCACTTACTTATGGAGGGATCTGCAGCAAGCCACTAACCTTTCAGAATCATTTTCTCCCTCTGTAAAATGAGGATAAGAATGGTTTTATTCTATTGCTTTCACGATTACATGAAATTTCAGATGTAAAAGAAATACAGTATTAGGCCCAAAATAAACACTCTGTAAGTCATGGTAGTGGTAGTGGTGGTAGTGGTGTTGGTAGAGGTTATGTCTTGCCTTTTTTTTGACATCCATATCCATCAGATGTCTGGTTTCTTTTAGCATTGTTGTAGGCGGGCTTAGTGCCCGTTTTGTAAGCTGGTACAAAAGGCCATGAGTCTTCAGCAGTTAGGTGCCTATTTTGGTCGTTTTTAAAAGATGACTTCTGTCTTTGTAAAACTTCTACTCACCTTTTATTGTGTGTGGAGGGGAGGTAAAACAACAACCAACATTTATTTTCTCACATAATTTCTGTGGGTAAAAGATTCAGGAGTGGCTTAGCTGGGTGGTTCCAGCTCAGGGTCTCTAATGAGGTTGTAGTCAAAATATCGGCTGTGGCTGTAGTCATCTGATGGCTTGATTGAGGCCAGAGATTCCACTTCTAAGATGGCTTCCTCCCATAGTAGGCAAGTTGATGCTGGCTATTGTCAGGAGGCCTCGGCTCCTTACCCTGTGGACTTCTCCATAAGGCTGCTTGAGTATCCTGATGCATTGCAGCTGGCTCCAGTGAACTTGGAGGCAACACTACTACAGTTCCCAGCATGGCTTTCTTCCCACCACTGCCCTCCTCTGCCCCCACTCCTGGACTCTCCCAGACTGAGATTTGTAGTTCTAGCCCATGGGTGGCAGCAGTGGCATGGAAGCATTCCTGAAATCTGATTTTCCTTGCTAGTAGGCAGTGAGACTGCAAGTTCCAACTCAAGTCCTATTTTGACCCACTAGGGTTTGCCCTGCTCAGAATCACTTTCCCTTCTCCAGGGGAACAAACTCTTCTCCCAGTGCTCCTTATACCTCACATCTCCCTGTTCCTACTCATCTCTATGAAGACAAGTTTATTTTAGGTCATGATTCTGGATCTTAGAGATTTTTCAGGCAGTCAATAAATAGATTTATTTTAAGTCATGATTAGTTGGTTGTCATACTAATTACCCAGAGCTTTGAGCAAAAGTTCCTTCCTAATATGCTCATGGGACAAGAGGAGCCATTCAGCTAAGCTGAATTGAGAGCTTGTTTTATGCCACTCATCCTTAACTAAGTGGTAAGGCCTGTAATAGGGAGTGTTAAACTCGGAGGCCCTAACCCAGCAGAGTTCAGTCACTCTGAAAATCGTCGAAGCTAGTAAGCTTTAAAATAATAAATTCTGGGGGAAACCAATGTCTTTATGGAGTCCAGAAGCAGGGAAGTAAACATATCAGCTTTCTCCAGTTCCTCATAGCTCTATTTCCTTACAGCCATCACCAGTAGGCCTCAACTCCACCAGTTCTTGAGCCAGCACTCATAAGGTCATGAAGACTGTTGACAGTTTAACTCCTCATCTACATGACTATGAGAGTTAGGGTATAAGGGGAGCTGGAATACAGTCTTGCTGCCAGAAAACTCTGTATCAATGGTACGAGTAATGGCCAATTTTCAGCATTCCTCTATCTTCTGCAGTAATGGTCAACCTTGAGTTACTGAAAATCATGACTTATGCCACTGTTGATATGTGAACTCTCAGTCCTCACTCTCTCTGAGGCTTGGAGTTGGATGTAATAAAGAGGTCAGAGTTTCACTCCTTTCTTCTCGAATTACACAGAGTCCATCACTTGCCCTCTCTGAGTCTGAAACATCTTCCTGGAATGACCTAGAAACAAGGGGACTTTATGTTTTGAGATGATACTATCCATATGCTAGATACTTCTCCCATGATTTTTATATGGAAAAATCTGCCCATACCCCTTGGTGTAGTTTGGATATTTGTCCCTTCCAAATCTCATGTTGAAATTTGATCCCCAATGTTGGAGGTGGAACCTGGTTGGGAGGTGTTAGGTCATGGGGATGGTTTCCTCATGAACAAGTTATCTTGATGTTGTCCTCTGGATAATGAGTGACTTCTTGCTCTATTAGTTCCTGTGAGATCTAATTGTTAAAAAGAGTCTGGCACGTCTGTCCTCTCTCTCTTGCTCCCTCTCTTGCCATGTGACATGCTGGCTCCCCTTGTCTTTCTGCCATGATTGGAAGCTTCCTGGGGCCCTCCTCAGATGTAAATGCTTATACCATGCTTCTTGTACAGTTTGCAGACCGATGAGCCAAACAAACTTTTCTTTTTAGAAATTACCCAGCCTGAGGCATTCCTATACAGCAACACAAATGGACCAAAACACATCTGGAAAAGATATTTGCGAATGAGAATGATTAAAAGCCATTTGGACAGAAAAAAGATGGAAGAAAGAGGAACACAAGTGTCCTCTATACAGTTGCTGCTACCGGTGACAAATGCATTTGAGGATGCCTAGCTCAATGTACTGCCTCCACTATAAAGTCAACTCAAACCCATTTGATGGTTGGTTCTTTAGCCATCCCTACGGATATTGATTCCATTTTTTATTCACATATAATGCAAGTTAAATGAACATTTCCTGGATGCAATTTCATTCTGTTTCTTTCTTGGATTATTTTTTACGAAGAAGATCAGATGGCTTGGGAACAAGTTTCTCTGGCACAGCTCTGCAGGGCCTCCCTGCAGACTGAATCTCCGAGGCCTGGTGGCAGGTCACAACCAGTTTCCTTTGTGATGATACATCCTTGCAGAAGATAGGAAGACTTGACAGCCTGACAGACACTTAAAGTGTGAAGATGAATAAAAGATACATCACTCCTGATGAGTATATTTTAAAAAGCTGTCAGTTGATGTAAGCAGTATTCTAAAAACATACAGTACCATATCAGGGCTAGAGGGTGTTGGATACAAAAATGGGTTGGCAGATGGACAATTTTTGATAGTCAGGTCTATGCGGATGTGAAAACCAAGCTGAGAAGAAGTTTGTTAGTCCTCATCTGTTGCCCTGCTTTGCAAATCATATTTAGGAGCTTTGCTTTCTGTCTCTTTGATTTCTTTTTAAGGCCTACATTATTAGCTAGTAGGTAGACTAGATGATGACTTAGGTGCTATATCTAATATGAGTGGTGACAGACATGAAATTCTAGCTAAAACATATTGTTCACTGATTGTTGCTTTGCCTGAAATTTCACTATCACAGCTTCTTATTTGGGAAATGTACTACAACTCAGAAACTCTGGAAAAGGGAAATCTTCAGATTACTTTAGTGAGGATTGATTTCCATCCATTTGTTGTACTAAAGCATTAGGAATTGGAGGTCAGCCAGAAGTCAGGTGAAAGGGCAGAGAACAGAAAGGAAAAGTCAGAAGTCACAAAATTTTTATATTATTAGCTTCACATTCTCATAGAAACATTTAAGTACATGCAACCAGCATTTATCTGGTGCATGAATCTGCTTTGAAACATTCCCATTAAGTGTTAATCCAATCTCTGAATACCTCTAGTAATAGGAACCTCTTTTTTTAATGAAGAAACTCATTCTATTGTTATGCAGTTTTAAACTTAGAAGGTTCTATATTGTAGGATTCCCAAATATGCTACCTTGAAGGTTCCATACTACTGATGTTTGCTCTTCATAGAATTAGACTGCCTCCTTTTACCCACGAAGGCTCTCTGATATGTAAAGACAGCTTTCCTGATCCCTACCCCGATTAAGCTTTTCCTACCATTTCTTAAAATATTTTTCAAAAGACAGCCGGATACAGATTATAGTGAGCAGCCAATAGGGGAGAGAGCAAATGGCTCATGGCCCTTCAAGAGCATCTGTAGAAACACACACAAATAAATTTTAAATGACTTAAAATGCCACATGTTGGCAAGAGTGTATGATTATAACACTCATACACTGCTGGTGAGAATGCAAAAGGGTAGAGCCACTTTGGGAAACAGTTTGCAGTATCTTTTAAAGTTAAGCACAGACTTACCTCATGACCCACCACTAGATATCTAAACAAAGATAAATGATTGTGGTAACTATTTCACAATGTGTGTGTATATCAAAATATCATGATGTACACCTTAAATATATACAATTTTATTTGTCAATCATATCTTTTTTATTATACTTTAAATTCTAGGGTACATGTGCACAACGTGCAGGTTTGTTACATATGTATACATGGGCCATGTTGGTGTGCTGCACCCATTAACTAGTCATTTACATTAGGTATATCTCCTAATGCTATCCCTCCCCATACCCCCCCACCCCACAACAGGCCCCAGTGTATGATATTCCCCTTCCTGTGTCCAAGTGTTCTCATTGTTCAATTCCCACCTATGAGTGAGAACATGCAGTGTTTGGTTTTTTGTCCTTGTGATAGTTTGCTGAGAATGATGGTTTCCAGCTTCATCCATGTCCCTGCAAAGGACATGAACTCATCCTTATTTATGGCTGCATAGTACTCCATGGTGCATATGTGTCACATTTTCTTAATCCATCTATCATTGATGGACATTTGGGTTGCTTACAAGTCTTTGCTATTGTGAATAGTGACACAGTAAACATATGTGTGCCTGTGTCTTTATAGCAGCATGATTTATAATCCTTTGGGCATATACCCAGTAATGGGATGGCTGGGTCAGTGGGTATTTCTAGTTCTAGATCCTCGAGGAATTGCCACACTGTCTTCCACAATGGTTGAACTAGTTTACACTCCCACCAACAGTGTAAAAGTGTTCCTATTTGTCCACATCCTCTCCAGCACCTGTTGTTTCCTGACTTTTTAAATGATCGCCATTCTAACTGATGTGAGATGGTATCTCACTGTGATTTTGATTTGCATTTCTCTGATGGTGAGTGATGATGAGCATTTTTTCATGTGTCTGTTGGCTGCATAAATGTCTTCTTCTGAGCAGTGTCTGGTCATATCCTTCGCTCACTTTTTTTGATGGGGTTGTTTGTTTTTTTCTTGTAAATTTGTTTGAGTTCTTTGTAGATTCTGGATATTAGCCCTTTGTCAGATGAGTAGATTGCAAAAATTTTCTCCCATTCTGTAGGTTGCCTGTTCACTCTGATGGTAGTTTTTTGTTTTTTTTTTGTTTTTTTTTTGTTTTTTGCTGTGCAGAAGCTCTTTAGTTTAATTAGATCCCATTTGTCTATTTCGGCTTTTGTTGCTATTACTTTTGGTATTTTAGACATGAAGTCATTGCCCATGCCTATGTCCTGAATGGTATTGCCTAGGTTTTATTCTAGGGTTTTTATGGTTTTAGGTCTAACATTTAAGTCTTTAATCCATCTTGAATTAGTTTTTGTATAAGGTGTAAGGAAGGGATCCAGTTTCAGCTTTCTACATATGGCTAGCCAGTTTTCCCAGCACCATTTATTAAATAGGGAATCCTTTCCCCATTTCTTGTTTTTGTCAGATTTGTCAAAGATCAGATGGTTGTAGATGTGTGGTATTATTTCTGAGGGCTCTGTTCTGTTCCACTGGTCTATATCTCTGTTTTGGTACCAGTACATTCTGTTTTGGTTACTGTAGCCTTGTAGTATAGTTTGAAGTCAGGTAATGTGATGCCCCCAGCTTTGTTCTTTTGGCTTAGGATTGACTTGGCAATGTGGGCTCTTTTTTGGTTCCATATGAACTTTAAAGTAGTTTTTTCCAATTCTGTGAAGAAAGTCGTTGGTACCTTAATGGGGATGGTATTGAATCTATAAATTACCTTGGGCAGTATGACCATTTTCATAATATTGATTCTTCCTATCCATGAGCATGGAATGTTCTTCCATTTGTTTGTGTCCTCTTTTATTTCACCGAGCAGGGATTTGTAGTTCTCCTTGAAGAGGTCCTTCACATCTCTTGTAAGTTGGATTCCTAGGTATTTTATTCTCTTTGAAGCAGTAGTGAATGGGAGTTCACTTATGATTTGGCTCTCTGTTTGTCTGTTATTGCTGTATAAGAATGCTTGTGATTCTTGCACATTGATTTTGTATCCTGAGAATTTGCTGAAGTTGCTTATCAGTTTAAGGAGATTTTGAGCTGGGATTATAGGGTTTTCTAGATATACAATCATGTCATCCACAAACGGGGGCAATTTTACTTCCTCTTTTCCTAATAGAAGACCCTTTATTTCTTTCTCCTGCCTGATTGCCCTAGCCAGAACTTCCAACACTATGTCAAATAGGAGTGGTGATAGAGGGCATCCCTGTCCCGTGTCAGTTTTCAAAGGGAATGCTTCCAGTTTTTGTCCATTCAGTAAGATATTGGCTGTGGGTTTGTCATAAATAGCTCGTATTATTTTGAGATATGTTCCATCAATACCAAATGTATTGAGAGTTTTTAGCATGAAGGGCTGTTGACTTTTGTCAAAGGCCTTTTCTGCATCTATTGAGATAATCATGTGGTTTTTGTCTTTGGTTCTGTTTACATGCTGGATTGCATTTATTAATTTGCGTATATTGAACCAGCCTTGCATCCCAGGGATGAAGCCCACTTGATCATGGTGGATAAGCTTTTGATGTGCTGCTGGATTCGGTTTGCCAGTGTTTTGTTGAGGATTTTTGCATTGATGTTCATCAGGAATATTGGTCTAATATTCTCTCTTTTTTTGTGTTGTTTCTCTGCCAGGCTTTGGTATCAAGATGATGCTGGCCTCATAAAATGAGTTAAGGAGGATTCCCTCTTTTTCTATTGATGGGAATAATTTCAGAAGGAATGGTACCAACTCCTCATTGTACCTCTGGTAGAATTGGGCTGTGAATGCATCTGGTCCTGGACTTTTTTGGTTGGTAGGCTATTAATTATTGCCTCAATTTCAGAGCCTGTTATTGGTCTATTCAGAGATTCAACTTCTTCCTGGTTTAGTCTTGGGAGGGTGTATGTGTCCAGGAATTTTTCCATTTCTTCTAGATTTTCCAGTTTCTTTGTGTAGAGGTGTTTATAGTATTCTCTGATGGTAGGTTGTATTTCTGTGAGGTTGGTGGTGATATCCCCTTTCTCATTTTTTTATTTCATCTATTTGATTCTTCTCTCTTTTCTTCTTTATTAATCTTGCTAGCAGTCTATCAGTTTTGTTGATCTTTTCACAAAACCAGCTCCTGGATTCATTGATTTTTTGAAGGGTTTTTTTGTGTCTCTATCTTCTTCAGTTCTGCTCTGATCTTAGTTATTTCTTGCCTTCTGCTAGCTTTTGAATTTTTTTCTCTTGCTTCTCTAGTTCTTTTAATTGTGATGTTAGGGTGTCAATTTTAGACATTTCCTGCTTTCTCTTGTGGGCATTTAGTGCTATAAATTTCCCTCTACAGACTACTTTAAATGTATCACAGAGATTCTTGTATGTTGTGTCTTTGTTCTCATTGCTTTGAAATAATATCTTTATTTCTGCCTTCATTTCGTTATGTACCAGTAGTAATTCAGGAGCAGCTTGTTCAGTTTCCATGTAGCTGAGCTGTTTTGAGTGAGTTTCTTAGTCCTGAGTTCTAGTTTGATTGCACTGTGGTCTGAGAGCCAGTTTGTTATAATTTCTGTTTTTTTTTTTTTTTTTACATTTGCTGAGGAGTGCTTTACTTCCAACTATGTGGTCAATTTTGGAATAAGTGTGATGTGGTGCTGAGAAGAATGTATATTCTGTTGCTTTGGGTTGGAGAGTTCTGTAGATGTTTATCAGGTCTGCTTCGTGCACAGCTGAGTTTAATTCCTGGATATCCTTGTTAACTTTCTGTCTCGTTGATCTGTCTAATGTTGACAGTGGGGTGATAAAGTCTCCCACTTTAACAGTGGGGTGTTATTGTGTGAGATTCTAAGTCTCTTTGTAGGTCTCTAAGGACTTACTTCTTGAATCTGGGTGCTCCTGCATTGGGTGCATATATATTTAGGGTAGTTAGCTTTCATTATTGAATTGGTCCCTTTACCATTATGTAATGGCCTTCTTTGTCTCTTTTGATCGTTGTTGGTTAAAATCTGTTTTATCAGAGACTAGGATTGCAATCCCTGCCTTTTTTTTTTTGCTTTCCATTTGCTTGGTAGATCTTCCTCCATCCTTTATTTTGAGCCTATTTGTGTCTCTGCGTGTGATATGAGTCTCCTGAATACAGCAAACTGATGGGTCTTGACTCTTTATGCAATTTGCCAGTCTGTGTCTTTTAATTGGAGCATTTAGCCTATTTACATTTAAAGTTAATATTGTTATGTTTGAATTTGATCCTGTCATTATTATGTTAGCTGGTTATTTCGCTCATTAGTTGATGCAGTTTCTTCCTAGCATCATTGATCTTTACAATTTGGCATGTTTTTGCAGTGGCTGGTACTGGTTATTCCTTTCTATGTTTAGTGCTTCCTTCAGGAGCTCTTGTAGGGCATGCCTGGTGGTGACAAAGTCTCTCAGCATTTGCTTGTCTGTAAAGGATTTTATTTCTCCTTCACTTATGAAACTTAGTTTGACTGGATATGAAATTCTGGGTTGAAAATTCTTTTCTTTGAGAATGTTGAATATTGGCCCCCACTCTCTTCTGGCTTGTAGAGTTTCTGCCAAGAGATCTGCTGTTAGTCTAATGGGCTTCCCTTTGTGGGTAACCCGACCTTTCTCTTTGGCTGTCCTTAACATTTTTTCCTTCATTTCCACTTTGGTGAATCTGACAATTATGTGTCTTGGAGTTGCTCTTCTCGAGGAGTGTCTTTGTGGCATTCTGTTTTTCCTGAAATTGAATGTTGGCCAGGCTTGCTAGGTTGGGGAAATCCTTCTGGATAATATCCTGCAGAGTGTTTTCCAACTTGGTTCCATTCTCCCTGTCACTTTCAGGTATACCAATCAGATGTAGATTTGGTCTTTTCACATAGTCCCATATTTCTTGGAGGCTTTGTTCACTCTTTTTTCTCTAAACTTCTCTTCTCACTTCATTTCATTCATTTGATCCTCAATCACTGATACCCTTTCTTCCACTAGTGAAGCTTGTGCATGCTTCATGGAGTTCTTGTGCCATGGTTTTCAGCTCCATTAAGTCATTTAAAGACTTCTCTACACTGGTTATTTTAGTTTGCCATTCATCTAATGTTTTTTCAAGGTTTTT
Source organism: Macaca thibetana thibetana (assembly GCF_024542745.1). Classification (NCBI taxonomy): domain Eukaryota; kingdom Metazoa; phylum Chordata; class Mammalia; order Primates; family Cercopithecidae; genus Macaca; species Macaca thibetana. Next base: position 107,994,034 of record NC_065598.1, read on the forward strand.
AGCTTCTTTTCGATGGGTTTGAACTTCCTCCTTTAGCTCGGAGAAGTTTGATCGTCTGAAGCCTTCCTTTCCCAACTCGTCAAAGTCATTCTCCATCCAGCTTTGTTCCATTGCTGGTGAGGAGCCGCGTTCCTTTGGAGGGGGTGAGGTGCTCTGATTTTTAGAATTTTCAGCTTTTCTGCTCTGTTTTTTCCCCATCTTTGTGGTTTTATCTACCTTTGGTCTTTGATGATGGTGACATACAGATGGGGTTTTGGTGTGGATATCCTTTCTGTTGTTAGTTTTCCTTCTAACAGTCAGGACCCTCAGCTTCAGGCCTGTTGGAGTTTGCTGGAGGTCCACTCTAGATCCTGTTTGCCTGGGTATCAGCAACGGAGGTTGTAGAATGGCAAATATTGCTGAACAGTAAATGTTGCTGCCTGATCATTCCTCTGGAAGTTTTGTCTCAGAGGGGTACCCGGCCATGTTAGGTGTCAGTCTGCCCCTTCTGGAGGATGCTTCTTAGTTAGGCCACTCAGAGGTCAGGGACCCACTTGAGGAGGCAGTCTGTCTGTTTTCAGATCTCAAACTCCATGCTGGGAGAACCACTACTCTCTTCAAAGCTGTCAGACAGGGACATTTAAGTCTGCAGAGGTTTCTGCTGCCTTTTGTTCAGCTATGCCCTGCCTCCAGAGGTGGAGTCTACAGAGGCAGTCAGGCCTCCTTGAGCTGCAGTGGGCTCCACCCAGTTTGAACTTCACAGCGCTTTGTTTACCTACTCAAGCCTCAGCAATGGTGGGTGCCCCTCTCCCAGCCTTGCTGCCACTGCTGCCTTGCAATTCTATCTCAGGCTGCTGTGCTAGCAATGAGCAAGGCTCCGTGGGCATGCCACCCTCCGAGCCAGGCATTGGATATAATCTCCTAGTGTGCTGTTTGCTAAGACCATTGGAAAAGCACAGTATTAGGTGGAGAGTGACCCGATTTTCCAGGTGCCATCTGTCATAGCTTCGCTTGGCTAGGAATGGGTGTTCCCTGACCCCTTGTACTTCCCAGGTGAGGTGATGCCTCACCCTGCTTTGGCTCACACTCGGTGCACTGCACCCACTGTCCTGCACCCACTGTCTGACAAGCCCCAGTGAGATGAACCCAGTACCTCAATTGGAAATGCAGAAATCACCCAATTGATTTTTGGGTGCGTTGCTCACGCTGGGAGCTGTAGACTGGAGCTGTTCCTATTTGGCTCCAGTCTTGGAACTGATCCCTGTCAATCATATCTTAGTAAAGCTAGAGGAAAAAAGAAAATTTATGTAGTCATGCAGAGTTGCACAAATGTAGCTTTATTTGTAATGGCCTCACACTGGAAATAACTCAGATGTCCATCAGGAAGTAAAATAAGATGTGATATATCCATACAATTGAATGTTTTTGGCAACAAAAAGAAATGAAGTATTGAAATGTGTCACAACATGGATAAACCTTAAAAACATACTAAGTGAAAGAAGTCAGACACAAAAGCCCACATATTATATGATACCCTTTATATAAGATGCCTAGAAAAGGCAGATCAATGTGAGCAAAAAGTAGATTAGTGGTTGCCTGGGACTGGGTGTGGAGGCCCTTCCTGCAAAGGAACATGATAAAATTTGGGGAATAGTGAAAGAGTCTATATCTTGAATGTGGAATTGGTCACCCAGATGTATACATTTGTCAAAAACTCATTGCTGTGCATTTTTTTTCTTTTTTCTTTCTTTCTTCCTTTTTTTTTCTTTTTTCTTTCTTTCTTTTTTTTTTTTTTTTTTTTTTGGTGGAGTCTTGCTCTGTTGTCTAGACTGCAGTGCAGTGGCACAATCTCAGCTCACTGCAACCTCCGCCACCTGGGTTCAAGTGATTCTCCCATCTCAGCCTCCCAAGTAGCTGGGATTACAGGTGCCCACCACCACACTGAGTTAATTTTTGTATTTTTTGTTTGTTTGTTTTAGTATAGATGAGGTTTCACCATGTTAGACAGGCTGGTCTCCAATTCCTGGTCTGAAGTGATCCAACCACCTCGGCCTCCCATAGTGCTGGGATTACTGGCGTGAGCCACTGTGCCTGGCCTGTTTGCTGTACATTTCAAATGAATGAATTTTATTGTATGTAAATTATACCACCAATAGAATAGGATTTTAAAAGCTTACGTTCTGCACAAAGTCATGTCCAATTGCAACCCCAGCTATCGTTTTGACACTCAGGTGGCAATGACAGCAGCATCCTGAATACAGAGGTCATCAAAGGCACAGAAACACAAGAAGGGAGGAAAAGCTAAGTCTTGTTTTTTAAAATAATTTTTTATTTTTTATTTTTGTGGGTACATAGTAGGTGTACATATTTATAGAGTACATGAGATGTACTGCATAATAAACACATCATGGAACATGGGGTATCCCTCCCCTCAAGCCTTTATTCTTTGTATTACAAACAATGCAATTGTACTCTTTTAGTTATTTTTAAATGTACAATTAAATGATTATTGACTTATAGTCACCCTGTGTGCTATCAAATATTAGGCCTTATTCATTTATTCTAACTACTCTTTTGTACCCATTACCACCCTCACCTCCACCAGCAACACCCAACCCCATCCTGCTACCCTTTCCAAACTCTGGTAACCATTCTTCTACTTTCTATCTCCGCAGATTCAATTATTTTGATTTTTCTATCCAACAAATAGGTAAGAACATGAGATATTTGTCTTTCTGTGCCTAGCTTGTTTCACTTAACATAATGACCTCCAGTTCATCCATGTTGTTGCAAATGACTGAATTTCATCATTTTTTATTGCTGAATAGTACTCCATTGTGTATAAGTACCACATTTTCTTTATCTAGTCTTCTGTTCATGGATATTTAGGTTGCTTCCCATTCTTGGCTATTGTGAACAGAGCTACAACAAATATGGGAGTGCAGATATCTCCTCTGTATACTGATTCTGTTTCTTTTGGGTATATACCCAGCAGTGACATTGCCAAATCATATGGTAGCTCAATTTTTAGTTTCTTGAAGAACCCCCAAACTGTTCTCCATAGTGCTTGTACTAATTTACAATCCCACCAACAGTGCACAAGGTTCCCTTTCCTCCATATCCTCACCAACATTTGTTATTGAATGATTTTTGAGTATAAGCCATTTTAACTCACATGAAATGATATCTCGTAGTTTTGATTTGCATTTCTCTGATGATCAATGATGTTGAGCACTTTTCCATATGCTTGTTTTTCATTTGTATGTCGTCTTTTAAGAGACGTCTATTCAAATCTTTTGCCTATTTTTAAATCAGATTATTAGATTTTCTTCATAGAGTTGTTTGAGCTCCTTATATATTCTTGTTATTAACTCCTTGTCAAATGGGTAGTTTGCAGATATTTTATTTATCCCATTCTGTGGGTTGTCTCTCCACTTTGTTGATTGTATCCTTTGCTGTGCGGAAGCTTTTTAACTTAATGTGATCCCACTTGTCCATTTTTGCTTTGGTCACCTATGCTTGTGGGGTGTTACTCAATAAATTTTTGCCCAGTCCAATGTCCTGAAGAGTCTCCACATGTTTTCTTTTAGTAGTTTCATAATTTGAGGTCTTAGTTTTAAGTCTTTAATCCATTTTCATTTAATTTTTATATATGGAAAGAGAAAGGAGTCTAGTTTCATTCTTCTGCATGTGAAATCCCGGTTTCCCAGCACCATTTATTTAAGAGACTGTTTTTTCCCCAGTGTATGTTCCTGGCACATTTGTGAAAAATGAACTCACTGTAGGTGTGTGGATTTGTTTCTGGTTTCTCTATTCTGTTCCATTGGCCAACATTTCTGTTTTTATGCTAGTCCTATGCTGTATTGGTTACTATAGCTCTGTAGAATAATTTGAAGTCGGGTAACGTAATTTCTCCATTTTTGTTCTTTTTGCTCAGGATAGCCTTGGCTATTCTGGATCTTTTGTTGTTTCATGTAAAATTTAGGATTACTATTTCCATTTCTGTGAAGAATGTCATTGGTATTTTGATGGGGATTGCATTTAATCTATACATTGCTTTGGGTAGTATGGACATTTGGAAGTATTCCATCCTCCTTTCTTTTTTGAAAGAGTTTGAGTAAACTTGATATTACTTCTTCTTTAAATGTTTGGTTTACATTCAGCAGTGAAGTCATTGAGTTCTAGGCTTTTCTTTATTGGGAGACTTTTTATTATGGCTTTGGTTTCATTACATGTTATTGGTTTGTTCAGGTTTTGGATGTCTTCATAGGTTGTATGTGTCTACACATTTTTCCATTTCTACTATATTTTCCAATGTATTGACATATAGTTGCTCATAGTAGGCAATAATGATCCTTTGAATTTCCATGATATAAATTGTAATGTCTCCTTTTTCATTTCTGATTTTATTTATTTGGGTCTTCTCTCTTTTTTTCTTAGTCTCACTAAAGGTTTATCTATTTTGTTTAACTTTTCAAAAAACCAACTTTTGGTTTTATTGATCTTTTGTATTGTTGTTTACTTCATTTCAATTTAATTTACTTGAGCTAAGCCTTATTGAAAATATGAACTATTATCAAGATGAGAGAAGTAGACATGGCCTTGCTGAAATCTGGGGCTCAGGAAAGAAGGGCTTTACAAAGGGGTCATTTTGACTCTATTATAAGCAAAGGTCGTAAGTATGGTGACAGTGTTTCCTCACCTGTGATGGGTGTGAAGAAGGGAGCTGTTTGCTTGTCACCTACAAATTTTATTTCCCTGCAATATCGGTACTTAGAATTCCATCAGAGTTATCTGCCCTCCTAAAAATAGTTCTTCCATTTACTTTCCTTTTTTCTCTAGACAAATTTCAAGCAGCTCAAGAGACATGTTCCTTGAAAAGCTTTTTGTTTTTGATCCAACTGAACCTGTTTCAAACTAGAGTTGTTAGTCCTTAGAGGAGAGATTTGCTGGAAGCTTCACATCTACTCTTTGCTCTTCCCAAACTTATAAGAAAGTTATGATCATTAATATTTATTTTGTACGTGAGAAAATTAAGGTATGCGAGGTTAAAAATGTTGGCCAAGTTCTTATGGAGCTATATTCTAAATAAGAACTTAAATCCAGATGTGACTCCAGATCATGGGTCTGTAATCAACACATCCTTATATCTTGGACTATTAAAATGACAGCTATTGTTTGTTAAACAGCTGCTGTGAGCCAGGTACTGAGATAAGGAGTTTCCATATATTGCTTCAGCTTCAGTAATTCCAGAATGTCCATGCTCAGTGAGGGCTCATTATTGTTTCCCAGTGCTCAGAAAAGTGTCTAGCATAAAACAGATATTCAATAAAAATTTATTACATAAATAAATGAACAACCTTCTGTGGTGCTTATTATTGGCCACATTTTATGGAGAAAGAAAATAAAGCTTGTGGAGATTAACTTGCCTGAGGTTACACAGCTAGCAACTAGCAGAGCTCAAAGCTCTACCACCCTGTATCTGTCCCAATGTCAAGGGGTTGAGAAATGTCAGACAATGAAAAGGAAGAGTTCTAATAGTAATAGTGCAGAAGGAAGGTTGCAGCTGCTGCTGCTATTTGGGCTGCAAGAGAAGCCCACCCATTCCTACTTTGTCTTTTTACACTCCCCAGAATCTGCTCTGCTATTCAAACTTGTAGGCCAATTATGCATGGGACACAACACATGAGATGTAGGTAATTATTCTGTCTTCATTAAGGGTGGTTGAAAATACCATTATCTTTAGACAATTGTTATCTGGATTATTTTGCATTTGTTTTTTTCCAAGTTTTTCTAGATAATCTTGACATAGGCCCTGGGCTAATTTGAAACTCTTCCAAGAGGAGAGTAGCCACAAACTAAATGACCCATTCATCCAAACAAAACACATTCTCAAGGAGTCTCCAAGGCTACTGTTTCTCACTATTTTGGCTAAATCCACTGAAGTCCACAGCCTGGACATCTGCCTCCTGGGCAGTTTTCCCACTGCCACCAGTCTTGTTCTGTATTTCTATCTGGTTAACCTGGGCATCTGTAATGTGAAAACATACTGAGGTACACTGGAGCAGGGCTGGGTTTTCCATTTACATCAAGAAATAGGCCGGGCTCAGTGGTTCATGGTGTAATCCCAGCACTTTGGGAGGCCAAGGCAAGTGGATCACTTGAGGCCAGGAGTTTGAGACCAGCCTGGCCAACATGGAGAAACTCCATCTCTACTAAAAATACAAAAATTAGCCCACCGTGGTGGTGCATGCCTGTAATCCCAGCTACTCGGGAGGCTGAGACAGGGGAATTACTTGAACCCAGGAGGTGAAGGTTACAGTGAATCAAGATCGCTCCATTGCACTTCAGTCTAGGCAACAGAGTGAGACTCCATCTCCAAAAAAAAAAAAAAAAAAAAAAAAAAAAGAAATAATTAAAGAACAGATACTGAATGGGGAACAGTAGAATCACCTTTGCTAAAATCTAGTTCTAACTATTGCTGCTATGCACAGATCTTATAAATTTGATAAAGAATCTCTGAGCGCCTCTATGTATAAGGAAGTGTGCTAGTGCTAGGTCCTGGGAATACAGAAATAAAAAATTCCCATATTTAAATATTGCCATATTGAATTAATAGGGGCAACAGGCCTGCAATAACTAATTGCAAGTGATATGAGAGTTGCAAAGGAGAAACACTAGAGCAAGTAATATGCTAAGTGACTTAGTGTAAGTCAGTTGCTCCATACCAAGAAATTCAGGTAGAATCACCTTCCCCAGAAAAACATGGTTTTTCAGACAGAAACTGGAGCTACTGACAAAGATGTTTGGTAGGCAACCTTCTAGTGTCTCTAGAAAATAGTGGCTTCTATTCTTGGTATCTGCTGGATGCCAGGAACTCTACATATATTATCTCAACTATGTGTAAATACATATAGTTTCTTGCAACACAGATGTGAAAACTAAGTCTCAGAGAGGTAATTCGCCCAAGGTCTCATAGGTTGGAATTTGAATCTAGACTGGGATTTTAATCCAACATCCATCTAACTCTGAAGCCCATGAGTTTTTTCTACTGTTTGAAACTATTTCCAGAACATAGTGGTGTTAGGATCAAATTTGGAGGATTCTAGTCCCAAATTTAATACTAAGTAACTGTATGTCCTTAGACAACTCTTTTTTTAATCTTCTGGGAGGGAGTGTTGAATACATGCCTTGCCTGCATCACATGTTATTAAAAGGATACATGGAACAGTAAGAAAATATTCAGATCACATGAAATGCTCTGCACATGTATGGAATGTTACCAATTATTAAGTGACATTTTAAGGTTGCTTCTGCCCCATACTCTCTAACACCTGTATTCCTCATTCACTCATAGTCAAGACTTAGAGAGGAGAGAAATGCTAACTAAGAAGAGTTACAGGTTGGAACATTGACACAGAGTGTCTTAAACATGGTCCAAATAATTTTTATTTCCTGATCCTCAGATGCTTAATCTCTAAATTTGAAAGAGGATTCTCATAGTCAAAAAACAGGACATATCCTAAGTTGCTTATATTAAGCTTTCTCCACCATGACCAGGGTCATAGATTGCCTGTGTACCACATGGACCCGGAAATCCAAAAAAAAGTTTGAATCTAAGTAGGCTAGGTTCTGTCATCTCATCGGTTGCAAGTGGTGTTCAGTAGTAAGTGAACTGCACTTAATGAATTAAAGATGAAAGAGACAGCAGGGAGCACGAAGGCAGGAAAAGACCTTTTATTTCAAATTTATGGGCTCATTATATGACAATTTGGAATCTGCAGATCAAAATTTTTCCATTCTTTCTGTAATTGTTTACTTGAAACAGCATGTACTCTTTGAAATGATGGTCACATTGGGAATGGCCAGAGAAACCAAACTAAGCCCTCATATTGGTAAACCACGATGGCTGTATCTTAGCCATTGAGTCTGCTCCAGGAACAGGAACAGAGGGATCATGAGCATAGTGGGTAAGATTAAGGTTGGCTGTGGGTCTGAGGGTCATATTCTAGACTGCAGAAAACTAACAGCCAGTTTCTCACCCACTTTTTAGCTGTGTGCTCAGGCAAGTTATAGAATCTATGTGTTTGAAAGGACCAGATTCTCTTCATGATGCCCCCTCTTCTCTGATTCTTGGAGCCCCCTACTCTAACTCCCCACCAGGTGGTGATCCTAGCTCTGCTTATTCCCCAGTGGTATAGAACTGGTAACTTACTTCATGAAGAGACTCATCCCATTCCCATCCTCATCCCCATCCTCCAACTGCATCTTTGGATAGCTTCTTCCTTGTCTCTGAAAACAATGAGAGTCTTTTGGAGCCAGTTATTTACATACCAAGCTTCCCTTCCTCTTTCACTTGACTTACTATCTCAGTGTTTTGTTTTCGGAACTGGAAAATTGCAGTAAAGATGGAATGAAACAATGAATGTAAGGTGGGGTTTTTGAGATTTAAATCTCTGTACACACAGACCATGAAGCCCATGGGCAGAAAGGGTGATAGAACAAGTGTGGTTCCTTAATAGAATTAGGCATGTTAAAAAGGAAAACTGGGAAAATGTAACAGGAAATACTGTTGAGAGTGTTCATGACACTTTTAACTTCATAAGAAGCTAGGCCATGGGTCCTGCTGAGCCAGAAGGAAGATGGAAGCTTAAAGGAAGTTCTGAGGTCTGCGACATAGCAATGGCCAAATTGACCCTCAGCTGGGCTGCTCTAGCTCTGACAGGGATATGGGGATGACTTTCTTTATCTCACCCCCAGGCAGAGAAGAAGAGAGCAGTGCATACTTTCCAGAAGGACCCACAGAGCCCTGAAAGCAGATTCAGCTCAATTGTTACCCTCTCTCTTGCCCCTAAGCCAGCTGCATGTCATGTGCCTGAGACAGGCCTGCACCACTCCACTGTTTACGAGGCCTATGGAGCCTCAGATAGAGCCATGAAAAGAAGCAATCCACATATCATGCACCTCAGGGGCTCCTGTTGGAGCCAAATATTTTCTACTTTCAAAAATGTAGATAATGTTGAAACAGAAAGGACCTTTTGAGAGTATTCAACCTAGAATTTCTTGAAAGTATTATCAAGGGAACTTGATACTGCATCATCTGCAAAGATTGATTAAAATGCAGATAAAATTCAGACCCACTGAATCACACTTTCCAGGAGTGAGTCCAAGAATCTGCATGTTAAAATCCCAGGGGATTCTGATGGACCCTGAAATTTGAGAACCTCTGAGAAATGTTGGTGCTCTGTGTGGTCAGTCACCCGATATTCACAAGGTAAAATCTGAAGGCCTCTTACTTCAATATCATCTGAAGGGACTGTAACAAATTCAATGTTGGGGTCTCCTGCTAACCCTCTTGAATCAGAATTTTGTATGTGTGCTAAAGTTTGGGAAGCCCAATGCCTTCATTGTACAGGTAAGGAAACAAGCCAAGAGAAAGCAAGTGACTTGCCCATGTGGCCATCGATCTGGATGGTGGCAGAGCTAGGCCCACACACAGGTCTCCACACAAGTCCAAACAGTTTGCCCTTCTGGTCACCTCTTGAGAGCCCCCTACTCTAACTCCCCACCAGGTGGTAATCCTAGCTCTGCTTATTCCCCAGTGATATAGAACTGGTAACTTACTTCATGGAGAGACTCATCCCATCCCCATCCTCATCCCCATCCTCCAACTGCATCTTTGGATAGCTCAATTTATGTCTCAGTTTAGCTTCTATGGCCACAGCATTCCTCAGAAGGTTTGGAGATCAAGAGTAAAATATACAACTGCTCTGGGTAGTTGCATGACCCTAGGTCAAAACTCCTCTTCCAAGGGATTATGTAGAACAGTTTGAAATTAAAGCAGTGTAAAGTCAAAAAGCTCTCTTATAAGCAACAGGGTACTGCTGACTCTTCTCCAAATGGGATCTCAAGGTACTCCAGAGTAAAGTAGTTTTATGTTCGAGAAAACTGTTAACTATGGCTTTGAGCCAGACCAAATACAAACACTAAAATGACCTCTAATAATTTACCAAACCCATTTTTTGTTTTTGTAGTTGAATCACATACCTACTAAATAAATCTTAAATGTATGCAGTTTTGTGTTAGATTTTGTCCGAGCTCATAAGTCTGATCCCTCAAGCCTGTGTATTTCAGGTTTTGGCTCTGTCTCTGCTTTTTCTGTTCAAAGCTGTGGTCTGAAACACCTCTGAGCTGGCGTGCTTTGTCCTAGGATCCTCTGGGACAATCCAATATAAGGACACTGACCTTTAAAGGAGAACAATTTCCAAAATGATGAGGCAAGGTAGATTTTTTTTGGGGGGGATTAAGCAATTGCCACTGACAACAGTGCCATTGTATGATTTGCATTTGGGCTAATGCTCATAATCTTAGCAAGTGCTTCACCAGTGCTACATAATTAAGAAAATTGAATGCTGTGCCACCTTGAATACATAATTCTGTAAAGCAACAGAACTCAACAGAGATTCTGGAACTTCTGAGAGTGGAGGAAAGAGAAGGCAAGGAAAGGAAGGAAAATTTAAAATCTCACATTTCTAATCAAAGGACATTGTTATAATAATGTAAATGTTCGTGTAATCTCTTATCTCAATTGTGAAATCATAAAGCTCTGTAAAATGGAAGCATTTTTTTTTCATTAATTTGGTGCCAAAACTCATTTGACAGCAAAACTTGACCTGAATTGTCATGCACTTAGTCTTTATCCTTTTTAGTATGACTATTCAGACATTTTTTTTTCCTACAGGAATGTTAATGGCTTAATTATGGGATGGGATGTTTCCCAGACATTGCTGAAGGTATTATATAATAAGCAGTACATACTCCATGTTACCTTTCTAAAAATCTGAAAAAATTTAAATTCCAAAACATAGTCTGATAACAGCTTGTGGACCTATAATAATAATAGCTAACATTTATGGATGCTGAGTGCAGTGACTCACGCCTGTAATCCCAGCGTTTTAGGTGGCCGAAATGGGTGGATTTTGGAAGGTGGATTGTTTGAGCCCACGAGTTCAAGACCAGCTTGGGCAAAGTGTTGAAAACTCATCTTTAAAAAAAAAAAAAAAAATTAGCCAGGCAAGGTGGTATGTGCCTGTAGTCCTAGCTACCAGGGAGGCTGAGGTGGGAAGATTACCTAAGCCTGGGAGTTCGAGGCTGCAATGAGCTATGAACATGCCACTGCACTTTAGCCTAGGCAATAGAGTGAGACTGTCTCAAAAATAAAAAAATGTGTGGAGAACTTGCTATATACATGAAGCCATGCTAATCTCTCTTCATCTAATTTAATTTTCATAACATTATGAGGCAGGTATTATAATCATGTCTATTTTAAAATTTGGAAACTGATTCTCAAAGAGGCTAAATAACTTGCTCAGAATCACACAGCTCATAGATCAAACCAAGTCACTTTGAGTTTAGAAGTAACATCCTTAACTGTTGAACTCTACCACGTGGGAGAGATGAGCAGTAGTGAAGGACAGTGTAGGCTCTTTGTGTGCTTGATGTGGAGGTAGAATAGTGTACCACCCATTCTATGTTATTTGAAAGTCAATCTTCTACCTCCAAATATGTCCCCTCCCCATACCTACTTCTTTGTGATACTGCTAATAATGCTTTATTCTTTGAGATTTATCTGGACAGTGCTTTGCACAAGAGCCACCTACATCAGAAATCAACTGGCCAGCTTGTTAAAATACAGTTTCCTGGGATCCATCCCAGACTTGTTGAATCAGAATTGCTAGGGACTGGGTCTGAGTTGATTCTTATGACATTAAAGTTTGAGTGAACTGTAATTGCTCTGGGAAAGATCTTTTTTGTTTTGTTTGTTTGTTTGTTTGTTTGTTTGTTTTTGAGACAGAGTCTCGCTCTGTCACCCAGGCTGGAATGCAGTGGTATGATCTTGGCTCACTGCAACCTCTGTCTGCTGGGTTCAAGCGATTCTCCTGCCCCAGACTCCCAAGTAGCTGGGACTATAGGCACGTGCCACCACGCACAGCTAATTTTTTTTTTTTTTTTTTTTTTTTTAGTGGAGATAGGGTTTCACCACGTTGGCCAGGATGGTCTCGATCTCCTGACTTCGTGATCCACCCACCTCGGCCTCCCAAAGTTCTGGGATTACAGGCATGAGCCACCGTCTGTGCATGGCCTGGAAAGGCCAATCATTAACCCTTATTTAACAACATCTTAGCTATCAGTTGACACCTAGCTGGAATGGCAGTAATGAACTCATTGATGGACATCTGGGAAGTGGAAGATGTCTGGAAGACAGATCAGGAAATTAGAAGGGTGAGATATGGAAAGGAAGAAAAAAAGGAGGGTATGATAGCATCTCCCTACTTTGGCAATATGTGATAAAGGCAGAGCCTCTCCACCGGGCATTTTTCATCTACATTGGAAAAATTTTGGAAGTAAATCTTTCATTTTTTGCCACTCAGAGCACCAATCTGTTATCTCATTGATATAACCACCTTCTGAGGTAAGCAAAATAGTAATCCTGGCCGGTCACGGTGGCTCACGCCTGTAATCCCAGCACTTTGTGAAGCTGAGGCAGGGGGATCACCTGAGGGCAGGAGTTCGAGACCAGCCTGGCCAACATGGTGAAACCCTGTCTCTACTAAAAATACGAAAATTAGCCGGGTGTGGTGGCAGGTGCCCATAATCCCAGCTACTCGGGAGGCTAAGGCAGGAGAATTGCTTGAACCCAGGGCGCAGAGGTTGCAGTAAGCCGAGATGGTACCACTGCACTCCAGCCTGAGGAACAAGAGTGACACTCCGTCTCAAAAAAAAAAAAAAACAAAAACAAAAAAAATCCTCATTAGGTAAAAAAGGAAACCGAGACCTAAATGAGTTCTTTAAGGTCATCCAACTGTTTAATACTAGTGGTTGGATTCCTGTTTGTGGCCTCCAATCTTATACTATTTGTCTTCCAGTAATTTTTTCATAGGTCTAGAGAAAATGAACCATCAAATAAAACTTAGGGAAATCAAGTCTTACATTTAAAAAGATTCAATGATACATCATTTTTTCCCACCCATGGACAATTTAAATATATTTAAATAGTATGCTACACAAGGAAAGGGCAATGAGAGGAATTGAAGTTTAGAATAGTTCAACTGCTATGCCATATGTTTGGGGTTGTTTTTAACTTTTACTGGTTGCTTTATTTTTGTTATCAATGCTGGAAAGACTGCTGAACATTTTGATCTTTTTACTTTTAAGAATATTCAGTTCTTGTTTGCTAGGTTCTTGACCTTACCTCTTAGTCTTGCCTGTGCTATCTTAATCATTTCCATGGCAAGAAATTGTGACCTCAGACAGGGACTAGAAAGATAGAAAACATGGATTAACTGCCATCACAGCAATCATATCCCCCACAGCAATGCAGGCTAGGCTTGGGGCACTAACGGTCAAGTCCAACCAGTGATTATTCCAATTCAAACTAAGTGCTCTTTACAGCAGCATTTCTCAAACTTTAACACACATTCTAGTCACCTTGGGAATCTTATTAAAGTGTGAAAAAATGATTTAGTAGTTCTGGGGTGAGACCCAAGATTCTGCATTTCTCACAACCTTTCTGGTAGTGCCAATGCCACTTGTTCCCAGATCACATTTTGAGGAGCCAGGTGCGTGAACCATCATGTCCAAGCAGTATATGCAAATGAGCACATTTATGGTCTTGGGGGAAGTGCCATTTGGACAATAGCCCTGATGAGCATGCCAGCTGTGATATTAACTAGCTGAGTGACCTTGGGAAAACATCTTTACCTCTCTGCGTCTCTGTTTTCTTATTTGAAAAATTATGAATTTGGCCTGGATAATCTCCTGAGATCACTTTGGGTTGTCAAGTTCTTTAACTCTCTGATGGAAAAAAGATACTTTAGCAGGGGTATCCAATCTTTTGGCTTCTATGGGCCACATTGGAAGAAGAAGAATTATCTTGGGCAACACATAAAATACACTAACACTAATGATAGCTGATGAGCTTTTAAAAAAATCACAAAAAATCTCATAATGTTTTAAGAAAGTTTACAAATTTGTGTTGGGCTGCATTCAAAGCCATCCTGGGCTGCATGTGGCCCACCAGCCACAGGTTGACCAAGCTTGCTTTAGAGAAAAGGTTAAGTCAGAGGGTAAATTGCCCTTATATTACAAGGAAAACGAGGGAGGAGAGAAAGGTACTGTGATGGTTGTATATATCTTCTTAATCCCAAGTCCTTTATGTGTTCTAAGGTAATTTATTTCTTCCAAATATGCAGAACATTGGCCTTTTCCTTGAAGAAGAGGCAACACTGAGTGGCGGACAACACTCTTTGGCATCTCTCCAATTCAGCTGTTAGCATCTCCTAGTGTCTTCTTCACAGCTAACAACTTTGGCTACTTGCTCATGACACTCCCTCTCTGATCACAGAGCAAATCCACTGTCTCCACTGGTTTCCAGTACTAATACTCAATTCTACTCAATCCCACCTGATTCCAAGAGATATAATGGAGAAGTGCACAAAATCACCGCCTACCTTGCAGGTAGAACCTTCCTTTCTTCAGGGAGAGAATCTGATTCTGCGGCCTCAAATGCAGCATCCAACCACGGAGAACACTGCTAAAAGGGGCCAAGTCATGCCTGCCCTGGCCACCACAGTGATGCCTGTACTGAACTCACTCGAGCATCTCACCCAGTTTCATGGTGACCCTGCCAATCGCTCAGAGTTCCTCACTCAGGTGACTACCTACTTGACATCTCTCCAGATCTCTAATCCTGCAAATGATGCCCAGATCAAACTCTTTTTTGATTACCTATCTCAGCAGTTAGAAAGTTGTGGAATCATATCCGGGCCTGACAAGAGTACCTTACTGAAGCAATATGAGAATTGTATTCTTGAGTTCCAGCAGTCATTTGGTAAACCCACAAAACAGGAAATGAACCTTCTGATGAATGCTAAGTTTGACAAAGGGGACAACTCCTCTCAACAGGACCCTACTACTTTCCAGCTCCTTGCTCAAAATCTGATCTGTAATGAAACCAGTCAGAATGGGCAGTTCGAAAAGGCAGTAGATGATCTCAACCAGGATGAAGAGAGTGTCACTGATATGATGGACAATCTACCAGACCTGATCACTCAGTGCATTCAGTTGGACAAGAAACACAGTGACAGGCCAGAGCTCCTACAGTCAGAGACCCAGCTCCCATTGTTGGCTTCCTTGATCCAGCACCAAGCCCTCTTTAGCCCCACAGATCCACCACCCAAGAAAGGGCCTATACAACTGCGAGAAGGCCAGCTGCCTCTCACCCCAGCCAAACGAGCCCGCCAGCAAGAAACTCAGTTGTGCCTCTACTGCAGCCAATCTGGTCACTTCACAAGAGATTGCCTTGCCAAACGTTCTCGAGCTCCAGCAATGACAAATAACACAGCTCACCAGTAAGAGGAGACCAGGAAAGTCACTTTTTAAACTTATATCCCTCTCACTCCCAGCCTTACCGATTTATATGCTGCATTAACTTTTAAAATATGGATGGGGAACTGTGACACCACTTTAGAGGCAGTTATGAACTGACACGCTTCGGGGAATTTAAACAATCAGATCTTGTTCATTGGGAAATTACCCCTCACCAAACCTAACCCAAGAATGATGAAAACAATTCACAGGCACTTTCTGCAGTTGAGATTAATTCTCCAAGAGTACCAAAAACCTGCAGGCAAAACTTTGCCCAGTCTAAGCCAATGAAAATAACTCCGGAAGCACATTGGGAACCTTATCCTGACCAATGGGTGACATCTGGGTTGAGTTTGTGGCCAAAATCCTGAATCTCATGTGCCTAGAAATGAGCTCAAGACTTTTACCTTCACCTTTATTGGTCTGTATCTTAGTTTCCTATTGGCTTAGGACCTTTGACTGAAGTCCAAATGACATTCCATTATTCTGCTAATATTCTCTTCCTAGAGCTTGGACCATGTTTCACCTATGGACTAGAATCTACCTTCAGCATAAATCAACCTTCCTGGAACCTCAGCTTTGCCACCCTTCCATAAAGCTATGCATTTTGTTTCCATCTAAAGACTCATGCTTTCCCAACAAACAGAATCTCCTGGCTATTTACAAACCAGATTGAATGGGCATTTCAACACTGCTTGGAATTGTTGGTCCCTTTCTTTGCAAACTAGCCCATCAGGCAGGTATATTCTTTTAGCCAAGCCCACCAATTCCAGCTTACTCTTCTCTTCTCCAACAACTTGAGGTTCCAGCATGTCTTATAGCCAAGTCAATATGCTCTAGGATAAGGATTTCCAAAAGGTATTTAGTGAGAGTTGGGAACGATGTCTCATAATTACTGTGTCTGTAGCATGTCCTTGCTGCCTTGGACAAGGGACCCGGCCAAATAAATCTCCACTGAAGACTGACAGCCACACCCCGCAGTAGTTTCTGACTCTAGAAGCCTCAATATAGTCACCATCTAGGGTTACTACTCATTGCCATTGAGCTCTACCTTTATGGACCACCTCTGAGGTCCTTCATCTAAATGAGGATCTTAAAAAACAATGAATGGCAAACAACTTCCTGCACTGTCTCATCTGAAAAATCCTGGGGCACATACATTAAAACCATCTGTGCATGAAACTCAGGAAATCAGGGTTTTATTGCTTATGTTTCATTCTTGGTACACACCAGCTTTGTGTATAGATTCTTGATGCTTCTGAACAAAAGTAGTGTTATGCTAGAAAGGCACAACTCCCTAAAATGTTAAAACTATTCAGCGATGATCACTGTTTGCTGGTAATTACCAGCCCTCTGTTCCCTGCTTCTTGTTGCTGATGTATGTCCCCAAAATGTATATCCTGGAGAAATAGCAGTAATCACATATTCCCTAGCAACCATCAAGGCCTCTCAGAACATGAAATGCCATTGTACTTTGGCTTTGTTTCTGGAGAATTATGCTGACTTTGACAATACTTAAACCCAGCTAGGACCTTACTACTCTGATTTCGTAGTACCAACAAACAGATATTTTCACCTTGTGCCTTGCTAGCCACTATACCATTCTTATTTGCATTCACGAAGGGTTTCCTTTAACAATGGCTCGCTGTACAACCACATTATATGCTCCCACAACAGAGAGCTGAGTGAACATATTCCAGTTATGCTAAGAAATTCCGACTATAGTACTGGGATTGTATGAGATCTTCTAACAAGTAGAGCTATTGAACTTAGAGTGACTCTGAAATTACCTGGAAGTATCTTGTTCTACCTCCATCAATTCTATAATAAAGGACCAACCTCATGGCCTGTAGTCACTTTCCTTACCAAACCCAGTATGGTCTTGGAATGCTGATAGGGGCATTCAGTTGGCTTAATCAACAACCTTTCCTTATTTTAGGGCCAGGATTCATCATTTTGGGTTCTTTCCCAAAGATACATCATTTTATTTCCTATTTGGATTTTCTCTTTGTAGCAACATTACCTTCTTTCCTTAGAAATCTTCAGACTTCATAGGCTCTCAGAAAACATAACCAATCCAGGGCTATGAACTTTAGTTCGCCCTCTACTTCTGGGTGTCCCTTGTTGAGGTGCTCCAAATCAAAGACCTTTTGTACGCTGTGAAATACAATCCAACAGCCAGACTGAGCATATGAATGGGATGCTGGAATAATGCTTTACTGCCTACTAGCTAGCAACCATTTTACCAATTCAAAATTTTTGTTATAGTGACACCATCCATTATATGCCATTCACTTCAACTAGAATAACTTATGATTTAGCATAAAGAGGATTACAAGGGTGTGTCCTAAGAAATAATAGCTATGTGAATTCCTCTGAGAGTGAAACTACTTAGAATCTACAGAGAACAGATGAGATATAACCTACTCAAAGATGGAGTCAGCAACTGCAAAGGCTTGGGGAACCACCAGATCCAAACAAGTTTGTTTTTTAAGGAAGCAGGTCTGCTATATATTGATGCCACCCAGCAAGATATAATCTAATCATTTAATGGTAAGTCTGAAGAAGAATTTGTTAACAAGAGAATAGTATTCATGGAGCACAGAAAAGCAAG
The DNA here is from genome assembly GCF_024542745.1 of Macaca thibetana thibetana. Classification (NCBI taxonomy): domain Eukaryota; kingdom Metazoa; phylum Chordata; class Mammalia; order Primates; family Cercopithecidae; genus Macaca; species Macaca thibetana. The sequence goes on from NC_065598.1 coordinate 108,012,053, forward strand.
AAGTTAAACAGAATGTTGGTAATCCCCCTAGATTCAGAGATGAGTTGTTGACCAGCAGACTGTTTGGCATGTCCACCCCTGCAATGGCCATTCCAATTTGTGTCAGCCATTAAGATGGTCACCTAACTCCATTGCTCTGATCCCATGCTCTCAAAGTAATTTGATTGTAATTAGTTTCCCTTATAAACTTTGTTAGGGAGAGAAAATTTGCTAACCAGCTGACACGAGTGCTCTAACCTATTTCTGAGTTAATTCTCATTATAATTGAATAAACTGGTGTTTGGCTTGTACGTCAGTTTTTGTGGGTTTAAATAGTACCAATCCTCCTGATTCTAATCTCCTCTGAGTACACTGAAGAAAATAAGATTCTCACTCTGCAAAGTCAGCACCATAGTGTGAATCATAGTGAGTCCACTGAACATTGGCCTCCCTGCGAACTTTGCCTCAACAGTCAGCCAGCTTCCCTTATCTCCCTCATTTGTCTACAGCTGTAATAAAATTTCTAAATACCTACAGTTTTCACTTTCTGCATTTACCTTCACTTACATCCAGAAGCATGGTACCTGCCATAAGCAATTGCCTTTTACAATATTTCAGATTTCAGTCTACCTGTCAGAATGATCTGTCATGGAGGAAATTTAACACATGGCAGTAGACATGAGCCACTGAAATGCATCATTAGAGAGGGAGAAGTGTATGATTGGCCTCATTCTCATCACCTCCATTCTGTCCATATGACAATGCACAAGACCCATACTGTCACTTTCCTTACTTTTATCCAGGATGACACAATAAACATCACCTTTTTTTTTAATTCTAGAAGATAATCTCTAGAATGATGATTTTCACACCTTCTTGCCTATGACCACAATAGTCATCTCTGAAGCAAAATAAATAATTTAGGATATACAGAATTTCTACCACCATCTAGGCAAAATCTAACATCTCATGCCCTTAAAAGGGCTCTGGGTGCTTGTTTCATATCTGTAAAGCCCTGTCACATTGGTGGCCATTTCATTCCCTCCCTATGATGGTCCAAACTTCATTTGGCCAAGCAAATAGAAAAACCTTCAAGGGAATTTAGTGTCATGGATCTTCAATGTCATCTTGTGGCAAGAGTCACTGACCACATTTCAAAAACAAGAGTCCCAGAAGTGAGTTACACCATTTAGTAGAGTCAGGAGAACTATCTTGGTCAACTTGTCTTAGTACCCAGACCACACTGTCCCATCATTTACAGCCACTATGGTTTTGAGCATTCATGCCTATTGGTATAACTTCCTGGTATTGGCTGTGATTCTTAGGTCTGTTTGGACTTGCTTCCTGCTCATTGATTTCTAGTATTTACTCTAGATGGCCCTGGTTCTCTTATCTAACCAACTCAGTAATAAGTCAGTTGTGACTGTATTCCAAAAACCACATTTGCTTCACGGTAACCCAGTGAAAGACCATGTAGAATTTTAGTCTTCCCTATACATAGAACACTCATCCCTTTAGACATGAAATGTGGGTTGGGGACATCTAGGGAAAGGGAACTAATAGTTAGTGAATGCCTACTTTATGCCAGGCACTGTGCTGAAAGCTTTATTAATAATGCCTATTTAAATACCACATCACTGAAAGATGGAATATCCATTTCTGATATTTAATGCTCACCACACCTTTATGAGATAGGTGTTATAAATTCAATCTAAAGATGATGAAACTAAGGTTTAGAATAGTTAGGCAACCTTCCCAAATTCATCAAGCAGTAAGTGGTTGAACTAGAATTTGAAAGCGTATCTTTTTGATGCCAGAGCATTGTGATCTCTGATAGAAGAGGGAAACTCTCTAGTTCACACCCTTCCTGATTACCATAACTTGCTCAATTACACATCCTATAACCACTTCATGAAGAGAGGCTACTTGAGTAACTGGTATTCACATAGCCACTGATTGAAACTCTTGTTCTAAACAACAGCCTATAAAGGAAGCATGAAATAAATCAATGCCTTCTAGGAATTTGTAGTTTCATTTGTGTTTCTACTGAGGTGGGGAAAATTCCTTGACACCTCTAAAAATACACTGAATCTACATTATCTGATTGGGTAGGCTCTTGCTTGTTGAGTTAGTATTTTAACAAAGGTTTCTGACTAATATAAAGGCTTTATATTTCAGTAGATCTTCATACAAAGCCATTGAGTCTTTTTGAAAAATGATGTTTATAGTAGCTGCAGGAATGCCAGCAGACAATTTCAACGTCTTCTGATTATTGTTATCTGCCATGGTCATTGGAAAATCTATATTAAAATAAGAGTTTGGTTAATTCAGATAGCAGTTAGCCATTTAAATTTGAGAACTCCCTTCATGGTGTCAACCTCAGGGAATATCCGGTCTAACAATCTGACTCTGATGAGAATTTATGAGAAGATAGCCTTGTTCTCTTTGACATTAACCGTGAGTTTGGGAACAACTATCAAACATCATGTTTCCCTTAATTGCCTATGATAATTATATCATCCATGAGTTTTTTATTAAGTCTACTTGTTTTCAGCCTGTAACATCTCATGGAGCAATGGAGACCACATGTTTAATACCTGCCATTTAAATCAGACTTCCCTTTACATGCATTAACTTCGCCTATGTGTAATGTAAAGGCATCCCTCATTCCATTCAATTATTCCAGGATATGAAGGAGTCTGTGTTGATGCTGTCACCTTATACATGGTTTTAGAGTCTTGAAATAATAAGTTACTGAGCATTTATTATATCCCAAGTATAAGAGTGGTGGAATTATGTGCATAATTTCCACAATAGCCTCATGAGAAATGCACTATCAATAATCTCATTTTACAGGTGAAAACAAGTAAACTCACAGAGTTTAAGTAACATGTCCAAGGTCACTAGCTAATAGGTTGTAGAGCCAGGATTCATATTTGGGTCTCTCTGACAGAAAAAGCCATATTCTTCAATACTATAGTACCTGTCCTTCCCAAGTTAGTGTACTAGGCTGAAAAGTCCTCATCTTTTTAGTGTATGCTCATGTATTCACCCATCTAGACCAGTAATCACCCATCATGCCCTTTCCAAACTTTCACCAGCTCTGCTGTCTTTAGCAAATGACAATCATCACAAATGTACCCAGAATTCCTGGTGTGGGCACTAAATAAATTTGAACAAGATACAATTTTCTTTTTTATTACTAATACTTCACAAAAATGATTCCAAAAACTTTTTGGCCTTTCTGGGTTTTGTCCACACCTTGAGAAAAAAAGTCATTTTACATTCTTCCTTGAAGGCCACAGGTGTCTTCACTGAGTTGAAATTCATGACACAAAGCACATTACTTTAAAAATGTAGTTGGGGATTTTCTTCCAGGATGGCTGAATAGGGACAGCTCCAGTCTACAGCTCCCAGCAAAATTGATGCAGAAGATGGGTGATATCTGCATTTCCAACTGAGGTACATGGTTCATCTCATTGGGACTGGTTGGACAGTGGGTGCAGCCCACAGAGGGCAAGCCAAAGCAGGGCGGGGCATCACCTCACCCAGAAAGTACAAGGGGTCAGGGGATTTCCCTTTCCTAGCGAAGGGAAGCCTTGAGTGACTGTACCTGGAGGAGCGGTACACTCCTGCCCAAATACTGCGCTTTTCCCACTGTTTGCACAATGGGCAGACCAGGAGATCCCCTCCCATGCGTGACTCGGCAGGTCGCATGCTCACGGAGCCTTGCTGCTGCTAGCGCAGCAGTCTGAGATCAACCTGGGACACAGGAGCTTGGTGAAGGGAGGGGCGTCTGCCAATGCTGAGGCTTGAGGAGGTGGTTCCATGCTGACAGTGTAAACATAACAGCAGGGAAGCTCGAACTGGGTGGAGCCAACCGCAGCTCAGCAAGGCCTACTGCCTCTCTAGATTCTACCTCTGGGGGCAGGGCATATCTGAACAAAAGGCAGCAGACAGCTTCTCCAGACTTAAAGTCCCTGCCTGACAGCTCTGAAGAGAGCAGCAGTTCTCCCAGCAGGGCATTTGAGCTCCAATAACAGACAGACTGCCTCCTCAAGTGGGTCCCTGATCCCGTGTAGCCTGACTGGGAGACACCTCCCAGCAGGAGCTGATAGACACCTCATACAGGCAGGTGCCCCTCTGGGACAAAGCTTCCAGAGGAAGGATCAGGCAGCAATATTTGCTGTTCTTCAGTCTCCATTGGTGATACCCAGGGTCTGGAGTAGACCTCCAGCAAACTCCAACAGACCTGCAACTTAGGGACCTGTCTATTAGAAGGAAAACTAACAAAAAGAAATGAATAGCATCAACATCAACAGAAAGGACATCCACACAAAAACCCGATCCTTAGGTTACCAACATCAAAGACCAAAGGTAGATAAAACAACAAAGATGAGTAGAAACCAGAGCAAAAAGGCTGAAAATTCCAAAATTCAGAGCCCCTCTTCTCCTCCAAAGGAACACAACTCCTCGCCAGCAAGGGAACAAAACTGGATGGAGAATGAGTTTGATGAGTTGACAGAAGTAGGCTTAAGAAGGTCAGTAATAACAATCTTCTCTGAGCTAAAGGAGCATGTTCTAACCCATGGCAAGGAATCTAAAAACCTTGAAAAAAGGTTAGACGAATGGATAACTAGAATAACCAGTGTAGAAAAGAGTTTAAATGACCTGATGGAGCTGAAAACCACAGTACAATAACTTCATGAAGCATACACAAGCTTCAACAGCCAATTTGATCAAGCGGAAAAAAAGGATATCAGTGATTGAAGATCAAATTAATGAAATAAAGTGAGAAGACAAGATTAAAAAAAAATGACTGCAAAGAAATGAACAAGGCCTCCAAGAAACATGGGACTATGTGAAAAGACCAAATCTACATCTTATTGGTGTACCAGAAAGTGACAGAGAGAACAGAACCAAGTTAGAAAACAATCTTCAGGATATTACCCAGGAGAACTTCCCCAACCTAGCAAGGCAGGCCAATATTCAAATTCAGGAAACACAGAGAATGCCACAAAGATACTCCTCAAGAAGAGCAAACCCAAGACACATAATTGTTAGAGTCACCAAGGCAGAAATGAAGGAAAAAATATTAAGGGCAGCCAGAGAGAAAGGTCGAGTTACCCACAAAGGGAAGCCCTTCAGACTAACAGTGGTTCTCTTGGCAGAAACCCTACAAGCCAGAAGAGAGTGGGGGCCGATATTTAACATTCTTAAGAAAAGAATATTCAACCCAGAATTTCATATGCAGCCAAACTAAGCTTCATAAGTTAAGGAGAAATAAAATCCTTTACAGACAAGCAAATGCAGAGAGATTTTGTCACCACCAGGCCTGCCTTACAAGAGCTCCTGAAGGAAACACTAACCATGGAAAATAACAACCTGTACCAGCCACTGCAAAAACACGCCAAATTGTAAAGACCATCGACACTATGAAGAAACTGCATCAACTAATGGGCAAAATAAACACCTAGCATCATAATGACAGGATCAAATTCACACATAACAATATTAACCTTAAAAGTAAATGTGTTAAATGCCCCAATTAAAAGACACAGACTGGCAAATTGAATAAAGAGTCAAGACCCATCAGTGTGCTGTATTCAGGAGACCCATCTCATGTGCAAAGACACACATAGGCTCAAAATAAAGGGATGGAGGAAGATCTGCCAAGCAAATGGAAAGCAAAAAAATAAATAAATAAATAAATAAAGTCATGGATTGCTGGATTGCAATCCTGGTCTTGATAAAACAGACTTTAAGCCAAGATCAAAAGAGAAAAAGAAGGCCATTATATAATGGTAAAGGGATCAATTCAACAAGAAGAGCTAACTATCCTAAGCATATATGCACCCAATACAGGAGCACCCAGATTCATAAAGCAAGTTCTTAGAGACCTACAAAGAGACTTAGACTCCCACATAATAATAAAGGGAGACTTTAACACCCCACTATCAATATTAGACAGATCAACAAGACAAAACATTAACAGGGATATGCAGGACTTGAAGTCTGTTCTGGACCGGGCAGACCTAATAGACATTTACAGAACTCTCCACCACAAATCAACAGAATATACATTCTTCTTAGCACCACATCACACTTATTCTAAAATTGACCACATAATTAGAAGTAAAACACTTCTCAGCAAATGTAAAAGAACAGAAATCACAACAAACTGTCTCTCAGACCACAGTGCAACCAAATTAGAAATCAGGATAAAGAATCTCACTCAAAACTGCACAACTACATGGAAACTGAACAACCTGCTCCTGAATGACTACTGGGTACATAACGAAATGAAGGCAGAAATAAAGATGTTCTTTGAAACCAATGAGAACAAAGACACAACATACCAGAATCTCTTGGACACATTTAAAGCCGTATGTAGATGGAAATTTATAGCACTAAATGCCCACAAAAGAAAGCAGGAGAGATCTAAAATCAACACCCTGACATCACAATTAATAGCACTAGAGAAGCAAGAGCAAACAAATTCAAAAGCTGGCAGAAGACAAGACATAACTAAGATCAGAGCTAAACTGAAGGAGATAGAGACACAAAAAACCCTTCAAAAATTCAGCAAATCCACAAGGTGGTTTTTTGAAAAGATCACCAAAATAGATAGACTGCTAGTAAGACTTATAAAGAAGAAAAGGAAGAATCACATAGATGCAATAAAAAATGATCAAGAGGATATTACCACCAATCCCACAGAAATACAAACTACCATCAGAGAATACTATAAACACCTCTACACAAATAAACTAGAAAATCTAGAAGAAATGAACAAATTCCTGGATGCATACACCCTTCAAAGACTAAACCAGGAAGAAGTTGAACCTCTGAATAGACCAATAACTGGTTCTGAAATTGAGGCAATAATTAATAGCCTACCAACCAAAAAAGTCCAGGACCAGATGGATTCACAGCCCAATTCTACCAGAGGTACAAAGAAGAGTTTGGTACCATTCTTCTGAAACTATTCCAATCAACAGAAAAAGATGGAATGCTCCCTAACTCATTTTATGAGGCCAACACCATACTGATAGCAAAGCCTGGCAGAGACACAACAACAACAAAAAAGATAATTTTAGGCCAATATCCCTGAAGAACATCAATGCAAAAATCCTGAATAAAATACTAACAACCCGAATCCAGCAGCATATCAAAAAGCTCATCCATGAGGATCAGGTCGGCTTCATCCCTGGGATGCAAGGCTGGTCCAACATATGCAAATAAATAAACATAATCCATCACATAAACAGAACCAACAACAAAAACCACATGATTATCTCAATAGATGCAGAAAAGTCCTTCAACAAAATTCAACAGCCTTTCGTGCTAAAAACTCTCAATAAACTAGGTATCGATGGAACCTATCTCAACATAATAAGAGCTATTTATGACAAACCCACAGCCAATATCATACTGAATAGGCAAAAGCTGGAAGTATTCCCTTTGAAAACCGGCACAAGACAAGGATGCCCTCTCTCACCACTCCTACTCAACATAGTATTGGAAATTCTGGCCAGGGCAATCAGGCAAGAGAAAACAATAAAGCGTATTCAAATAGGAAGAGAGGAAGACAAATTGTGTTTGTTTGCAGATGACATGATTGTATATTTAGAAAACCTCATCGTCTCAGCCCAAAATCTCCTTAAGCTGATAAGCAACTTCAGCAAAGTCTCAGGATACACAATCAATGTGCAAAAATCAAAAACATCCTATACACCAATAACAGACAAACAGTGCCAAATTATGAGTGAACTCCTGTTCACAATTCCAAATTATGAGTGAACTCCTATTCACAAGTGAACTCCTACAAAGAGAATAAAATACCTAGGAATACAACTTACAAGGGATGTGAAGTACATCTTCGAGGAGAACTACAAACCACTGCTCAAGGAAATACGAGAGGACACAAACAAATGGAGAAACATTCTATGCTCATGGATAGGAAGAATCGGTATTGTGAAAATGGCCTTACTGCCCAAAGTAATTTATAGATTCAATGCTATCCCCATCAAGCTACCATTGACTTTCTTCACAGAATTGGAAACAACTACTTTAAATCTCATATGGAACCAAAAAAGAGCCTGCATAGCCAAGACAAAGCTTCTTGCCCAGGAAGCTTTGTTCTTCCTGGGCAAGAAGAACAAAGCTGGAGGCATCACACTGCCTGACTTCAAACTATACTCAAGGCTACAGTAACCAAAACACCATGGTACTGGTATCAAAACAGATATTTAGACCAATGGAACAGAACAGAGTCCTCAGAAATAATACCACACATCTACCACCATCTGATCTTTGACAAACTGGACACATACAAGCAATGGGGAAAAGATTCCCTATTTAAGAAATGGTGTTGAGAAAACTGGCTAGCCATATGCAGAAAACTGAAACTAGACCCCTTCCTTACACCTTATACAAAAATCAACTCAACATGCATCAGACTTAAACGTAAGATCTAGGACCATAAAAATCCTAGAAGAAAGCCATACCATTCAGGACATAGGCATGGGCAAAGACTTCATGTCTAAAACACCAAAAGCAATGGCAACAAAAGCCAAAATTGACAAATGGGATCTAATTAAACTAGAGAGCTTCGGCATGGCAAAAGAAACTATCATCGGAGTGAACAGGCAACCTACAGAATGGGAGAAAATTTTTGCAATCTATCCATCTGACACAGGGCTAATATCCAGAATCTACAAAGAACTCAAACAAATTTACAAGAAAAAAGCAAACACCCCCATCAAAAAATGGGCAAAGGATATCAACAGACACTTCTCAAAAGAAGACATTATGCAGCCAACAGACATATGAAAAAATACTCATCATCACTGGTCATTAGAGAAATGCAAATCAGAACCACAATGAGATAACCATCTCATGCCAGTTAGAATGGTGATCATTAAAAATTCAGGAAACAACAGATGCTGGGGAGGTTGTGGAAAAATAGGAACGCTTTTACACTGTTGATGGGAGTGTAAATTCGTTCAACCATTATGGAAAACAGTGTGGCGATTCCTCAAGGATCTAGAACTAGAAATACCATTTGACCCAGCAATCCCATTACTGGGCATACACCCAAAGGATTATAAATGATTCTACGATAAAGACACTTACACACGTATGTTTATTATGGCAGTCTATAGCAAAGACTTGGAACCAATCCAAATGTTCATCAATGATAGACTGGATTAGGAAAATATGGCATATATACATCATGGAATACTGTGCAGCCATAAAAAATGATGAGTTCATGTCCTTTTCAGGGACATGGATGAAGCTGGAAACCATCATTCTCAGCAAACTATCACAAGATCAGAAAACAAAACACCACGTTATACTCATAAGTGGGAGTTGAACAATGAGAACACATGGACACAGGGAGGGGATCATCACCTGTGGGGGTGGGGGGCTAGGGGAGGGATAACATTAGCATAAATAGCGAATGTAGGTGATGAGTTGATGGGTGCAGCAAACCACCATGGCTTATGTACACCTATATAACAAAACTGCACATTCTTCACATCTAACCTAGAACTTAAAGTATAATAAAAAAGATAAATAATAAAAATAAAAATGTAGTTGGAATATGATGTAATAAGTTGATATTTTAAACCTGACATTGAAGTTTTTTTCTTCCTTCTTAGTGCTCTCACAAGGTTTTCCCACACTGGCTTGCTTAATAATAATTATAATAATAAGTAGCAACTACTATTTATTGACCATTCATTACATGTGAGGCATTGTATCCTTTGATTTATGTTCACTTTCTCTTTAAATTCTCACTACCTTCTTAGATAGATGCTATTACTATACCTATTAAGCAGATGAGAAAATTGAGTCTTATAACAGTAAAGGAAATTAACAATGGACACAGAGCTAGTACTAGAGGGAGGACTCAAATGTATATACATCTATTACGAGAGACATTACTCCTACATGGTACATTACTATCTATCTACAACAGGAGTCAACAAACTATTGTCTATGGGCAAAATCTAGCCTACTGCCTATTTTTATAAATGAAATTTTATTGCAACACAGCCACACCCATTTGTTTATATATTGTCTATAGCTGCTTTCATACTATGACGTTATATGGCCCACAAAGCCAAAAAAATTGCTATCTGGTTCTTTACAACTTTCCTGACCTTGAATTTATAATATATTAAAGTATTAAATCAAACCCTGGGACATCTGACTGTCTAGATTTCCTGTTTCAAATGGCCCATTTGTCCCTAGTTTTTGTTTCCTGCTTCTAAATTAGTTCTGTATGTATGATGAATTGATGGGATTAAATAGTCTTGGTTTAGAGACTTATCTACAACATTTTTCATAGACTGAATAAATGTTTCTCTGGTGCTCTTTATCAATACCCATACTTTCTGCATCAAACGACTCTAATACATTGGCCAGGTATGGTTGTGGGAGATATTTGCTGTTTGCCTCCTCACCAAGCATTCTACTTTTCGCAACGGTTTCTAATTTTCATGTGGAAATCTAACTTTTTTCCCACTTTAGTCCACCTTCCTGCATGACATTTCGCCTCCAGACCTGATACCCAGGCCTAAGTAAATCATCATATGGGTTTTGCCTGGCCACTGCGACTATTCCAAGAGTGAAATGAATTTTATGACTTTTTGGGAGAAGGCTCTGATTTTTTATTTATTGGAATGGGACATAGGAGTAGCTCTGATTGCTGATGACAGTCATCTTTTGATTAGGAGGCTACCCCATTTGATTAGAGTGGAGACATTCTGAGAAAACAGAACTGATGGGTAGGGAGGAAGAAATCAAATCCTGATGATGGTTTCGTGAATCACTGCATCCAGGTTCACCTGAAGTTGTCTAGCCATGTGTGCTAATGAAAATGTTTTATAAAAGGAATCTTTGTAGGGTTTTCTCTCTTTTGCAACCAAAGAGTCTGATACATTGATTTTTCCTATTGAAATTACACTATTTTTATCCCAATTGCTTGTAGCAACTTGAGTAGTGACAGCAAAAAGTTGTTAGATGCCTAGTAACAGCAACAAAGTTCCCACATTGTAGTAGTGGTATTAGGCAAAAACTGTCAGTAGTATGCACTCTGCCCCACTTTTAGTCCTTTAATACAGAAATTCCCAGCTTTACTGCCAGGAGAAGCTTTTCAGAGTCTTCTGGATTCATGAGTTTTTGTTTGGCCCACCGGGGAGATACAGGCTGACCCTGTGTAGGCCAATCACCCTCCAAAAGGATTACAAGCTTCTGCTCCAAAGTCCTGTCATTACTTAATAAACAAATGTAAGACGGCTGCATAGGGTTTGTGGGGCAAATTGTGGCCCGAGATCTTTCTCATGATCAACACCTGAACCTTTGCCAAGTACATGGCAAGATAGCAAAATATAGTGGTTAAGAGTGGGGAACTCTGCAGTCAGACTGCCTTCATTCAAACGTTGGCTTTACCTCTCACTTACCACATAACCATTTGCCATTTTCTTAACCTGTCTGCTCCTCGGTTTCCTATTCTGCATAGGGTTGTTATGAAGACTAAATGAATTAATATTTATGCAAACTTAAAATAGTGCCTGGCACACAATAAGCACCATGTGTTTGTTACATTAAAAAATTAATAAAAGGCATACAGAAGTTCTACAGACATTTTAAATATATATGTAGAGGTTCTGTCAAAATATACATGGTCCCACGCCATATAACATATGATGGAAATAATAACACAGATAACTTTGGAAAAGAAATGACGTTTAACTTGATACTCAGAATAGGTTATTCTTGTCAAACTCTCAATCCCATTACATGGATTCTTCTTTTATCTCTTGGGACTTATTGTAGACATGGTCTTGCTTGGAGACTACATATGGATAGAAGTCAATATGAACATATAAATGCCTCTCCCTTTCTCAGGGATGCATTTCTGCTTCTCTCCCTTTACCCCAAAAGACATGAATCTCAATTTCAGAGATGTGCTTTTGTTTCATTTTAGCACCTAGGAAGGACTAGATTGAAGATTCTTAAATGTCTTCTGATGTCACCCATGTTTCATGCACTCCCTTAAGTCCATGACAATCCCAATTCAAATAATCTTTGAACACTTACCTAACCCTGTGCCTAGCACTATGCCACAAAATATAAGGGATGCAAAGAAGTGAAAGGCAAGGTCTTGAGACTTGAAAATCTTACAATATGATTGAGAAGGCAAGAAGGAAACAAAGCAAACAATGCAAGGAAATGAATGGTTTTGTTTTTAAACTTTCAAGGTCATCAAGGTCCCCTGTGAGACTTTGCTCAAAGGCTATGCAGCCCTTGGCTCTCCTGTAGGGGTCTCTTGTCCTCCCATATTCCGGCCTGCATTAACCAATACTGACCACAGGTAGAAGAGGTTTAAAGAGATCTATCCTAATGCCACTCCTTCAACATTTGAGCTAGTTATACAATTTGTGGGAACAAAGACAAAGTGAACATATGGAGCCTCTAGTTTAAAAAGCAGGGGGAGAAAAGTATCATTAAAGGTGCTACATAATTTGTTTCTCATGTAGTCTCACTCTTACCCTATCATAGTAAGAGATAATTCTTCCATTACAAAAAAATTCAAACCCACAGAAAGCCTGAAAGAAAGTGTGGTGTAAACCTGGTATACATTTGTATTAGTTTCCTGTGGCTGTTGCAACAAATTACTACAAATTTGGTGGCTTACAAGAACAGAAATTTATTTTTTCACAGTTCTGGAGGCTGTAAGTCTGAGATGAAAGTGGTGGTAGAGCCAAGCTCCCTATAAGAAAGAAGTATCTTTCTTTTCCTCTTCCAGTTTCCGATGACTCCTGACTTTCCTTGGATTATGGCAGTAAAATTCTAATCTCCACTTCTGTCTCTACATGGCCTTATTCTTTGTGCCTTGTGTACTCTACTTTCTCTTCTAATGACACAGGTCATTGGATTTAGCCACCCTAAATCCAGTATAATATCATCTTGAGATCCTTAATTTAATTATATGTACAAAGACCGTACTGTCTGAATAAGTTCACATTCACAGATACCAGGAATTAGGACTTGGAAATATCTTTTGGGGGGCATTGGGGCAGCGGGCACTCTTCAACCCACTACAACCCTTTAGCTAGATTCACCAATTTTTAATATTTTGCAAGTTTTTTTTTTTTTTTGGTTTCTCTGTCTCTACCATTCTCTCTCTCTCTCCCTCTCTCTCTTTCTCTGAAAATTGCAAATATCATGGCACTTCAACTCTAAATATTTCAACAGGCACCTCTAAAAATAATCGATTTTTCCACATGACACTTGGGAAATTTAACATTAATACAATAGTATCATCTGCTATTCACTTCATATTTTATTTTTCCATTTTTCCTAAAACTGTCTTTAATAATTTTGTTTATGATTCAGGATTCAATTGAAGCCCACCTACTGCATTTGAGTTGAGCCCACCTACTGCATTTGAGTTGTGAAGTCTCTTTAGTTTATTTTAATCTTGATTAGTCTCCTGCTATTTTTGTTGCTAGTTTGATTTTCATGACATTGATAGTTTCCAAAAGCCCAGGTCTATTCTATAATGTATAATATTCCACATTCTGGAATTTTCTGATAGTTTCTTCATGACTATATTCAAGTTAAATATTTTGAAAAAGGCCACTACATAGGTAATGGCCAAAGTGTTGGTTTGTCCCTATATTGCTGATTCTGGGTTTGATCCCATGGTTAAGTAGCGAATCTATCAGATCTCTACACTGTAAATGTATCTTTTTTCTTTGATAGTTAAAATTAAATGTGGGGTGATACCTTGAGACCTTTTGACTGTCTGTCCTAACAACTCTTTACCCAATGGCTTTAACCTCTCTTAATATGCTTATACTTGCTATTACACTGGGGTGATATAAAATGGTAACTTACTAATTCTACCATTCTTTCTACATTTATTAGCTGACATTCTTCCATAAAGAAGAAGGGCTTCCTCTCTTTCTCTCTCTTTCTTTACTATTATTGTAGAATTAATAATTATTTTAATATCTAATGCAATATCAATTTATTTTCCTTCCTGACATTCCCAGATGTTCTTTTATCATTTTCTTTCTGTTTCGATAACTTCTTGAAACAGAAAAGTTCTATTATGGTAGGTCTATTAACAACAAATTTTCTTTCTTTGTCTTCATCTAAGAATTTTGAGTGCCCTTTCGTTCCTGAAAGATAATATTGCTGGATATGGGACTTATGGTTGATAGTTTATTATTATTATTATTCAATAAGTCTTATGCCACTTCCCTCTGTCCCCATGATTTCTGATGAAAAATCTGCTGTCATTTGATTTTTTCCCCACTCTAGGTAAACTGTTGTTTGTCTCTTACTGCTTTTAATATTTTTTCTGTCTTTCATTTTCGAAAGTTTGACTATGATGTATCTTGGAGTGAATCCCTTTGGGTTTATCCTGTTTAGGATTGCTAAACTTCTTGAATATGTACTGTAATGTCCGTGCCAAATTTAGAAAGTTTCAGTCATTATTTCCTTGAGTATATTTTCAGCTCTGCCTCTTTCCACTCTCTGAGACTCCAGTAATATGGATATTAGATCTTTTGTTATAGTCTCACAAGTCCCTGAGGCTCTGTTCAGTTATTAAATTCTGTTTTCTCTCTGTTGTTCAGGTTGGTTAATTGCTGTTGTTCTGTCTTCCAGTTCTTTGATTATTTCCTCTGTCCATTCTGTTCTGCTATTGAGCCCATCCATTGAGTTTTTTAAAAATATTTGGGTTATTATATTTTTTATTTTTATTTTATTTTTTTTTATTTTTATTTTTATTTTTATTTTTTTTGAGACGGAGTCTTGCTCTGTGCCCCAGGCTGGAGTGCAGTGGCGCGATCTCGGCTCACTGCAAGCTCCGCCCCCCCGGGTTCACGCCATTCTCCTGCCTCAGCCTCCTGAGTAGCTGGGACTACAGGCGCCTGCCACCTCGCCCGGCTAATTTTCTTGTATTTTTAGTAGAGACGGGGTTTCACCGTGTTAGCCAGGATGGTCTCGATCTCCTGACCCCGTGATCCGCCCGTCTCGGCCTCCCAAAGTGCTAGGATTACAGGCTTGAGCCACCGCGCCCGGCCTATTATATTTTTTAATTCAAACCTTTCCATCTGATTATCCTTTATATTTTCTATTTCTTTGCTTAGATTTCCTTCACTATTTCTATTTTTTATTTTTATATTTATAATTGCTTATTAGTGCATTTTTATGATGGCTATTTTAAAATTCTTGTCAGGTAATTCTAACACATCTATCATCTTGGTATTGTTGATCCGTCTTCTTATTCAATTTGAGATTTTCCAGTTTCTTGGCATAAGAGGTGATTCTTTTCTTACAATATTCTGGACATTTGGGGTATTACATTGGGCAACCCTGGGTCTATTTAAGCCTTCTGTTTTAAAAGGCCTCCTCTGATGCTGCAACAGTAGAGAACAGGGGTGATTTTATGTTACTGTACAATGAGGGTAAAAGTCCAGGTTTCCCCTTGGCTCCTCTGATACCTTGTGAGAGAAGGGTGCCTCATTACTGCTGGGCATGAGTGGGAGTTTGGGCTCCCCACTAAATTTTCACTACTACTACCCTGGTTGAGAAGTGGAGGAGTGCCTTGTACTCTTCTTACATGGCCTTCACTGATACTGAGTAGTGAGGGAGAAACTTCATGACCACTGAGCAATGGTGAAATTCCTGGCTTGCCACTTGTCTCTGACACTACCTCACTGGGAAAGGAGGAGGATTGTCTTATTTTTATTTTATTTTATTTTATTTATTTAATTTTTTTTTTTTGAGACGGAGTCTCGCTTTGTCGCCCAGGCTGGAGTGCAGTGGCCGGATCTCAGCTCACTGCAAGCTCCGCCTCCCGGGTTTGCGCCATTCTCCTGCCTCAGCCTCCCGAGTAGCTGGGACTACAGGCGCCCGCCACCTCGCCCGGCTAGTTTTTTGTATTTTTTTTTTTTTAGTAGAGACGGGGTTTCACCGTGTTAGCCAGGATGGTCTCGATCTCCTAACCTCGTGATCCGCCCGTCTCGGCCTCCCAAAGTGCTGGGATTACAGGCTTGAGCCACCGCGCCCGGCCGGATTGTCTTATTATCATTGGTTTGAAGTGGAAGTCCAGGCTTCCCACGGAGGCTCATTACCTTATTTGGCCCTCTCCGACACCATCCCAGCAGGTGGGCAATTAGGCATCTGCTGAGGGTGGAGTACACACTGCCCATTCCACCTTTGCTGGCATGGGAGGATGGGACCACAGTTTTGTTCTATGGTGTGTGGCTGGAGTAGAGCATTGTCTAAAAGTTTTCTGTCTTGCCAGACTGCTCCTTTTCTAGTCTTTTGGTTAGAGAGAGCAGGTTTTTTTGTTCGGACTTTTTGTGTCTGCCCATTGGTGTTTTTGGGTTATTGCTTCTGAGTTGGCATTCTCTCTAGCAGCCAGTCCAGGATATATAAGGCAAAAAGGAAACCCAGGGAAGTAACTGCCACATATTTCCTCAGGTACTGAGATCCCTAATTGGTCTGCATTCTTCTTTTACCTTTCAGAGTCATAAAAGAAATTAAAAATATAATATACAGGATTATTAGCTGACCTTATTGGGAAGAATAGGGAAAAATGCATCTACTCCATCTTTATCCAGAACTGAAGTCCACTGTCATGGTTTTTTTTTTTCTGTTCTATTTAATGTCATGCTTTCTTGGGCATGGGAATAAATGCCAGGTGAATGGAAACCTTCTCACAAGTGCTTGGGGACCCAGGTCCCATCAGGTAGTCTCCTCCCACCAGCCACTAGGCTGACTTGCTGTGCTCTATCTGGGGACAGAAAAGTCTAACTCCTCTTCCCACAATCCTGCTACCCCAACCCACAGTGAATGGGTTATCCCAAGGGATTGCAAACTTCCATAGTGGGACATACTTTGTACCTGGATTGAGGAAGGTAAGAGGTTTACTCCCACTGAATCACCTGCCAAATGTGCCATGAAGCTGCCACATCAGAGTGGCGTGCCCTTGTCTAGGACACTGCTGAACACATGGCCCTGTCTCTGACTCCAGGCATGTCTGTGCCAGGCCCCCATTGGGGATGGAGAAAGACAGTAGTCATTAAGCAGGGGTGGAGAAGGAAAGGCCAGGTGGAGTCTGGGGCACTAGAAAGCAGAGGAACCCTTTCCAGGGAGGTGGAGGGGTGGCAGGAGAAGAAAGCACATGTAAGCCAAGGCTGTAGCCCACCAGCACATTCTTCATTGTGCCATCAGGCTTATCTTAGAAAACACAAGGTCAAAAGTAAAATTAAGAATTTCAGGACAGCAACTGCAGAGCATTAAACACCAAACATGGGACCCCTTCTGAGTGTGGTGCCCTGTGAGACTGCACTGGTTGCATGCCCATGAAGCCAATCTTATTTACAACCCATCCAGTGAATATTTGTTCTCAAGTAAACCTCTAGCAAAACTATGTTTTCAGCTTCATCCAGTGGCTTTCTTTCACCTTAATTCTATAATACAATTTTCATTCACAGACCTTTTTGATACATGAAGTTAGGAAACTAAGCAGTAGCCCCTAGAAATATCAGCATATGTCAAGATTCTTCTTGGCTTCTCCTAAAGTTCATCTTAGTTTTGTTTAATTGTTGTCTACTTAAAAACACTGATATCCATTAAAGCATCTCACTATGTTTTGTAACAAGAGAAAACGAGATGGTGGCCAAGGAAGAACCCTGTCCCCCAGAATGCCTTTTACCACTCCTGAAATTCTAGTTAGCATGTCATTCCTTTACACTGAATCCAGTGACCTCTAGGTGAATGCAAATGACCCTGGTAAAGGCCCACACTAAGCTATATCATTTATTTAAGTGTGGATGACTAGAACCTGCATGCAAACATTTCTTAAGAAAATGGATCATATATCAAGTGTTCTTACCACAAAAAAGGGACATAGGAAACTTTTAGAGTTTATAGATATGTCTATTACCATAATTGTGGTGATGATTTCACAGTTACATGCTTATACTCAAACTCACCAAGTGGTATACTTTAAATATGTGCAGTTTTGTATATCAATTATACATTAATAAAGCTGTTTCTCAAAGCTTATTTTTATATTATGTTAATTTTACTTAAATAATTTTTTAAAGCAAAAGAAAATTAAGAAAAGAAATGTATCACCTCATGTGGGATTGGGGTGTGGGTCAGGCAAACCATACAGAAAGAGGAGACAGGAGCTGAGGAGAGCAAACTCCCCCCTTCCTGGGTTTTGCTGTTGGCTTTGAGTACCTGGAGGCTTGACCTTTAATTAGGATCCCAGATTTTGTGCTGATTGCCGCTGAATTGACAAGGGTTTGGATGTTGCCCCTGTAGCCATCTTTCACTGGCTGTCTATCCCATTTATCCTTCTGAGGATAGTGTTAAATAAATCAATGGAAACAGCCAAGTCGAGACATGCTGGGAGCCTCTGTACAGTGGCGTTTTATTAATATAAGCAATGACATTTCTAACACGCAGTACATTATTCCCAGGCTAACGTATCAGTTTCTCAGCCCAATTCAGTGGTGAATCAGGAAAAATGGTTGCCAGCTTTTGAATGCCCTTTTTATTCTCTGTGTCTATGAAAGACTGAAACTCTGGCGTTTAGACTTTCTAGTCCTTTAGATTTGAATCTAAGCACATTCTCTGAGCAATTTAGACTTGTTGAAACAAACATCTTGAAATACCACCCCAGTGGCAGTTTCTTTCTTCAGGAAAGAAAGAAATGCACTATGTATTTGTCACAGGTGGGAATTTTAATGGAGCAACTATTCATTTGGAGAATGTAGACAGATTAATTTGGAATCACCCCAAGGCTGGTATACTTACCACATATGTCATGCCATTTTTGATATATGGCATTGATTAACACCCAGATGCCTTGAGATGCAGGCAGTGGAGAGTGTGAGGTAAGGCAGAGCTTGACATCTTTGTCCCTGCCATGAACTTCAGTTTTGGGGTGAGAGGTTAAAATTCAAGCAATTAATGCGTATTGAGAGCTGACTATGTACCAGGCATGGTGGGAATGCAGAAACGGCTGAGACACAGCCCCTGTGTTCAAGTGGCTTAAACATGGCAGGAAAGATGAGTCCTCTGGTGCTGATGATAGCTATGATAAAGATGACAATAGCTACCTTTAACAAGTGCTTACTATTTGCCCAGGACTGTGCTTAGTGTTGTACAGGCATTATCTCATTTACACCCTCTAAGAACCCTGTGAGATATGTACTATTGTGTCCAATTTGTCGATCCAGAAACAGAGGCTCAGAGCCAGTAAACAATAGGACCGGGGTCACACAATCAAGAATCACACTCAGGTTTCCCTGAGTCTGAATCCTCTCGTTGTAACCAGTGTGACATAAATAATTGAACCACCACAC
The DNA here is from genome assembly GCF_024542745.1 of Macaca thibetana thibetana. NCBI lineage: Eukaryota > Metazoa > Chordata > Mammalia > Primates > Cercopithecidae > Macaca > Macaca thibetana. The sequence continues at coordinate 108,031,450 of NC_065598.1, forward strand.
AGAGGGAAACTAAGATCCAATATGTGTGTAAAATCTGGGTGAGATCTCCAAAGGTCAACCAGTTCAACTGTTTCTCAAACTGGAGGTACTGGGAAGAGATGGAAGCCAACTAGAGATTCTAAAATCAAAAAGTGCCAGATGGCAGTGATGAGGAGGCCAGTGCTGTGCTCTGAGAATCAATGCAGGGAGCAAAGCAAGCTAGCTTTTCTGACATCATGTTTCCAGTGTCCTCTCCAAGTCATCTTCTCCCAACAACAAGGAGATTGGAATCCACATACTTTGAAACACTGGCTGATGTCAACACTGTCAGAAAAATAAAACTTCAGCTTTGAATTTGGCAAACAAGACCTTCTACCTCACTTATATCTATTCTTTGAGCATTTTGTTTATTAACCAACTATAGGCAAAACACTGTGCTAGGCAAGTGTGGGACTATAATGATGCCTAAGACATGGCCCCTATACTTAGAGAGATTATTTTCTAAGGCAGGGATCAACACACTTTTTTCTGTAATTACCCACATAGTAAATAATATAGGCTTTGCTGGATGCATGGTCTCTGTCACAGCTACTCAACCCTGGTATTGTGGTGTGAAATTAGACATAGACAACACATAAATGAGCCAATAGAACTTTATTTACAAAATAGGCAATGAGCGGGATTAGACCTCTGGGCCAGAATGAAGGTTTGAATAGGTATCCTGGGAATGTAGAAAAATTAAGAATTGGTTTAAATTGGGGAAATCAAGTTGGTCTTCCTGGAGGAGGTGGCACATGACCTAGCAAAAGAAGAAAAGGACGATTCAGGAAACAGCAGGGTATTATTACTTCTACTACTCTTAATCAGATGCCAAGTGCTTCTCTAGGTACTTTATATTCATGAAGGCACTGAATCTTCACAACAACTCTCTAAGGTAAGTATTGTTATTATTGCCATTTTATGGAAGAGGAAAGTAAGACTCAGAGTCATACAGCTAGGTAAATAGTTGAATGGCCGAAGTGCTGGTGCAGGTAGATAGATGTGTGTGTGTGTGTGTGTGTATGTGTGTGTGTGTGTATGTGTGTGTGTGTGTGTGTGTAGGCGAAAAGGTGAAAAGTAAATCATGAGAACAATAAAGACTACAAGATAGTTACCTCTTGCAGCAAGGAAGTGCATAAGGGGATAAGACAGAGTAGCAGCACATTGGTAGATGAAAGTTGGTTGGTAATGTACTTTGTTCATTGAGTGGTAGATTAACAGATGTGTTTATCATATTGGGTTTATAAATACATAAACAAGGCCATTTAGGAGCCAGAGATAATAGTGTATTATGAACCAAGGAGTATAAATATTCCAACCATATACACCAGATGTAAAAAGAGAGTGACAAGAAAGAAAGGGAGAAAGGGCTAGGAAAAGAGACAGAAAAGATTGGAGAATTGGAAAGATTTAGAAGATAGTTACTTAATTCACAATGCTCCTTACTCACCCTTGGCCCCTAGCAACTCTGTACCAACTCTACTTGTCCTACACAGTCACCCCAAGAGCAGTGGTATCAGAGGCTCAGCTAGGCTTCATGTTCCTGCGAGGCCCTTGTGCCTTTAGGAATTGGCGTTCACTCCAAGAGGCTTCAGGTATGGGGCAAGGCGGAGGAACAGGATTGGGTCTCCCAGACTGGTTGTATTAGCACGTACTTCCTCTTTCCTCCCAGCATCATTAAGACAAGGTCCAGGAAGGGTGGATAGTAATGTGACTTTCTATGGTATCCCACCTCCACCTTTCCTTTCCCCTTCTTTGCACTCTTGGCTTATCTTTTAAAAATCATGATTATCTGATTCCTTGTGGAGTAACAAAGGAGACATTGAGGAATTACCTTTTGTGTTAGAAACAATACAATTATATGCTTTTAGTTATTTTAAAATTTACAGTTAAATTATTATTGACTATAGTCACCCTGATGTGCTATCAAATACTAGGTCCTAACCATTCATTCTAATTATTTTTTGTACATATTAATCATCATTCCCATCTCCTCTCCAGCCCCCCATTACCCTTCCCAATCTCTGGTAAATATTCTTCTCCTCTCTATGTCCATGGGTTCGATTTTTTTAATTTTTAGCTCTGCTACTAAAAAAAAAAATGCTAACTGTGTGCGTGTGTTTGTGTGTGTGTGTGTGTGTGTGTGTGAGAGAGAGAGAGAGAGAGAGAGAGAGAGAAGTGGAGATATACCAGGGCATAGAAAACACAAGATAGGAATGTATGGGGGATTCTATGCTACAAGGGATGGGAACAGGAATTTTTTAAAGACAGAGAGAAAGGAAAGGGAACTGTAGAGCCACTATGTGGAACAGTTTTCTGTCTATTTTCCTTCCTCTTTTTTTTTTTTTTAATTCTTGTTCCCATCTCCTTTAGCATAGCATTCCCCAGACCTCTCTATCTTGGTTTTTCCATCCCCTTGCATACGTCCGTCTCTCTCTTTCTCTCTCTCCACATTTTTTAGCAGCGGAACATCTCCGTTCTCCATATTTCCTTTCCTCTTCCCAGTCCGTAGCTTCTCTCATTCAAATTAAAGTGAATGGGAGCCCATTCCCTTAGACTACTAACATGAGCTGGGAGAGTTGGAGCAGCCAGCCTAGGAACTACTTCTACTGGAATCTTTAGGTGATTATATTTTAGCAACAGGCACACAAGTAGGTGTGTAGGTATGTATGTCAAAACCATATTGTGGGTGGAGATTGCTGGACTGATAGTGCTCCCCTAGGCCTGGCTTATCACTAGGCTCAAAATGATGGATCTGGAGCCCAGTCCAGGCCAAATTAGGCTATCGAAGAGATTTCCCTGAGATAGAGACTGCCAGTAAGCCGAAACAAAGGGCAAATTAATTCACAAGGAAATTACGGCAGAGCAGATCATTTTTTATGGCAAGGCTGGGGCAGGTCAGCCAGCTCTGCAAGGGAAAGCAGCTGGTAGAGAGGGAATACATGCAGCCACTCTTGGTCACCGTAAGAGCCAGGCCTGAAAATGGTTTGGTTTCTAAATAGAGTGTATTTGACCCTGTAGCTATAGCTCTCCCATTTAAGAAATCCACAGGCATGTGCCCTAATTGAGCATTGACCATGCAAATTAGAGGATTATTATATTAGTGTAAAATTTTAATTGCTGTACCAAACAACCCCACCATTTTAGAGATTTAACATAGTAAAATGCTTATTCCTCATTCACATCATAGTCCAATCAGGTGGTTGACAAGCAGCCTCCCACATAGTAACTCTGGTGTCCAATCTCCTCCAATCATTTTCTAGGGCCTTGGTATTTTACTCCACTTTCTGCGTCCAAACTGGAGACCAATGCAAGGAGGACCTCAGGGGAGATTTTACGAGCCCAACCTGGAAATCATGCACATCCCTTCCACCCACATCCCAAAGGCCAGAATGCAGTTACATGCCCCTACCTAACTGCAATGCAGAATACCAAAGGGAAAAACATGGATGATGATGGAAAATTAGCAAGTCTCTGACACAGAGATATAACACAGGAGACTGCACATGTGTGTACATGTATGTGCATGTGTGTATTTTAAGCAGCAAGCTCACAGTGACACAGAATGGAAGTGGGAGCCACAGAAAGTGTTAGTAATTGACAGGTTCGGGATTTTGAAAGAATAAATTTCACTATGTACATTTAAGGTATACAACACAATGTTTTGAGATACATATAGATAGTAAAAAGGTTACTGTAGTGAAACAAATTAGCCTATCCATCATCTCACATAGTTACCCATTGTGTGTGTGTGTGTGTGTGTGTGTGCGCGCGTGTTTTTGGCAAGAGCAACTAAAATCTATTCATTTTACGTAGTTCTTAAATACAGTGCAATTTTTTTTTTAACCTCTAGTCTTTATGATGTACAATAGATCTCTAGACTTGTTCATCCTATATATCTGCTACATTGTATTCTCTGGCCTACACCTCCCCATTTCCTCTTCAACCCTACTCTAGTAACCACTGTTTTGTTCCCTATCTCTGTATATAGTTGTCCCTCAGTATCTGTGGGGGATTTGTTCCAGGACACCTATGGATAACAAAATTGACCAATGCTCAAATTCCTTATATAAAATGGTGTAGTATTTGCATGTAACCTATGCACAGCCTCCTGTACAATTTAAATCATCTCAAGATTACTTATGATATATGATACAATGTAAACGCTATGTAACTAGTTGTTATACTGTATTGTTTATTATTTGTAGTACTTTTTAGTATTTTATACTGTTGTATTTTCTGTTTTGTTTCCAAATATTTTTAAACTACGATTGGTTGAATTAGTGGATACGGAAACTACAGATATGAAGTGCCAACTGTGTTTGACTTTTTAAAAAATTCCACATATAAGTGAATCATGAATTATTTTTCTTTCTGTATTTAGCTTATTTCACTTAGCATAATTTCCTCCAAGCTCATCCATATTATGGCAGATGACAAGGTCTCATTCTTTTTCAGTGATGGACAATGTTCATTTTGTAAATATACTGTAATTTCTTTATTCATCTGTCAATGGACATTTAGACTGTTTCTATATCTTGATGATATATTTGTCCCCGCCCAAATCTCACATTGAATTTTAACCCCCAGTGCTGGAGGTGGGGCCTGGTGGAAGGTGTTTGCATCGTGGGGGTAGATCCCTCGTGGTTTGGTGCTGTTTTTGTGATAGTGAGTTCCTGTGAGATATGGTCATTTAAAAGTGTGTGGCACCTCGCTGCCTCCATTCTCTCTCTCTTGCTCCCATTCTCACCATGTGATGTGCCTGCTTCCCTTTGCCTTCTGCCATGATTGGAAGCTTCCTCAGGTCTCCCTAGAAGCAGATGCCACTATGCTTCCTCTACAGGCTGCAGACCTTGAGCCAATTTCTCCCTTTTAAAATGGGAGCATTCACCCAATGCCTGTACCCCCATTGTATCTTGGAAGTAACTAACTTGCTTTTGATTTTACAGGATCATAGGCAGAAAGGACTTGCCTTCTCGCAGATAAAACTTTGGAGTTGGACTTTTGGGTTAAGCCTGAAATGAGTTAAGACTTTGGGGGATTGTTGGGAAGGTATAATTGTGTTTTGAAATGTAAGAAAGACGAGATTTGGAAGGGGTCTGGGGTGGAATGATTTACTCTGGCACTGTGTCCCCACCCAAATTTCATCTTGAATTTTAGTCCAAATTGTAATCCACATGTTTTGGGGAATGGACTTCGTGGAAGGTGTTTAGATCATGGGGGCAGTTTTGTCATGCTGTTCTCATGATAGTGAGTAAGTTCTAATGAGATCTGATGGTTTTATAAGGGGCTTTTCCCCTCTTTGCTCTGCACTTCCCCTTCCTGTCACCATGTGAAAAAGGATGTGTTTGCTTCCCCTTCTGCCACGATTGTAAGTTTCCTGAGGCCTCCTCAGTCCTACGGAACTGTGAGTCAATTAAATCTCCTTCCTTTATAAATTGCCTAGTCTTGGGCAGTTCTTTATAGCAGCATGAGAACAGACTAATACAGTGTGTCTAGAAGAGGAACTGCTGAATCATATGGTAGATCTATTTTTAAGTTCCTTAGCTCTCTACTTTTTCCTATAACAACTGTACCAATCTACATTTCCACCAAAAGTGTACAAGAGTTCACTTTCCTCAATACCCTCGCCACTATTTGTTATCTTTTAACTTGTCGATAATAGTCATCCTAATGGATGTGAGATGATATCCTGTAGTGATTTTGATTTGTGTTTTCCTGATGATTAATGACGTTGAGCATTTCACTGAAGAAATGTCTATTCAGATCATATGCTCATTTTTAGGATTATGTTACTTGTTTTTCTACTATTTAGGTGTATGAATTCTTAATACATTTTGAATAGTAACCCCTTATCAGATATGGTTTGCAAATATTTTTTCCAAATGATAGGTTGCTATTTTATTTTATTTACATATATATATGTATTCTGTAGAATATATGTATATTCTGTAGAAGAGATTTATCCTTATGTTACCTTGTTATCTTCTAGAAGTTTTAAAGTTTCTAGTCTTAAATTTAGGTCTTTATTCATTTTTACTTAAGTTTTGTGTTTGGTGTAAGATAAGGGTCCAACTTCATTCTTTTGCATGTGTAAGTCCAGTTTAGCCAGCACCACTTATTGAAGAGATAGTCCTTTCGCCATGTGTCTTCTTGGTGCCCTTGCCAAAAATTAGGTGACCATATATGTTTGGATTTATTTCCGGGCTCTCTATTCTAATCCATTTATCTGTATGACTGTATTTATGCCAGTACCACACTGTTTTATTACTATAGCTTTGTAATATAATTTTCAATTAAGAAGTGTGATACCTCCAACTTTGTTTTTCTTTCACAGAATTGTGTTGGATATTTGGGGATATTTTGTTTCTATACGAATTTCAGGGATTTATTTTCCATTTTTGTGAAGGATAGCATTGAGATTTTGATAGTGATTGCATTGAATCTATATATTGCTGTGCCTAGCGTGGACATTTTAACAATATTAATTCCTCCAATCCATGAGCACAGGATATCATTCCATTTATTTATGTCCTCCTCCAGATCTGGAATTTGAACTTAGTTTCACCCAACCCCAACTACCACTACTAATGGAAAATATTATGATAATAGTTAATATTTGCTATATTGACTAATAAAGTTAATGACATCTAATAGCTATAATAGCTAATTATGACTTAGAATAAGGCATTATCTTAAGTGCCTTACATATGCATGAAGTCACTTATCCTCACAAAATCCTAATGTGATAAATGTTACTATTAGCTCACAATTTATGAATTCAAAAAGAAACACACATGAGTTAACTAATAAAGTTGTCCATGGTCATAGAGCTGATAAGTGATGAAGCTAGAATTGGAATTCATGTTCTTAAACAATATTTTGTACTCGACATTAGTCTATGTGTGTCTAAGGACATATGAGAAATAAGAGAGTTAGTTATGGCCCTGGAAGGACTTGATAAAGTTCTAGTTTGAGAGACTAAGCATTCACATATGATCTTCTTAAATAAATTAGAATAGCCATTTCCTTAATTCAATTTAATTTAAAGTCCCAGGATACATGTGCAGGATGTGCATTTTTGTCACATAGGTAAACGTGTGCCATTGTGGTTTGCTGCACCTATCAACCCATTCCCTAGGTATTAAGCCTCACATGCATTACCTATTTATCCCAATGCTCTCCCTCCCTGGCATTCCCCAACAGACCCCAGTGTGTAGTCTTTCCCCTGACGTGTCCGTGTGTTCTCATTGTTCAGTTCCCACTTGTAAGTGAGAGCATGCAGTGTTTGGTTTTCTGTTCCTGAATTAGTTTGCTGAGGATAATGGCTTCCGGCTGCATCCATGTCCCTGCAAAGGACATGATCTCATTCCGTTTTATAGCTGCATAGTGTTCCATGGTATATAGGTACCACATTTTATTTACCCAGTCTATTATTGATGGAAATTGGGGTTGATTCTATGTCTTTACTACTGTGAATAGTGCTGCAATGAACATATGTGTGATTTTATCTTTGTAATGGAATGATTTATATTTCTTTGGGTGTATACCCAGTAATGGAATTGCTGGGTCAAATGGTATTTCTGGTCCTAGGTCTTTGAGGAATCGCCACACTGTCTTTTACAATAGTTGAACTAATTTACACTCCCACAAACAGTGTAAAGGCGTTCCTATTTCTCCACAGCCTCACTAGCATCTGTTGTATCTTGATTTTTTAATAATTGTCGTTCTGACTGGCATGAGCTGATATCTCATTGTGGTTTTGATTTGCATTTCTCTAACGATCAGTGATGTTGAGGTTTTTTCATACGTTTGTTGGCAGCATAAATGTCTTCTTTGAGAAGTGTCTGTACATGTTCTTTGCCCAGTTCTTAATGGGGTTGTTTGCTTTTTTCTTATAAATTTGTTTAAGTTTCTTGTAGACTGCATATGAGACCTTTGTCAGATGGATAGATTGCAAAAATTTTCTCCCATTCTGTACATTGTCTGTTCACTCTTACGGTAGTTCCTATTGCTGTGCAGAAGCTCTTTAGTTTGATTAGGTCCCATTTGTCAACTTTTTCTTTTATTGCAATTCCTTTGGTGTTTTTGTCATGAAATTTTTGCCCATGCCCATGTCCCAAATGGTATTGCCTAGATTATCGTCTAGGGTTCTTATAGTTTTGGGTTTTATATTTAAGCCTTTAATCCATCCTGAGTTATTTTTATTTCATAAGTTTAAAAAATTAACAGGAGTATTTGGTTACATGAGTAAGTTCCCGAATGGTGATTTGTGAGATTTTGGTGCACCCATCACCCGATCAGTATACAATGCACCATATTTGTAGTTTTTATCCCTTGCCCCCCTTCCACTCTTGCCCCTAAGTTTCCAAAGTTTATCATATCATTCTTAGGTGTTTGCGTCCTCATAGCTAAGCTCCCAAGTATCAGTGAGAACATACAATGTTTGGTTTTCCATTCCTGAGTTACTTAACTTAGAATAATAGTATCCAATCTCATCTTGGTCACTGCAAATGCTGTTAATTCATTCCTTTTTATGGCTGCATAGTATCCCATCATATGTATATACCATGGTTTCTTTATCCACTCATTGATTGATGGGCATTTGGATTGGTTCCACCATTTTGCAATTGAGAATCATGCTGCTATAAACATGTGTGTGAAAATATCTTTTTCAAATAACGACTTCTTTTCCTCTGGGCAGATACCCAGTAGTGGGATTGCTGGATAAAATGGTAGTTCTACTTTTAGTTCTTCAAGGAATCTCCACACTGTTTTCCAGAGTAGCTGCACTAGTTTACATTCCCACCAGCGGTGTAGAAGGGTTCCCTGTTCACCACGTTCACGCCAACATCTGTTTTTTGATTTTTTGATTATGGCCATTCTTGCAGGAGTGAGATGGTATTGCATTGTGGTTTTGATTTGCATCTCCCTGATCATTAGTGATGTTGAGCATTTTTTCATATGTTTATTGGCCATTCGTATATGATCTTTTGAGAATTTTCTGCTCATGTCCTTAGCCCACTTTTGGGTGGGATTGTTTAGTCTTTTCTTACTGATGTGTTTGAGTTCATTGTAGATTCAGGATATTAGTCCTTTGTTAGATGTATAGATTGTGAGGATTTTCTCCCACTCTGTGGGTTGTCTGTTTACTCTGCTGACTGTTCCTTTTGCCATGCAAAAGATCTTTAGTTTAATTAGGTCCCAGCTATTTATCTTTGTTTTTATTGCATTTGCTTTTGGGTCCTTGGTCATGAAATCCTTGCTTAAGACAATACCTAGAGGAGTTTTTCCAATGTCATCTTCTAGAATTTTTATAGTTTCCGGGATTAGGTTTAAGTTTGTAATCCATCTTGAGTTGATTTTTGTATAAAGTGAGAGATAAGGATCAGTTTCATTCTCCTACATGTGGCTAGACAATTATCTCAGCACGATTTGTAGAAAAGGGTGTCCTTTCCCTACTTTATGTTTTTCTTTGCTTTATCAAAGATCGGTTGGCTGTAAGTATTTGGGTTTATTTCTGGGTTCTCTATTCTGTTCTACTGGTCTATGTGCCTATTTTTACACCAGTACCATGCTGTTGGGGAGAATCTGGCCTTATAATACAATTTGAAACCCAGTAGCGTGATGCCTCCAGATTTGTTCTTTTTGTTTAGTCTTGCTGTGACTATGTGGGCTCTTTTTTGGTTCCATATGAATTCTAGAATTGTTTTTTTTCAAATTCTGTGAGGAATTATGGTGGTATTATGGTGGGGATTGCATTAAATTTGTAGATTGCTTTTGGCAACATGGTCATATTCACAATATCGACTGTACCCACCCATGAGAATGGGATGTGTTTCCATATAATCATGTTGTCTATGATTTCGTTCAGCAGAATTTTGTAGTTTTCCTTGTAGAGGTCTTTCAACTCCTTGGTTAGGTATATAGGTATATTCCTAACTTTTTTTTCAGCTATTTTAAAAGGTGTTGAGTTCTGGATTTGATTCTCCACTTGGTCGCTGTTGTTGTATAGAAGAGCTACTGATTTGTGTGCATTAATCTTGTATCTGGAATCTTTGCTGAATTTTTTTTATCAGTTCTAGGAGCTATCGGTAGGAGTCCTTAGGTTTTTCACGGTAAACGATGATATCGTTAGCAAACAGTGACATTTTTTACTTCCTTTTTACTGATTTGGATGCCCTTTATTTTTTTCTTTAGGCTGATTGCTGTGGCTAGGACTTCCAGTAACTACCGTGTCGAAGAGGAGTGGTGAGAGTGGTCATCCTTTGTATGCGAGTTTTCCTGAGAGTTTAAATCACAAAGGTTGCTGGATTTTCTCAAATGCTTTTTCTGCATCTATTGAAATAATAATGTGATTTTTGTTGTTAATTCTCTTTATGTGGTGTATCACATTTATTAACTTGCATATGTTAACCCATCCCTGCATCCCTGATATGAAACCCACTTGATCATGGTGGATTATCTTTTTGATATGTTGTTGGATTCAGTTAGCTAGTATTTTGTTAAGGATTTTAGCATCTATGTTTATCAAGGATATCTTTCTGTAGTTTTCTCTTTTGGCTATGTCCTTTCCTGGTTTTGGTATTAGGGTGATGCTGGTTTCATGAAATGAATTAGGGAGGGTTTCTTCTTTCCTTATCTTGTGGAATAGTGTCAAAAGGATTGGTATCAATTCTTCTTTGAATGTCTGGTAGAATTCTGCTATGAATCGGTCTTTGAATTAACCCAATCCAATAAAGACAAAGAAAAAAGAATTAGAAGAATATAAACAAAACCTCCAAGAAGTCAGGGATTATATTAAAGAACCTAACCTAAGAATAATTGGTGTTCCTGAGGAAGAAGGGAAATCTAAAAGTTTGAATTATTTGGGGGAATAATTGAGGAAAGCTTCCTTGGCCTTGCTAGAGAATTTGGCATCCAAATACAAGAAGCACAAAAGATACCTGAGAAATTCATCCCAAAGTATCATTGCCTAGGCACATTGTCATCAGGTTATCTAACATTAAGGTGAAGGAAAGAATCTTAAGAGCTGTGAGACAAAGCACCAAGTAACCTGTAAAGGAAAACCTATCAGATTAACAGCAGATTTTTCAGCAGAAACCCTACAAACTAGAAGGGATTGGGGCCCTATCATCAGCCTCCCCAAACAAAATAATTATCAACCAAGAATTTTGTATCCAGCAAATGTAAGCATCATATATGAAGGAAAGATATATTGTGAGAGAATTCACAACTACCAAGCCATCACTACAAGAACTGCTAAAAAAAAAAAAAAAAAAAAAAAAAAAAAAAAAAAAAAAAGAGCTCTAAATCTTGAAACAAATTTGGGAAACACATTAAAACAGAACCTCTTTAAAGTCTGAATCACCCAGGACCTACAAAACAAAACTACAATTTAAAAAGCAAAAATAAAAACAAAAAAACCTAGGTACACAGGCAACAAATAGCCCAATGAATGGAATGGTGTCTCACATCACAATACTAACATTAAATGTAAATGACCTAAATGTTCCACTTAAAAGTGACAGAACTGCACAATGGATAAGAACTCACCAACCAACTATCTGCTGCCTTCAGGAGACTCACCTAAGACATAAGGACTCCCATAAACTTAAAGTAAAGGGGTAGAAAAAGGCATTTTATTCAAATGGGCACCAAAAGCAAGCAGGTGTAGCTATTCTTATATCAGACCAAACAAACTTTAAAGTCACAGCAGTTAAAGAAGACAAAGAGGGACATTATATAATGGTAACAGGCCTTGTCCAACAGGAAAATATCACAAGCCTAAACATATATGCACCTAACACTGGAGCTCCCAAATTCATAAAACAATACTATTAGACCTAAGAAATGAGACAGCATCACAATAATAGTGGGGGACTTCAACACTCCACTGATAGCACTAGAGAAGTCATCAAGACAGAAAGTCAACAAAGAAACAATGGATTTAAACTATACCTTGGAACAAATGGACTTAACAGATATATATAGAATATTTCATCCAAAAACTGCAAAATACACATGTATTCAACAGTGCATGCAATTTTCTCCAAGATAGACCATATGATAGTCCATAAAATGAGCCTCAATAAATTTAAGAAAATTGAAATTATATCGAGCACTCTCTCAGACCACAGTGGAATAAAACTCGAAATCATCTCCAAAAGGAACCTTCAAAACCATGCAAATACATGGAAATTAAATAACCTGCTCTTGAATGAGCATTGGGTCAAAAACAAAATCAAGATGGGACTTAAAAGATTATTTAAACTGAATGACAGTAATGACATAACCTATAAAACCTCTGGGATACAGCAAAGGTGGTGCTAAGAGGAAAGTTCATAGCCCTAAATGCCTACCTCAAAAAGACTGAAAGAGCACAAACTGACACTCTAAGAAACAAGAACAAACCAAACCCAAACCCAGCAGAAGAATGGAAATAACCAAGATCAGAGTAGGACTAAATGAAATTGAAACAAAAGCAATACAAAAGATAAATGAAACAGAAAGCTGGTTCTTTGAAAAGATAAATAACATTGATAGACCATTGGCAAGATTAACCAAGAAAAGAAAAGAGAAAATTCAAATAGCCTCACTAAGAAACGAAACGGGAAATATTACAACAGACACCACTGAAATACAAAAGATCATTCAAGGCTACTACGAACACCTTTACACATATAAACTAGAAAACCTGGAAGAAATGGATAAATTTCTGGAAAAATACAACCCTCCTAGCTTAAGTTAGGAATAAATAGATACCCTAAACAGATTAATTGTTGTGTAAGGTGTAAGGAAGGGATCTAGTTACAATTTTCTGTATGTGGCTAGCCAGTTTTCCCAGCACCATTTGTTAAACAGGGAATCCTTTTCCCATTGCATGTTTTTTTCAGGTTTGTCAAAGGTCCCACCTGGCTGTAGATGTGCAGTCGTATTTCTGAGATCTCTATCCTGTTCCATTGGTCTACGTGTCTGTTTTTGTATCAGTATCATGATTTTTTTGGTTACTGAAGCCTTGTAGTACAGTTTGGAGTTGGGTAGCATAATGCTTTCAGCTTTGTTCTTTTTGCACAGGATTGTCTTGGCTCTACGGGCCCCTTTCTGGTTCCATGTGATTTTTAAAGCAGTTTTTTCTAATTCTGTGATAAATGTCAATGGTAGTTTAATGAGAATAGCATTGACTCTTTAAATTACTTTAGGCAGTATGGCCATTTACACAATATTGATTCTTTCTGTCCGTGAGCATGGAATGTTTTTCCATTTGCTTGATTCCTCTCTGATTTCATTGAACAGTGGTTTATAGTTCTCCTTGAAGAGGTCCTTCCCTTCCCTCATTAGCTGTATTCCTAGGTATTTTATTTTCTTTGTAGCAATTGTGAATGGCAGTTCATTCATGATTTGGCTTTTTGCTTGTCTGCTGTTGGTGCATAAGAATGCTTGTGATTTTTTGCACATTGATTTTGTATCTGCAGACTTTGCTGAAGTTGCTTATTAGCTTAAGAAGTTTTTGGGCTGTAACGATGGGGCTTTCTAGATATAGAGTTATGTCGTCTGCACAAAGTGACAGTTTGACTTCCTCTCTTCCTATTTGAATATACTTTGTTTCTTTCTCTTGCCCACTTGCCCTAATCAGGACTTCCAGTACCATGTTGAACAGGAATAGTGAGGGAGGGTATTCTTGTCTTATGCTCATTTTCAAGGATACCCTATTCTTAGGAATAAGAACTGTGAGTTCTGTGTTACTATTATAGGAGGATGTTTTATGAAATTGGTAATATTAGAATGTTATTTAGAAGGTGTTGTTGATGTTGAAAATTTTAATATTGCTCTAAGTTACAGCTTATAGAATTATTTTCTAATAAAGGTGTGCTAAAATTTCCCACTGGGGATGTAATGGCAACTGGCCTGAAGGTGAAAAGATGCAGAATGTTATACAACTTTCTAGCAAGACATACAAGAAAAATATGATTTAATAAAATGTCATAAATTTCAGCATATACTTCAAAGAATTGAAAACAGATGTTCAAACAAAACCTCACATGGAAATGTTCACAGCAACACTCTTTGCTATAATGAAGAATTGGAAACAACCCAAATGTTTGTTAACCAATGAATGGATTTTTAAAAAGTTGTATATGCACACAATGAAATAGCATTCAGCGTTAAAAAGGCATGCTGAGAATGATGGTTTCCAGCTGCATCCATGTCCCTACAAAGGAGTTAATGGGTGCAGCACACCAACATGGCACATGTATACATATGTAACAAACCTGCACATTGTGCACATGTACCCTAGAACTTAAAGTATAATAAAAAAAATACAAAAATTTAAAAAAAAGGAATGCTAACCTAAAATACATTACACTAAATGAAAGAAACCAAGACACCAAAGGCCACATATTGTGTGATTTTGTGTATGTGAAATATCCTGAACAGGTAAATCCATAGAGACAGAAAACTGGTTAGTGGTTGCAAGGGACAAGGGTGAAGGAGGAAAGGAGAGAGACTGCTTAATGGCTATAGGGTTTTCTTTTGGGATAATGAAAATGTTCTGGAAGTAGATAATGGTGATCGTTGCATGACATAGTGAATGTTTTAAATGTCAATAGTGGTAAATTGTATGTTATGTGTGTTTTACCACAATAAAAAGTCATAATTCTCACTCAGATATATAGGAGGGCCTTCAAGAGATTTTACATAGGATATGATTGAACATTATGCTAGGTGAAATATCAGATATATAGGAGGGCCTTCAAGAGATTTTACATAGGATCTGATTGAACATTATGCTAGGTGAAATAATTCAGTTACAAATAGACAAATATTGTATGATTCCACTTATATGAGGTATTTGAAGTAGTCAATTTATACAGACCAAAAGAATGGTGATTGCCAGGGGCTGGGGGAGGAAATAATTGGGAGTACTTGGTTAGTGGGTAGAAAGTTTTAGTTTTAATATGATGAAAAAGTTCTGGACATCTGTTAAATAACAATGGGAGTATAATTAACACTAATAAACTCTACACTTAAACATGATTAAGTTGGAAAATTTTATGTTTTACTACAATTTAAAATTATATATACATATATAAAATAGGATGTGTTTCTTTTAATTTCTTATTTTCAATCTTTGTGGGTACATAATAGATTACATATTTATGGGTTATGCTATATTTTGATACAGATAGACAATGCATAATAATCACATCAGGGTAAAAGGGTATCCATCCCCTCAAGTATTTATCTTTCCTTTGTGTTACAAACAATTCAATTATACTCTTCTAGTTATTTTTAAATATACAAAAATTATTGTTTACTGTAGGTACCCTGTTGTGGTATCAAATATTAGATCTTATTCATTCTATCTAACTATTTTTTCACACCCACTAACCATTCCCACTTTTCCCCATCACCCCATTACCACTTCCAGATGCTGGTAACAACCATTTTAGTCTCTATACCCATGAGATCAACTGGTTTAGTTTTTAGCTCCCACAAATAAGTGAAAACATGTAAAGTTTGTCTTTCTGTGCCTGGCTTCTTTCACTTAACATGATGAACTCCAGTTCCATCCATATTGTTGCAAATGACAGGATCTCTTTCTTTTTATGGCCGATAGTACACCATTGTGTGCAAGTACCACATTTTCTTTATCCATTTATCTGTTGATGGACACTTAGGTTGCTTCCAAATCTTAGCTATTGTAAACAGTGCTGCAACAAACAGGAGTGCAGCTATCTCTTTGATATATTGAGTTCCTTTCTTTTGGGTATATACCCAGCAGTGAGATTGCTGGATCATATTGTAGCTCAGTTTTTACTTTTTTAAGGCACCTCCATACTGTTCTCCATAATGATAGTACAAATTTACATTCCCATCCACAGTATACGAGGATTCCTTTCTCTCTACATCCTCGCCAGCATTTGTTATTGCATGATTTTTTCGTATAAGCCATTTTAACTGGGATGAAATGATATCTTATTGTAGTTTTTATTTGCATTTCTCTGATGATCAGTTATGTTGAGCACCTTTTCATATGCCTATTTGCCATTTGTATGTCTTCTTTTCAGAAATGCCTATTTGAATCCTTTGCCCATTTTTTGATCCGATTATTCCATTTTTTTCTGTAGAGTTCTTTGAGCTCCTTATATATTCTGGTTATTAATCCCTTGTCAGAGGGATAGTATGTAAACATTTTCTCCCATTTTACAGGTTGTTTCCTCACTTTGTTGATTGTTTCTTTTACTGTGCAGGAGATTTTAACTTAACGTGATCCCATTTTTCCATTTTTGCTTTGGTTGCCTGTGCTTGTGAGGTATTACTCAAGAAATCTTTGCCCAGTCCATTGTCCTTGAGAGTCTCCTCAATGTTTTCTTTTAGTAATTTCATATTCTGAGGCCTTAGATTTAAGTCTATAATCCGTTTTGGTTTGATTTCTGTATACGGTGAGAGATAGGGATCTAGTTTCATTCTTCTGCATGTGGATATCCAAGATTCCCAGCACTATTTATTGAAGAGACTGACCTTTTGCCAATGTATGTTCTTGGGACCTTTGTTGAAAATTAGTTCACTGTAGTTGTATGGATTTGTTTCTGGGTTCTGTATTGCCTACCATTGGTCTATGTGTATGATTTTATGCTGGTACCATACCGTTTTGGTGACTATAACTGTAGTATAATTTGAAGTCAGGTAATGTGATTCCTCCAGTTTGGTTCTTTATGCTCAAGATAGCTTTGGGTATTTTTGGTCTTTTGTGGTTCCATAAAAATATGAGGATTATTTTTTCTATTATTATACAGAATGTCATTGGTATTTTGATGAGGATTGTATTGGATTTGTAGATTGCTTTGGGTAGTATGGACATTTTAACAATACTGAGTCTTCCAATCCATGAACATGGAGTATCTTTTCATTTTTGTGTCCTCTTCAATTTTCTTTGATCAGTGTTTCATAGTTTTCATTGTAGAGATCTTTCACGTCTTTGGTTAATTCCTAGGGGGTTTTGGTAGCTATTGTAAATGTGATTACTTCTTTTACTTTCTTTCAGATTGCTCACTGTTGGCATATATAAATGCGACTGATATTTGGATGAGGATTTATTATCCTGTAACTTTACTGAATTTGTTTAACAGTTCTGATAGTCCTTTGTTGGGGGTCTTCTGGTTTTCCCAAATATAAGATCTTATCATCTGCAAACAAGGATAGTTTGACTTCTTCCTTTCCAATTTGGATGACATTTATTTCTTTTTCTTTAGGTGTAAGCAAGTTTATTAGGAAAGTAAAGCAATGAAAGAATGACTACTTTATTTATGAGTTTTCTAGGAAACAGGTAGGCAATTCCCAGAATTGAGGGTTCCTCCCCTTTTTAGACCATATAAAGTAACTTCTGACATTACCATGGCATTTGTAAACTGTCTTGGTGCTGGCATGAGTGTCTTTTAGCGTTCTAATACATTATAATTAGTGCATAATGAGCAGTGAGGATGACCTGAGGTCACTTTCATCACCATCTTGGTTTTGGTGGGTTTTTGCCAGCATCTTTACCACAATCTGTTTTATCAGCAAGGTCTTTTTGACCTGTGTCTTGTGCCAACCTCCTATCTCATTCTTTGACTTAAAATACCTAACCTTCTGGGAATTCAGTCAAGTATGTCTCAGCCTCATTTTACCCAGCACCTACTCAAAATGGAATCACTCTTGTTCAAATGCCTTTGACACTTTTTTCTCTCTCTTTTAGAAAGGAACCCTCAATCCTAAGGGTTGTGGAGGAATGAAGATCCATTTTCTATGACTTCTTCAGGCTGAATAGGGGCAATGATATTCCTGTCTATTATGGCCTCTTGTATTCAGTGTAGAGAGGAGTTCAGTCCAGTTAGAAATGATTGGTATGTCGAGGACCATTCATAACTCTGAGTTTTGACAAAAGATGATATATAGGAGGTTAATAAGTGTTCAATTTAAGAAAATATTCAGTAAGCTTATCCTGCATTCCTACTCAAAAAGTACAAAAGCAATATATTTCACAACAGTAAAGCAAAATAAGTAAAATTATCCCAAGTAAAATAAATTAGAAGGCTTTCCACGAACTGGGAAACTGTTGGAATTAAGCTGATATGGGGCTACTAGCTGATTCCAATATATGCCCAGAATTAGAATATTGATCCAGATTTTTACATTACCCATCCCTCCTGTTTCTTCTGAGCTGCAATCAGAGATCACTGATTGGTTCACAGGAATAAGCAGGGTTAGTCTAAATTGCAAGAAAAAAAAATAAAAAACCACTGATAAGACTAGAATCTAATAACAGGTTACCATAGTTCTTGAAAAGTATTTTTTTTCTCTTCAGTCTCCCATTTTCAGTAAAGACAAATCATAATAGGACCAATTTATTTGCAAAAATAAACCTTAGTCTTACATTTACTCTGATTGTTTGTATAAAGTGCAGCAAGAATAATTATTTTCAACATAAGCTTTTAAAATTGGCTTTGATGGAACTCTGTTCCATAAGGAATCTCAGATAAAACTTTTTAAAAAACTGATCCCAGCCATAGATTTGTACTCTCAAACACCTATGACTTGAGTAAATTCCTCTACTCTTGGGTCCCAAGATAACTTGGGGCTCCTGGGCCTGTCAGAAATTGACATTCTTTACTTACCCTAGGTCATAAAGAGACTGTGTACACAAGGTATGAGGCCAGTTTTCCCAAGGAGCTTTTATTAGCTCTACAAGCCAAGTTTGATTCCTTAAAGGAAAGCATGCCAATCCAGTCAAAGCCTTTGTAAAGTAACCAGTTTCTCCAGTTGTGTCCTGTTGCAAAACACTCTTATTGCATTTATGCAGATAACTATATTGCCATCAATTAAGCATAGTGACAAATGGTTTCCAAACTCTGGAGAAATCAGGTAGAGAGAAACAAATATGCTCCAAATTTTGGTTAACAAGAGTATACTTTACTCAATTGTTACAAGGTGTAAATAACTCCAAAGAAAAGATTTTTTGACTCTGAAAAATAAAACAAAGTATTAATAACATTTTAAGCAAAAAGTCAGAAAAATACTTCAGTCTTGTATTAGTTCAGTCCATGCTGTTAACTCCTGTTTCATTTGATATTCATAAACATCTCAGCTCTCCATGAGAGTCCTGAAAGTTTTCCCCTCTATTCTAATGTCACAATCGCCAAAGTTTTTAGCAAACTGCATTGAGCCCCTGTCAAAGTCCCATAACTCATTATAAACCACCTTTTGTAAAGGATCAAAACAAGACAACAATTGTCTGTGGATGACAAAAAGTCTTAGGACAGCCACTATTAAGCCATAATTGAGTAAGAATTTTGGTTACTTCTGTGGCATACAACAGGTTAACATAAAAATTATAACTATTAATAATATACACTAAACATACGAGTGCATGTGTCTTTATAGCAGCATAATTTATAATCCTTTGGGTATATACCCAGTAATGGGATGGCTGGGTCATATGGTACATCTAGTTCTAGATCCTTCTCACTCATAGGTGGGAACTGAACAATGAGATCACTTGGACTCAGGAAGGGGAACATCACACACAGGGGCCTGTCATGGGGAGGGGGGAGGGGGGAGGGATTGCATTGGGAGTTATACCTGATGTAAATGACAAGTTGATGGGTGCAGCACACCAACATGGCACAAGTATACATATGTAACAAACCTGCACGTTATGCACATGTACCCTACAACTTAAAGTATAATAATAATAAATAAATTAAAATAATAATAATAATAATAATATACACTAAATCATATCAGAACTATAGAAGTTTTTCATAATTTTGGAACACATACTAATAACAACATATTTAAACAAATACAGTCCAAAGTAAGTCAAACACCATTTCATATTGACAATGCTTCCTGTATGACTTTTATATCAAATAAGCCAAATATGTCAGTTTGGGACTTTAAGGGACCTAATATTTAAAAGATTAATTTGGTCAGAAAGACATAATTTATAATTTGATTTTTAAAAGTTTGTCAAGTATCAAAGGCTTGAAATACTTTATATTATAAAATCAAATCCCAGATTACCGTAAGTCATTCATTTAGCCAAAATGATAGCTCAAAAATTTTAAAAGGCAAAAACCGTTACTCATTAAGAGGGAAGATGCAGCTTTCCAAACAATCTGTCTTTTTTTTCCTTCTTTTTCCTGTAGTTTATTCAAAAGACAAACAAAAATCTTTAATTTTTTAAAGATTACATGAAAATCTTTTTCAAGAGAAAAAGTCACATTTCACACTTGCATTAGTGTACTATTAATGTCAACCCAATTTTCACTAAAATCTTACAGTTAAATCTATCCAATCTTAATTACTTTGACCATACGGTAAGATTCTCATAAATCTTTTATAACAGTTTACAATCTTT
This sequence comes from Macaca thibetana thibetana, assembly GCF_024542745.1. Taxonomy (NCBI): domain Eukaryota; kingdom Metazoa; phylum Chordata; class Mammalia; order Primates; family Cercopithecidae; genus Macaca; species Macaca thibetana. The sequence goes on from NC_065598.1 coordinate 108,051,872, forward strand.
GTCAAAGAGCAGATCATTGCTCTCAGGAAACCCTGTTGTGCTTTTACTCCAATGCTCAATTTACAAATAAACTGAGTAGTACCCCTTTAATTTTAGCCAATATGTTCACACATAGAATTTCTTTCATAAGATTAATTTTTCACAAACCATCCACAACTTGTTCAAACATTTATCTTTTTCCTATCTAACTGGAAACAACTGTTCGATTCTCTAAACCAGACCAAAAAGCAATCCACATTCCCATGCCTTCTTATAACTTTTTACCAAAACCACATTTCACTTTCCTTACACACCTTGCATGTAAAACTGTTCTTCTTTCCCAAAGCTTACTAAAGTCATT